>NC_142094.1:30428541-30750833 GCF_054644295.1 Miniopterus natalensis
ACTCCGGCAGAGTTCTCCGATGTTACGCACAGCTCCAACGTCTGCCACTTTACGTACAAAAACATCACAACCCATGACTCGGAACGCATCTGACAGTGTTATTTTAAAACGCTTACAAAGAAGGGCTAAATGTTAACATGCATCTTCTTTTGTGGGAACATGCAAGATTCAAGTAAGAATCTGTACACTGATGGCATCACGGGGGGCTTCATAACTGTACGTTTGGCAAACCGCACAGTACCTTACCTGGCACTGCCTTCTAATCAAGGAGGTGGGTAAAGGAGGAGGAAAAGTGGGGAATCAAACAAAAGACTCCCCTCCAATGTTTGAGGAGATGGCTGGAACATTTAGGATTAAAGGAAAGGTGATCTGTGCAAGTCAAGTTTTCTGGTAACGGAAAAGGAAAGGCAAAGATTGACATATAGAGACGTGATGTTATATGATCCCCAATTTCTTCTTCCAAATATCAATTTTTGCAGGTCTGACATCAATTCTAAGAGATTTTTTAAATCAGTCAACTCTACTATAAATTAATAATAACTAGTAACTATACAAATATGGTTTGGGCATATGCCATATTATAAGACAAATACATTGGCCCAGGATGGTGATTGACAATTGCCCAGTATGGTATTTACAAATAGTGTCCATTTTCTTTGAAGGTCTACTTATTGTGGACAAATTCTACACTTATTTAAAAGCTATTGTATGTGCAAAGCCTCATGAAAAATTCTCGTAACTAGGAAAGAAGGAAATGGAATTTTACAACTTTCTTGGAAAACGTGTGTTGTTTAAGGATCAGCCAATATTACATCATCATTAATAAATATACAAGCATGGCAAAGATTCTGGCTGGGGCTTCAAAATTACGATTAATTGTACGGAAAAAAAATGTGTAATTGCATTATCTCCAAACCAAAAAAACCCATATTAATTGGTAAATGCTATTAATAGCTATGTTTTATAGTAAATGCTGATTAATAGCTATGTTTTAAATGGCACACAAAAATAACAGTGACCCACAGATTTGAACAACAAAATGGCTAGTCTGAAAGTTGCTGTCCTCTGTACCAGAAGATGCCACCAGTGGTGACTGAGAATACAATGTATACATCTCTATTCACTGCTCTATTGATGCGTGTCTGAAAAGGTGGATACAAATTTTCAGCAGGGATCAATTTCTTGTGAAATCGCTGAGAAAACATGCTGTCCATTGTTGGCTAAACTTGCTGAACGCCCTCCCAATTTAAAAAACAAGTTCTCAATGTTCTCCACATGGACATGAACTATTAACTGCAAAACCTCAGACTTGTGCTAGTGAACAGACCAATAACTCAAACGAAAAATAAAGCCGAAGAGAAAGAAAAGGCTGGCCCGGCCTCAGTTTTGTAAGACGTTCACATCTGAAACAGTAGCAATGACTAGTAATGCAAGAGAAGACCATTCCTCACACAGAGCTGTGATGGGTAAATATTTCTTAAATGAATATATACGTTTCTTCCTCATTCTATACCCATGTGTCAAAGCATCAAGCAATTTAATGTGTGCCAGTTTCTTTTGTGTCTCGAACTTTACGTGCAAGTTTATCATGAGGGGGGAAAAAAACCTGTTTGGCTTGCCTCACCATGAATCACAGCCAGGAGGTCATCTTGTTGTGTATCAGCAACTATGTTTTCACTACAGCTATGTGACCTAAAGTGGCAGCAGGAGAGGCACCAAAATAGACGGAGCAGGAGGCTTCTCCTGGCTTCTCGGCCCCAAATGGGCTTTTCCAGCCCATTCTGGTCTCTGAGCAGGAGCCAACCGCAAAGGAGAGAAAGAGCAAACCCAACAGCTCCGCGGAAAAAGGCTGCAGGCCCACCACACCTTCCCTGCCCTCCCCGGGATCCCGGGGACGCGAGAACATAAAGAGGACGGGCTTAAGAAACAGCGAAGGGAAACCACGATATGACAGGGGCCACAGCCAGCCCCGTGGAGGGTAAAAAATCCAGCAGGGGCCGTGAAGCACAGATTTGGGGAAGATCTGGAGACGGAGGCAGATCTATCTCCCCACCGGCGCTGAGCGCGCAGGTCCGGCGCGAGCACAGCGGGTCCCCAGCCTCCAGCACCTCCAGCCGCCCGGGACCTGCTCGGGCTCCCACCTCACCTGCCGGGTGTCCGCCGGCCCGGCCCGCGCCCCCCGCCGCGGGTGCCCGCCCCTGCCCACCCTCCCAGCCTGGGCGCTCCCGGGGCGTCGCTGGGGACCCGCGCCCGGGTCGGTGCGCGCAGGGGCCGGAGCCCCAGGCCTGAACCCAGCACTCACTTTCTGAATCCGCTTCAGCGCCATGGGTCAGGGAGGACGGCGGGGACACCGGCCGGCGGGGGGCGGCTGCGGGGCTGCGGGGCTGGGGGGCGTGGGTCGTCGCGGGCGCGGCTCGCTGGCTCCTCGGCTGGCTCAGCCCGGTGGGTCCCCGGCTCGCCGCTCGCTGGCTCGCTCCGGGCGCCTGTGCCTGCTCCGTGTGCGCCCGAGCGCGAGTGTGCGCGAGTGTGCGGGCGGGGACGCCGGCGAGACTCTTTTGTTTCCGCTTTTGCTTCTGGGAAGGAGCCTGCGCCCTCCCCGCCCGCGCCCCGCCCCGCCCCGCCGGGCACACTGGGAAGTGTAGTCCCAGCCCCTGCCCGCCGGCCGCCCGGGGCGGGCCCAGACCCCGCCGACCTCCACCCCGCAGCCCCGGCCTCCCGCCGCCAGGGGGAGGAGCTGGTCTCTGCGGCTGCCGAAACCGGCGTTCCCAATCTGTAAAATGGGGCTAACGAATGAGCTCATGCAGCGCCTGCAGGGATTTCTCCTGTGCTTCGGACGATCTTGTTATTTTTACAGATCTCATTCTTTTCCCAAATGTATGCATGTCTCACCCTCCGCACACGCACAGACTCTTACCTACCTTTTCCTATTGGAAAAGGCGCCTCCTCTCTCCAAGGCTAATCTCGCATGTCCTGGGAACTCCGAATTCTGAGCTTCACCTTGCCCACCGGCCCCTTCCCTTCGGGTGACAATCCCCGCTCAATGCAGTCCACTCACACTCATCAGCCCCTCAGTTTTTTGGGTTTTTTTCTTTTTTTTTCTTTAAATATATGTTATTGATTTCAGAGAGAGGAAAGGAGAGGGAGAGAGGGAGAGAGAATCAATGATGAGAGAGTCATTGATCGGCTGCCTCCTGCACGCCCCCGACTGGGGATGGAGCCCACAACCGGGGCATGTGCCCTGACCGGGAATCGAACCCGGAGCCCCTGGATCCCAGGTCGCGCTCAGCCGCTGAGCCACGCCCGCCGGGCAGCCCCTCAGTTCTCACGCGGTCTGCGCTCCTGACAACTCGGCCTCTGCTCTGAGCACCAGCAGCATCGGTTTTCACCAGGGTCACGCCCGAGATTTTTCTCATTACTAAATCCAGTTCGCGCCTAATTCTCCGTGATGTTTTTGAGCCATTTGTTTGTGGGCCACCTTGTGCTTTTCATAACACTCACCGCCTCTGGCTTCCACAGCACCCGGCAGCTGGGGCTTCGACCTCCCAGACTTTCCCTTCTCTGCCCCCAGCTCCTCCCCTCAAGAGCTGGAGGGCCCCGGAATTCCCAGCCTTGGTCTGGCATCGTCAGTGTCTTCTTAGAGATAGGAGAGCCTGAGCGGAGGGAAGCATTTAGATGAGAACAGGACCAGGTGAAGAGTTTTCTAACCTAAGGGAATGTACACGGAAATTAGCTGCGATGTTCCACAAGAGGCCAAGTTTCCCACTGGGAGCTAGCTGGCTACACGCAATGGCTGGGATCAGACAGTGAAGGACATTGACTGCCAGGTCTAGAAATATGAAGTTCAGCCTAAATGCAGTAAGAGGGGGTTTAGATCATGAAAGTGGTAGTGTGACAATGATGTACTGATTGACAGATTAGTCTAATAGAGGGACATATGATGGACTAGATGAAAAGAAAACAGAGAAAGGGAACCGAGTTCAGTTGCTATTGCAGTATTTAGGGCCAAGATTATAAGAGCCTGTACAAGGATGACAGGACTAGAAACACAAAGAAAAATCTTCTGAAGAAAGAAGCCGTGGATTTCGGCTACAATTAGATAAAGAAATAGATAAAAGAAGAGTGAGTTTGAACTGCAGATTTATGAGAGTGACTGGGATAAAGGTGCTAATAATATTGGTGACCTTTTGGAGAGGGGATGGTAAATTGAGTTTAGGACAGATACTGTTTGAGGTTATCAAACGTATGAGGTATCGAAAGGAAAATGCCCTGACAGTAGAGACATGGGGCTGAAAATACACATTTGAGAGCAGCATGTGAGATGAATTTGAAACTATAAAATATAAATTGCTCTCCAAAGGAGTAGGAGAGAAACAGAGAAAAGAAAGTAAGACACTAGAAACTGAATTCTGGGAAATAGCCATAGTAAAGGAGTAAGAGGGAAAAGAAGGGTTAGTGGTGGAAAAGCAGATAGAAAACCAAGAAAGTTCTGTATGGTGCGAGCCAAGGGAAGCAAACAAAAAGTCAGCTGACTGCTCCAGAAAGGCTCAGCAAATGAAGCTCTGGTTCCTCGGAAGGAAAGTGTAAGGAATTGAGAAGAAACGGATGAAAGTGTTTATAAAAGTCCATATAAAAAAGTCCATACGGAAGGGTCTGTATAGACCCTTACTTTATACCATATACAAAAATGATCTCGAAATGGATTAAAGACCTAAACATAAGATCTGAAGCGATACAAATCCTGGAAGAAAACAGGGGGAAAACTTCATAACACCAGATTTGGCAATGATTTCTTGGCTATGGCACCAAAAGTGCAAGTCAACAAAATAAAAAAATAGGCAAATGGGACTATATCAAAAAGAGGCAATCAACAGAGCGAAAAAAACAACAACTATGGAATGTGAGAAAATATTTGCAGACCATGTATTTGATAAGAGGTTAATATCCAGAACATACAAAGAATTCCTCAACTCAACAACAAAAATCAAATAACCAAATTAAAAAATGGGCAAAGGACTTGAATAGGCATTTCTCTAAAGAAGATATACTGATGGTCAACAAACATGAAAAGATGCTCAACATCACTAATTATCAGGGAAATGCAAATCAAACAAAACCAAATGAGATATCTATAAACAAACAAACAAACAAACAAACAAACAAACATAAAATAACAAGTGTTGACAAGGATGTGCAGAAAAGGGAATCCTTGTGCACTGTTGGTGGGAATGTAAATTGGCGCAACCATTATAGAAAACTGAATGGAGATTCCTCCAAAAACTTTAAAACAGAGCTGTGTTATCAAGCAAACTCACTTCTGGTTATATATCCAAAGGAAATGAAAACAGGGTATTTACTGATTATATATCTGCACTCCCGCATTCTTTGCAGCATTATTCACAATAGCCAAGATATGGAAACAACCTAGGTGTGGAATCTTAAAAAAAAAAAAAAAAAAAAAAAGGTCAAAGTAATAGAAACAAAGAGTAGAAGGGTGGTTGCTAGGGGCCCAGGAGTGGGGTAAATAGGGAGAGGTTGGTAATAGGATACAAACTTTCAGGTATAAGTTGAATAGGTCCTGAGGATCTAATGCACAGCACCATGACTGTAGTTTATAACTCTGTGTTGTATAACTGAAATTTACTAGGAGAGTAGAACTTAAATGTTCTCACATAAATAAATAAAAGTGAGATGATGAATTAACTAGATGGGGGAATCCTGTCACAATGTATACATATATCAAATCAACACGATGTATAGTTTAAATCTCTTACCATTTTATTTGTCAATTATACCTCAATAAAGCTGGAAAAATGCATAAATCAAATGGAGTTAACCAACGCTTACCACACCTTGGAGAAGTTTGCTAGTGAGAGAGAAAGGGGCATGAAATAGGAATTAAAAGAAGCCTGGCTTTTCTTTCCAAATAAGATCTCTTCATGCTTGAAGGTAGACATGAAAAAATTAGTAGGTCTGTTATTGATTGCAAAAAAAAAAAAAAAACTTTAACACAGCGGCTTAGGTCAGCAGTCAACATTTATTATCTCACGTAGTTTCGGTGGGTCAGGAATTTGGGAGCCTCTTAGCCGGGTGGTTCTAGCTTGAGGTCTCTCATAAGATCGTTGTCAGAACATCAGCCGGGACTGCGGTCATCTGAAGGGTCTACTAGAGGAGGATGGTTCAGCCAGCATGGTTCACTCACATGGAGAGCAGCATCGTCTTTATCTTTGGCCAAAGAAAGCATTTGGCATTCCTGCCAGAGCGTGACATGGTGGAGCAGGTCATATGCCAGGCGTCCAGCGTCTGCAGTCCGTGAACTTGGCAGGGGCCCAGGGAAGTCAGATGAAGGTGGCTGCCCTGCTGGAGCACCACCTCCAGCTCTGCTCCCTCTGGAATGGATGTTACCTGATTACTCAGGTACTGCTGGGAACAGTCTGCTGATTGCCAATTTTGCTTCTCCACCATCTGTGCTCCACATAGGAACATGTTTGTCTTTGCAAATATAAGAAGAGTTCCTTTTGGTTTCCTCTTTGTGCTTCTATCTGCCCGTGATGTCAACAGTCCTTGTCAGCAGAGGGCCTCCCTGTCCAAGAACTCCCGGCTCTTTTGAACTCTGAGTGCTGTTTGGGCTCATGAGAACTCTCACTTGTCTGAGCATGTAGGCCGCTATGGTCTGCACATACAACAGGCCCCTTTCCTCCTGTGACTATATTGTCCCATAGCTATAAAGCCAGAGTCACCAAAAAGTGGAGCTCAGTCAAGGGAGTCGGGATGGCGTAGAATAGGTGTTTGGCACACATGTAGCTCAAGCGTTCTTCATTGTGAAGTATTTCTAAAAGAGCTGTCTGGGTTGCCAGCATGCAGATTCTGTCCTTACCCCCGCCTCCACTAATTCTGTCCACCTACAGGCCATATGATTTCAGGGGGACCATTCCCATGCTGGGGCCTGTGGTTGATGTATGAATTTCCTTACCCCCAATTAAATAGTCATAGGGTTAAAACCCAGTGTTGAGTGAGCTTCTGCTTGAAAGTAGGCTAGAACTATGGCTTGAGAAGTGCACAGAGCAGAGAGCCTCAATGGTTGGGAAGGCAACCATAAACTTTTCAGGAGCGACAGACAGGTGCTTCCTTCAAGGGTGTTTCTATTATGTGTAACCGTCTATGACCTACATTTCCTTCAAAGCTATTTCTGTTCCTATAATAGCCTATTTATTTTCATTGTTAATAAAAAACAATTTTGAGCGCTGAACAGCAAACAGAAGAATGTTCAAACATTTTTTGTTTGTTTGTTTGGTAAGGTATGAGAAGAAAAAGCCTTCTGTGGTTCTACTCATAAGCTATTTTAATAAAGTTCTGAGCAGCCCTGGTGTATTAGTCACCGTTCTCCAGAGAGACAGAACAAATAGGATATACATAGATATACAAGAGAAGATTTATTATGGGAATTGGCTAATGTGATTATGGAGGTTGAGCTATGCCGTGGTATGTCATCTGCAAACTGGAGAACCAGGAAAGCTGGTGCTGTAATTCAGTCCAAGTCTGAAGGCCTAAGAACCATGGGAGCCTATGGTATAACTGCCAGTCTGAGGTCAAAGGCCTGAGGAAGGGGAGGGATAGAGGGGAGCACCGGTGTAAGTCCTGGGGTCTGAAGGCTCCAAAAGCAGGAGCTCTGATGTCCAAGGACAGGAGAAAATGAATGTCTGAGCTCAAGAAGAGAGAGAATTGGCCCTGGCCACGTAGCTCAGTTGGTTAGAGCATTGTCACCATACGCCAAAGTTGTGGGTTCAATCCCTGGTCAGGGCACATACAAGAAGCAAGCAATGAATGCATAAATAAATGAAACATAAATCAGCATGTCTCTCTCTCTCTCCCCCTTCCTCTCTCTTTCAAAAATCAATCAGTAAATTTTTTAAAAAAAAGTAGAAAGAGAACTTGCCCTTCCTCTACCTTTTAGTTCTATTTGGGCCCTAAGTAGATTGGACGACAACTGCCCACATTGATGAGGGTGGGTCTTCTTTACTCGGTCTAGTGATCACCCTCACAGACACCCAGAAATAATGTTTTATCAGCTCTCTGGGCATCTGTTAGTCTCGTCTAGCTGACACATAAAATTAACCACATCTGGGTAGCTAGAACTCTTCTTAAATAGAGCAGCTTAATCACCTCATTCTGCAGCATAGTGCCCAGCAGCTGAGCTCCTGACAGGCCACTCTGAGGCAGTGTGACATTTCATTGAAGTCCCAGGAGTCAGGACTGCGATTGTGGGAGCTAGGACAAGGTGGTGGGGAGGGCCGACAGACGGATGAGGCTCTAGACCTGTCCCCTCTCACTCTCAAATGTAATTGGAATAGATCATTTATTTACCTGTTTTTCTAAACTGAATGGACTTGAGTAAGTTTTCTCACATAAAAATTGCTTTAGTAGCACCTGCCTTGTGTAATAAAATGAGGCAAGGCTTGCAATGCGCTTAGCGCAGTGAAGGGAGCAGGGGTTTTTCAGAAGAACGTTAGCTGTTTTCGTGTTTGGCCTCTACTTTAGAGTTTATTAGAAGAATGGTTCCTAGTACTTGAAAAACAGGTTTGGAAGTCACTGATTTGGTCCATATTCCTCATTTCAAAAAAATGTTTTGAAAAGTTATATAAATACGGAATGAATTCATTTGTATATTTTTTTAAAATATATCTTTATTGATGTCAGAGAGAGGAAGGGAGAAGGAGAGAGAGAGAGAGATAGAAACATCAGTGATGAGAGAGTCATTGATCCCCTGCCTCCTGCACGCCCCCTGCTGGGAATGGAGCCTGCAACCCCGGCATGTGCCCTGACTGGGAATCAAACTGCAATCCCCTGGATCCTACGTGGATGCTCAACCACAGAGCCACCCCCAGCTGGGCTTGTTCAAACTTTTAATATAAAAAAGATGAAGGCAGTGATGATCCTTAAGCAGACAGCTGTATGTAGAGAGAATTTTACTGCCTAATTAGATGTGTTCTACTCTTTTGCAGAGTTCTTCCTTCTCAGATCCCTCTCTCTCCCTCCCCCCTCCCAATTCCATTTAACAATTTTCTCTGGTGCTGGGGAATTTCTTGCTTTTCCACAAGTTGCTCCGAGAATTTTTGGTCTATTTTACAAGAGTTGCACATTTGGGATCTGATATTGCCATGTTATAATACCTATTAGTCTTTAAGGGCAATAAGTGAGCACCTCACTGCGTTAACTCACTAAGTAATTCAGGACAATATATGACAACTTACTGAGAAAGAGGGATGTCTAATTTTACTCCTTAGTTTAAACAATATTAAGCATGTTAACGTTATAAAAGGTGTTCAACATGTCTACATGCTCCAGCCCTTTAACAAACAAACTTATTTCAAGTGTCCTGAATCATATATATATATGGAGGCAGTTACTTCTGACTGCCAAAGGGCCAATAAGATAAGTGTGTGCTCCTAATTCCTATCTGTGCATCTCTGTTTTTTTCAAAGCCTTTCCTCTCCAATATCCTTCGCTTATTTTCTTTCCTCTTTTTCTTTTTCTCTCCCTCCCCCTATACCCAAGACTGCAAGGGGGACTTTGTTTAACTCTAAGGATGATAAACACAGCATTCCTTAGCCTTTAAAAACCCAGGCCTTCCTTTACGCTGTACTAGGCTAGAATGGACCACCTCAGTAGCTTCTGAGGCTAATAATTTCCATCGCCAATTACTTTAGCAAACCTGCATGCCTTCAATCTTTAAAAAAGGGAGGACATTCGGCACATGCTCTAAGACGGATGAGTCTTGAGGACATTATGCTAAGTGAAATGAGACAGTCACTATATGGTTCCACTTATTTGATTTATCTAGAAAAGTCAAATTCATAGAAATGGAAAGTAGAATGGTGTTTTCCAGGGCTAGGGAAGGGGAGAGTGTGGAGTTGTTTCATGCAGATAGGGTTTTAGTTTTGAAAAATGAAAGTGTTCTGGAGATTGGTTGCACAATGTGAATGTACTTAATGCTACTGAACCATATACTTAGAAACAGTTAAGATGGTAAATTTTACATGAATTTTTTTTTACACCACAATTTAAAAAATACGTGTCTTATTAAAGCCAAGTGTTGGAGAGGGTGGGGACAAACTGGAAGTCTTATACACTGCTGATAAGAATATAAAATGGTATAGCCACTTTGGGAAAATATACTGGTAGTTTCTTAACAAAAACACAAACTTTACCGTATGACCCAACAATTTCATACTTATAAATCTACCCAGGGGAAATAAAACATATGTTCGTTCACACAAAGACATGTACATAAATATTCACAGCAGCTTTATTCATAATGGCCAAAAATTGGACACAACCTAAATGTCCATCAACTGGCGAATGGATAACCTGAGTGTGGTATGTCCATACAGTAAAATATTAAAGCAATAAAAAGGAACAAACTATTGATACATGGCTACAACATGGTTGAACATTAAAAATATTATGCGAGCCCGGCCGGGTGTGGCTCAGCGGTTGAGCATCAACCTAGGATCCCGGAGATGGAGGTTCGACTCCTGGTCAGGGCACATGCCCCGTTTTCAGGCTCTATACCCAGCAGGGGGCATTCAGGAGACAGTCAATCAATGATTCTCTCTCATCATTGATGTTTCTATCTCTCTCTCTCCCTTTCCCTTCCTTTCTCTGAAATTAATAAAAATATATTTTAAAAAACTATTATAAAAAATATGCTAATTGAAAAAAGTGAGATGCAAAAGACGTACATATCACGTGGTCCCATTTGTATAAAATGTCAAACAAAGGTAAATTTATACAGACCAAAATAAAGCAGATCATCTGTTGCTTAGACTGGGGAAGGCAAGTAAGGATTAATGGTAAACAAGCACAAGTGAACTTTTTGGGGGTGATGGAAATGTTCTAAAACTGGATGTTGGTGATGATTGTACTCTATAAATTCACTAAAAGTCTCTGAAATGTACATTTTAAATTGGTGGATTTTATAGTATGTAAGTTATACCTCAGTAAAATAAATATTAAAAATAAACATTAAAAACAGTGCCATACCCCACATATGGGAGCCGTCTAGGAAGCGGATCCCCCAGCCCTATTCAAGCTGCCCGGGCAAGTTCTTCCTGGAGCAGAAGTGAGATATCTCAGCTGAGCTCTGCCCAACAAGAGGATTTGTGAGTAAAATAAAATCACGCACATACACAAACCCACGTCCCCCCAAAATAAAAAAAAAATCTCATATTCCCACAGATTCTAACATGCCTCCTCTCCCTTCTCACGAAGGCATTTCCACCAGTGATGCGCTTTACCCGCACAACCACCTTTCATCCTCACAGCAACCCTCGGAGGTAGGTACCAGTACACACGTAATACAAAACAGCACAGGTGCTCAGATACCCCAATTTCACACACCTTAAAATACAGCAACAGCAGCCATTCAGTTACGGAAACACAGCTGACCTTTAAACAGCACGGGTTTGAACTGCACAAGTCCACTTATATGCGGATTTGTTGTTTTTGTTTTTTCCCAATAAATGCATAGAGTGTTGTGGATGTATTTTCTCTTCCTTACGCTTTTTTTCATAATAACATTTTCTTTTCTGTGGCTTACTTTATTGTAAGAATACAGTATATAATACATATAACTTATAAACGATGTGTTCGGCTATTTATGTTATCGGTAAGGCTTTCAGTCAACAGTAGGCTATTAGTAATTAAGTTTCTGGGGAATTAAAGTTATATGGGATTTTCGACTGCCCAGCAGGCAGTGCCCCTAAACCTCGTGTTGTTCAAGGGTCAACTCTACTTATTAGCCCCATTTTACATATATAGAAACTGAGATTTAAAGAGAAAAAATAATTTCACGAGGTCACATAGCCTGTAAGTGACTGAGTTCGTAGCCATGCGGTTAGCCATGGTACTTTACTGCCTTTTACCACACTATAATATGCTTTTTCTAAACATATCTATATATGCTTCCCCCACAAATAACCCCCTCTCTTGGGAATAGTCCATCTCTCAGAGGCTGGGGTTTGGCATTCACTCTGCCAGCCCTGGTGGGGGTCTTGGACAGTCAGGCCGGAAACTGTTGCTCGGCCCTTCGGTTGTAGAGAGAGTAGATTGGTGTGACTCTCAATTCTGAGTCAGTCCCTTTACACGCCTGTCTCTCTGGCTTTTATTTGTCAAAGAACTCCATCCATTGCTGTCCTGGGGGAAAGGGACACACTTTTAGGTGATCAGGAAATGGAAGGAATGAGAAGAGATGGAAAATGAGGAGGGTCCACCCACTGATAAAACCTGAAAGTGAAAAGAGTACAGCCGCCTGGGAAATCGTGATGAGAAAGCATATTTGATCAGGAGAAAAGGCATGAGACTTTGGGCAGCGGCCCTTTGCTAGGGGATAACTGATAACTGTGCTGTTTTGATAATTGTCCGTTGGGAAATGGGGAGAGGGCACGTGAATAGAAAAGGTGAAGAAAGCCACAGTTTCTGGGTTTTGACAAAAACATCCCATAAAGGGTGCACTTACATAAGTGATTGCTATGTTGTTAATTCCTTAAATCATCCAACCCACTACCCTGGTGGTGATGGGAAGCAACTGAGTCACATATTAACATTAACATCCCACCCTCCTCAAAACAAAGTATATTTTGGTGTCTGGATTGAAGCTTCTCTTGCCTTTGAAGGAAAAGAAGGTTGAATGAGTGTGGATGTAGGTGTTGTAGCTACACAGCTACTGTAGACTTCATACCTTAAAAAAGAAAAATCACCTTATTCTGTTAGTGTAAAAAAGTCTCAGGCAACTGACAGGTTTAAGAACATTAAGTCTCTTGGAATAATTTGAAGATATTTCTAACACAGAATGCTGGGGAGGGGAAAGGGAGGGATGGAGGAAGAGGGAGAGAAAGAGAGAGACAGAGGAAACGCAACACAGAAAATTCAGTATCAGAGGCAGGAAAACTGCGAAGTCATCCTTGAGTATGTCATTTAATGCTGGATTCCACAATCCCCTGGATGACTGTTATGGTTTACCATCTGTGTGGTTTAGGCGCCATAATATAGCTGCCTCTAAATTTAGAGCCTAAAGGAATAAAAACTTAATAACAATAACATTACATAGAATAATGGACACACAAGTTGATCTAGTGGTGAGCCAAGGGTGCTGTTCACCTTGGGTACAAATTATATGGGGCTCACTGGAGAGAATTTAAGAATAATATAAAACTGCCAGTAATTCTAAACAATGTCTGTGATAAAACATTCCTACCCCAAAATCTTTCATTGATTTAAGTTCTAAATTATCCCTGTAGTTCCTCTTGAGGTGTTTTTTTTTACACCCTGATATAATTCACCTACCACAAAATTCACCTGTTAAAAGTATACAGTTCTTTGCCTTTTAGTATAATCACAGAGTTGCACAGCCATCACCACAATCTAAATTTAGAACGTTTCCATCACCTGTTGGGTTTTAGTAACACATATATAAGCTTCTAATTAGCACTTTTTCATTACTAATGCTTTAATAGATTTGCATACAACATGGAAGTTAATTTGGAGAATTTCCACTTATACTGTTGGTCTCTGACCCAACAGAATTAAGCTACATCCATTTGTTTTGAAAGTAAGTTTGTAACGGTCTAGAATTGTTTTAGGTCATTGGGCAATTTTTGCCCCCAACTCTTGTAATTTACATACTCCTGCCTTTAAAAAATAGATTCAAAATAAACAATGATGGATGTAAGCAATTTTTTTTAGTTACCTTTTTTTCTTGAATGAAATTTTTAGATGAGGCTAATTAGATACAAAAATATTTACAAAGAGCTAGAATCAGACTTAAATAATATCTGGTGAAACAACAACCTTTAAAATTGTTCCCTGAAGATCTGTACATAGAAATTGAGGACAAGGTTATGCAACAACAAAATGTAAGGAAATGGGACATTTACATTAAACAAGAACAATGAAAGTTCAAAGAACAATGCCAAGAGAAACAATGAAAGATACAGATCTCACCTTGCTAGAAGAAATCAAAAGTCAATGTCTGAACTTCAAACAATGGACAATTATTTTAAAGCCAGGATAAAAAGAAATGCCAGTATTTACTGTTGTTCAGTCATTTTCTCTGATTTTTTAAAAATATATATATTGATTTGAGAGAGAGAAAGGGCGAGGGAGAGAGAAAGTTGAAACATCAATAATGAGAGAGTCGTCATTGATAGGCTGTGAGCCCACAACCTGGCATGTGCCCTGATTGGGAATCGAACCTCGATCTCCTGGATCTTAGGTCGATGCTCAACTGCTGAGCCACGCCCGGCAGGGCTGATTTTTTTTTTTTTTTTTAATAAAATGAATAACTATGGAAGTTTTTATTAAATTACAGAAAAAGTCATTTCTGTTGAAGAGAACATCTTAATGGAATTTTTTTGATTGTGGAGACATTTGAAAGTCTAGAATCAATCATGAAGACAGACATGAAAAATATTGCAATTTCTGGAATTGCTTGTTAAATCCAATTTTTATGACTCTGCTAAATTTATCCTCTTGTTCAAGACTTTCCCTAACTCTTTATTGTCTATTGCTTTTGTGTGAAGAAACCTTTCCAAGTTAAAATTATTAAAATATGTTGCTTGCACTGAAGATATAGCAACAAATTTGGCTACACAATCTATTGAATGTGAAGATACAAACAAGGTCAGGTTTGATGAAGTTGTTGAAAAATTTTTCTAAGTTAATACTCAAAACCAGAAAGTATAATGTCATTCATTTTTGTCACAGAATAGTACACAGGTATTTTCCCCTTCTTTCAAAAAATATATTAATGTATTTAAAAAGCATTGATGCTTTCCTTTATCTTTTATTTTATTGAAATATTTAAAATTTTTCTTTTTTTTTTATCAGCATATATTTGAAGTTAAATAAAAAAAAGTTTTCTCCATCTGTATGTCTTTCCTGGCCATAATTATTATTTATTCATTTTTATGAAATCACCAAGACTAATTTTTTCATATAGAATAGTGGGGTGGTGGTGTCTAAAAACAGCAACAGAATAATCTGCTCTGTATGTCAGATGTGCAAGATATTTGACCACTACATTGATCATGTTTGAAATTACTTTTATGTTTGGTTTCTTTTTTTTTCCTTCTATTTTAAAATCATTTTTATTTTTCAATTACAGTTGACATACATTATTATATTAGTTTCAGGTGTACACCCCAGTGATTAGACATTTCATCAATTACTAAGTGATCATCCTGATAAATCTTGCACCCATTTGACACCATACATAGCTATTAGAATATTATTGACTATATCTCCTATGCTATACTTTTATATCCCCATGACTATTCTGTAACAACCAATTTGCACTTCACCTATCTCCCCAACCCCCATCTCATCGGGCAACAGTCAAAATGTTCTCTGTATCTATGATTCTGTTTCTGTTGTACTTGTTCATTTATTTAGTTACTTATTTTAGATTCAATTGTTGATAAATATGTATTTATTGCCATTTTATTGTTCATATTTTTAATCTTCTTCTTCTTCTTCTTCTTCTTAGTGACCTTCTAATATTTTATGTAATACTGGTTTGGTGGTGATGAACTCCTTTAGCTTTTTCTTGTCTGGCAAGCTCTTTATATGTCCTTTGATTCTAAATGATAGCTTTGCTGGGTAGAGTAATCTTAGTTGTAGGTCCTTGCTTTTCATTACTTTGAATATTTCTTGCCAATCCCTTCTGGCCTGCAAAGTTTCTGTTGAGAAATGAGCTGATGTTCTTATGGGAGCTCCCTTGTAGGTAATTAATTGCTTTTTTCTTGTTGCTTTTAAGATTCTCTCTTGGTCTTTAACCTTTGGGATTTTAATTATGATGTGTCTTGGTGTGGGCTTCTTTGGGTTCATCTTGTGTGGGACTATCTGC
Source organism: Miniopterus natalensis (assembly GCF_054644295.1). NCBI lineage: Eukaryota > Metazoa > Chordata > Mammalia > Chiroptera > Miniopteridae > Miniopterus > Miniopterus natalensis. The sequence goes on from NC_142094.1 coordinate 30,444,443, forward strand.
ACTTCCTGGACTTTAATGTCTATTTCCTTCATGTTAAGGAAGTTTTCCATTATTATTATTATTATTATTATTATTATTATTATTATTATTATTTTTTACCTAGGTTTTCAATTCCTTGCTCTCTCTCTTCTCCTTCCAGCACCTTCATGATGCAAATGTTGGTACGCTTGAAATTGTCCCAGAAGCTCCTTACATTATCCTCATTTAAAAAAAAATTTTTTGCTGTTCTGATTGGGTGTTTTTTGCTTCCCTATATTCCAAATAGCTGATTTGAATCTTGACTTCATTTACTTTATGTTAATTCCCTGTTAACTACTCCTCATTTCAGTTAGTGTATCCTTTATTTCTGACTGGTTCTTTTATATGGCTTTCATATCCTTTTTTATGCTGTTGGAGTCCTCCCTAAGTTCATTGAGCATCCTAATAACCAGTGTTTTGAATTCTGCATCTAGTAGATTGCTTTTCTCAATTTTGTTCAGTGCTTTTTCTGGAGTTTGGTTCTGTTCTTTCACTTGAGAAATGTTTCTTTGTCTCCTTGTTTTGGCAGACTTTCTGTGTTTGTTTCTATGTATAGGGTAGAGCTGCTAAATCATCCAGGCTTGGTAGAGTGGCCTGATGTAGTAGATGTTCTGTAGGGTCCAGTGGCACAGCCACCACAATCACCCATGCTGGGCACTGGAGGTGTGCCTCCTCACCCCCCGCCAATGTGGGAATTTTACGAATGAGGTTTAGCAAAGTGTCAAGGCTGGGGAAACTTTCTCCTTACTCTTTTAATTCTTCTGGTTTGTCGAGTAAGTTGAATGACATCAGCAGATTAACAGAAAATCAAACTTTAATACAGGCATATGGGGAAATCACATAAGCATGGAAATTCCAAGTACAATGAGGTAAACCAAAAATATATATATATATATATATATACATCTACATATAAATAAATATATATATTTATATATGTATATATATTTATATATATGTCATTTTGGACTAAGGAGAGACAGGTAGGCAATTCACAGATAGATGAAAAAGAGCAAACATTTGGTAAACAAATTCTTGCAGGCTAACCCAGAAACAATGGGACACAAAAGGGAATCTAGTGAACAAATTTTTTGCTTGGATTCTTTCTGTCTACCATACTTAATTCATACTTACTAGAGTGAATATGCTGAACTTCCCTTCCTGAAGCAGGTTTTTCTATCTAAGTCTCTTTAGGCAGGAAAGGGGGAGGAAAGGAACAACCCTCTTCCTGAGTTTGTAGGGCTTTGTTTTCAATTCAAAATAATCTGCATGTCAGGTGGCACATTCTGGGGAGACTCTCCTGACCCCCACAGTTCCCTCAACTGAAAGTTCCCTGGAAGTTTCACATATCAAAATCTGAGCTGGTGGCTGTGGAGAGAAGAAATGAGTTAGTCGCTGAGTGGTAAGAGGCTATAAAGAGAGAAAAGAACATAGTTTAGCATGAGGATAAACAAACCAAAAAAGAAAAAACCAAAAAACAAAACAAAAACCAAATCAGAGCATATCCCCACTCCCCTTTTAAACCAGTCTCCCATTCCTGGGAATAAGTCAGTCCAATAAAATGCCTTTGCTTCATTAATCTGATGGAAAATATTAATCCTTTCTTTTAACAGAATTAAGGTAGATACTACAGTACTGATCCTTTTTGGTTTACATAGAAGCAACACTTCACCAATGATTGCACAAGCTCCTCCTTGTTGGGCAGTCAGTGTATTTAGGACACAAGGATTTTTGAGAGCCACAGAAGCTAAATTGCTAACTTCTGACTCAAATATCTTCAGACTTTACATAGTGGTATTGAATTCTTGTTCCATTACCATGGAGACATTTAAGATTGCTTTTTCCAATTTGTAATCTTCAAAGCTTGGGAATAAGACCCCTAATGCTGAAAAGAACTTGGAGTTGTGATACACAAGCAGATTCTTTACAATTTCTTACCTAGCATGTTTATGTAGCACAGCTTTATGAACAAAGAAGCCTAAGTTTGCAATTGGCTGGCATTTAGGATGGAGTGTTTGGTGATCGAAGGAGTGAGGTATCCAAGTCCACATCATCTTGACTATGTAGGTGGGAACCTTTGTATACCTTGTCACCACATAAGATGAAAAGACCAGTGTGGCCTACAGACAAGGTGAAAGTAGAATCTGTAATTACCGGGCTCTGGAGTATTCTCTGGCCTTTGCTGCTGATACTGTTAGCATTCACACACCTCAGTTTTCCATGTGCTCCTGTCAATCTGTGAGAGCAAAACAGATTGCGAAATAGCTGGTATAGGGGGCCTGTAGTCTGTTTTTGGCAATTGTAAAGCTTGGTTCTGTCACTTAACCAAGTAAGTCCAGGTTTCTCATCCACCCATATATAGTTTGTGGTATTGGGCAACTTAACCAGGAGTGCAGCTGCAATACCCCAAGTTGTAGAAGGGTGGCTTGTGAGCCATCCAGAACATTTTTTGGCAGATGTTTGTGCCAAAAAAAGTAGTGCTAGAGTCACTTACAATTGCCTTGAGAGGTTTAAAAATACCTTCTCTGAAATCTAACCACAGTGTTTGATTGAGATATTGTCCTGATATGTCACCCAGGAAGGTCCAATATTGTGTTTGTTTTCAATGCAAAGGGCTGTTCCCTGTCTTTATCGGGCAAGGGACAGTCCTGGAGCTTCTATAGAGGTTTTCCAGGGCCCGAATGACTCACCAGAAGAAGCAGACTGATGTTTGTCTTGTTGTGGATCTGTAGATACCATACTCTGTTGCTCACCCATCTTCCATACTCAGTCCACCAGGTGTTCACATAAAGGGGTGTTTGGTCTGTGCCTGGCCTGTTGGAAAAGAGTTAGTAAGAGCAAGACACAGCTTGAAACGGAACCCATAGTGGAAACTTAGAGAAAAAGAGAAAGTAGATAGAGGATTACCACTCTCCAGTCAGTTTTCTAAAAAACCAAAAGACTAATAAATTATGTGGGGGGATGAGTGTTCATTGATAAGAGGAGGTGTGTGGGTGATTTTTAAAAATGTCTGTATTTAAGGAGTCTTAAAAGCAGGGGCTGGGTTGGGAAGAGGTAGGTGATTCATGATCTTGGGAAAAGCTGTCTACTTCACAGTGCTCTCTGCTTTGGGGCCTGAAAATTAACCCTGGAAATCCTTAGTTTTAGGTCACTTGTAGGAACTGCCTCCCAGTTGTCTTGAAAGCTATGATATGGGTCTATTTTGACATGACTTGCACGGATCCAGGAGGGTTTTAAAAAATTTTTTGATGGCAGCATAGGTGGTCAGCAGTGCCTCATAAGGCCCTTCCCTTCAAGGTGACAGCATGGCTTTTCTTCTAAAGACCTTGATGTACACACAGTCTCTTGGTCAAAAGGGATGGCGAAGCTTGTCAATTGATGGAGGCCGTGGCTTTTTTACCTGATGGTGATATGCTTCAAGCATACTAGTTAGTTCTTTTATATAGCTAGTCACAGCATCAAGTTGTTCAGTAAATTTTCATAATGTTTGCTTAATCCAGTAATGGAAAGTTTAGAGAAGCTAGAAGGCATTGGGTGTTCAAATACTATTTCAAAAGGAGTTAACCCAATGTCTCCTATTTGGAGTATTCTGAATCTTTGTAAGGGCCAAGGACAAAGCTTCTAGAATTTAAAGTCCAGCTTCTTGCTCTGCCAGTGTGGCTCAGCGGTTGAGCATCCCCCTATGATCCAGGAGACCGAGGTTCTATTCTGGGTCAGGGCACATGCCTGGGTTACAGGCTCGATCCCCAGTAGGGGGTGTGCAGGAGGCAACTGATCAATGCCTCTCATCATCGATGTTTCTATTTCTCTCTCTCCCTCTCCCTTCTCCTCTCTGAAATCAATAAAGACATATTAAAAAAATAATAAAAATAAAATAAAATCCCTTATGTCTTAGACCAAAATAAAATAATAACGAAGTCCAGTTTCTTAACATCTTTTCTAAAGTCCTTCTGTCTAGATTTCTATATTCCATCTGCCCTGATGATTGAGGGTGGTATGGGGTGTGTAATTTTAAGGAGCACACCAGAGTTTTTGCAAGCAAGTGATCTATCTCTGCTATAAAATGAGTGCCTTGGTCTGATTCAATCCATAAAGGATTGCCACAATGGGAAATAATCTCAGTTATTGGTTTGTTAACCACAGTTGTGGCATTGTCATGTCTAATTGGATAGCATTTAGTCCATCCACTAAACATATGGACAGTAACCAGTGAGAACAGCTTAGCTGAGGGTAAGTGCATAAAATCCATTTGGGGTACCCCAAAGGGCAGTGTGGGCCTAGCAGAACTTCCTGAGTTACATTGATTTCTTCTAGAAAACGCCATACCCCTTCCCCCATGTTCAGCTACCCCAATTCCAGAATCTCTGTAGAAGTCTGTTTTTCTTCTTAATATTTTTATTATGATTTTTAAAAATAAATTTTATTAACATAGAAAAGTTGACAAATAACATCATATGTCTGTGATACTTGCTAATATAGCCTCCCCCTCCAATTTCTTGTTACCTTTTGATATTTATTGGGCGTTTGTCACGCAGAAATTTTTTGATTTTGTAAAAAGGAAGTCAAAAGTGACTTCTGAGTTTTGTGTTGTAAAAGTCTTTCCCACTTCAAGAGTTAAAAGATATTGTCCTGCCTTTTCTTCCAGAACTTTACAGTCTCTCACTGTCTTTATACTTTTGGGGAAGATTATCAGTTATTACAAGATATCAGGGAGTGGTAGGTATTCAACATTATTCTTTGTTCCCAGTTGGCTATTTAGTTCTTTCAGCACAATACTTTGAATTATTTATTCTTTTTATTATTATTATTATTATTAGAAATGCCACTTTTATTTTAAATTCTCATTTTATTAAGGCTCTTTCTAAGCTTCTATTCTTTTTCACAGTTTTTTTTTTTTTTTTGGTGTAAATTCATGTTCCATTATCACATCACTTCAATTATTATTGCAGCTTAATAATAGGTTTAACTATTTGAGGTTGCTAATTTGGGGTTTAATAACAGGCTTTGCTATCTTCCTACAGCAATCTGGGGAACATCTCAGTAAATGCTCAGGTCAAAAGCCTTGCAGTAATTCTCTTTCTCTCATATATTACATCCAATCCATCAGCACATCCTATCCATTCTACCTTCAGAACATATTCTGGCCCTGGCTGGGTAGCTCCGTTGGTTGGACCGTTATCCAGCACACCAAGAGGTGGTGAGTTCAATTCCTGGTCAGGGCACATGTCTAGGTTGCAGGTTCGATCCTAGGTTGAGGCACATGTGGGTGGCAACCAGTTAACGTTTCTCTCTTACATCGATGTTTCTCTCTCTCTCCCTCTCTCCCTCTCCCTCTCTCTCTCTCTCTCTCTCTCTCTCTCTCTCTCTCTCTCTCAAAATCAATAAACATATCCTTGGGTGAGTATTAAAAACATTTAAACAAACAAACAACAACCCATACTCTGAATCTGAACAATTTTCTATCACCCAATTCTGGACGAAGCTGCCATCATTTCTCTCATCTGCATCACTGCAATAGCTTCCCACTGTTTCCTTGTTTTTGTGCTTGGTGTCCCTACAGTTAATCTTTGTACAGAAGTCTAGGTTAAGTGTAAATCACATGTCAGCCTCCTGCTCAAAAACCCTCCAGCAGCACTAGATCTTAGAGTGAAAAACAAACACTCACCCAGCCCCAATGACTTCTCTGACCTTCCCCTTCCACTCCCTCCTGCCCCCGAGGGCCTCCTTGCTATTTTTGAAACAAACACATAAACAAAAAAGGAGCGTAATTTACCCCAGGCCTTTACACTTGCTGTTCTGCCACATACAGCTTCTTTCCTCTGATATCTGTTTAGGTTGATGGCAGAAGGGGAAGAAAGGGAGAAAGAAGTACAAATATGCTGTTGCCATAGTTTCTGAATAGGCAGTAATTGGACACAATCTAAACAAATAGAAGATAGAGTATATTTCATAATAAAGTTAACAAAACAAAAACAAAAATTCGAACTTCCCAAGGTGTCTGAAGAAACACACATACCGACACAAAGCAAGCATAGAACACATAGTGAAAATTTATTCTTTTTAAAAAGCTAAAAATAAGAAATCACTAAAGATGATAGAATTAAGACTCATCTAACTATGGTATCCACAAATATAAATATGCTAAAACTTACCTATTTTAAAAAAGGCTTCTGCACAGAGAACAGATAGCTGGTTGCCAGAGGGGAGGAGGGTTGGGGGCTGGGTGGAAAAGGTGAAGGGATTAACGAGTGCAAGTTGGCAGCTACAGAACAGTCACAAGGATGTAAGTTCAGCATATGGAATACAGTCAATAATATTGTGGTAACTATCTATGTACCTGCCAGGTGGGCACTGGAAATACTGGGGGGAACACTTGGTAAAGTATACGATTGTCTAACCACTATGCTGTACACCTGAAACTAATACAAAATAATATTTAATGTAAGCTGTAATTTAAAAATAAATTTAGCCCACCGGGTGTGGCTCAGCAGTTGAGCATCGACCTAGGACCCAGGAGATCGAGGTCTGATTCCCGGTCAGGGCTCATGCCTGGGTTGTGGGCTCGATCCCTAGTCGGGGGCGTGCAGGAGGCAGCCGATCAATGACAACTCCCTCATCATTGATGTTTCTATCTCTCTCTCTCCCTTTCCCTTCCTCTTTCTGAAATCAATAAAGATATATTTAAAAAATAAAATAAAAAATAACATTTATAAAAAGAAAACAAGAAATAGAGGATTCCGATTGAATTATAAAAGAAAGAACATTCTGCATTGTATATTCCTTACATAAAAAGAACATTAAATTAAAATTACTTTAAAAATTTGAAAATACAAGGATAAATAAATATATTCTGGGAAAATACAAATAAAAGAGAGTAGGGGTTGTGATATTAATATGAGATTAAATTCTGGAAAATAATTGCAAAGATAACATTTTATGAAGATGCACTATCACATGGAGGTCTTACAGATATGCCCAACTTATATGTACAATTTGACCAAAATTGTTGGAAGTGGCAGGTGAGGCTAGGGGTGGCAGTGATAGAGAATCTGGAGGCCCTTGTGCTGTTTTCCGGTACCGTGAACCATCATTTAAGCACCACCCTCACTTTTTAGGCCATATCCAAGTACTCCCTGCACAGTTATTTACCTTATGTTTTTCTTTAAAGTGATTCATTTCTTAACTGAAGTTTGTTTAATATAAAAATTGGTGAATGCAAACAAAGTTAATGCCCTGAGAATGCAATTCCATATCCCCAGATTACCCAAAGGAAGCCAGAAATCCATCATGTTATATAAAATCTGATTTCTTTAATGTTAGCTTAAAGGGACAAACAAAACCTTCCTGTGGCTTTTTTGGCCAGGGGTCTACCAGTTTTCAGTCTTTGTGTTAGTAGGTGTTGGGGGCACATAAAAGGAATCTGTCTCCTTGTCAACTCCCTCCAGTCCAGCCAGTGGCTCCTACAACCCCCGTGTCCCCTTCTCCTCCCTCTGTCATCAGTCACTGATATACCGCCTATGACTTAGCTTATGACTTAGCTGGACTTCAGATTCAAGAGCAAGGGTTATGTTTTATCATGTCCCCCCCAGGCCTACTAGAGGTTCTGATACTTAACAAGTGTATGTTCATTCATTCATTCATTCATTCACTCAATAAATGTTAGATAGCAGGGAAACAGAAAAAACTTCATAGCTTGAGTGAAAAGACTGGTAATAAGGATAACAAGTACTCGGATAAAAATAAGCAGAGTTCTGTGGGCTGCAAAGAAGGGGCACCTAATTCTAACTGAAAGTAAGAAAAGCTCCCCGCAGCACAGCTGGTGTGGCTCAGTGGTTGAGCATCGACCTAGGATCCAGGAGGTCACAGTTCGATTCCCAGGGAGGGCACAAGCCTGAGTTTCAGGCTCCATCCCCAGTAGGGGGTGTGCAGGAGGCAGCCGATCAATGATTCTCTCTCATCATTGATGTTTCTCTCTCTGTCTCCCTCTCCCTTCCTCTCTGTGAAATAAAAAACAAACAAACAAAACCCCACCCTCACAGATACATTTAAAAAATGTTTGCCCAAATATGTAGGCACTCTGTGGCCCAGTCAAGTGTACATAAAATTAACCATCAGAGGCCCACAGAAAATTATTTCTTTGAGGTCTCAATTAATTAGCAGCAGAGCAGGGATTTGAACTGAAGCATGATTTAGAAGCCCATTATTGTTGTACCAGTACCCCACTGCCCCCAAAGAGGTAATAAATGCAATTAGAAAGCCTTCTAGATTGACAAACCAGAAGTTTCTTGGTCTTTTTCATAGCAGCTTTCTCTTCTCCCAAAGCAATATATACAGATTTTAAACATCCCAAATGCCACATTTGCCCTCCCACCCTAGATATAATGCATCACTGTGCATACTGTCTAAAACAAGCTGATCTGAATAGTAGGAGTATTTGTTTGCTGGCTTTTACACTAAAAGTTTAGGCACAGAAGTATTAGACTAAATTATAGCCACTCTTGTCAAGATAAGTTAGTTATACAGTAAATTTTCCTAATAAGCATGTTCAAAAGTCCATAATACTGGATGCAGAGAAACAAACTTGAAAACAAGATAATCAGGGTTTGGGGGTAGAACAAGACCAAAATACTTTTTGGCAATTACTTTTGCATTCTTTTAAAATTACATTCAAATCTCTTAATAATTAAAACAAGTATTTATTGAGCACATGCTATGTACTTGTAACTATTTTGAGTACTGAATATATTGTAAAGATCAAAGTTTGAAACTTTCTTTCTTAGGGATTTAAAAAAAGTGAGTCCTGTGGCATTACCAATGACTTGGGAAACCAGATGCTATAAGCATAAGGGAGTCACAGAGCTGTAAACTGCTGTAGGTGACCAGAGTTTTGGGGGTACAAAGGTACTTCAGGATCAGGGACATAACTCAAGGGCATACTAAGAATTATATTTTATGGTTTAACAATTTTATTATCATAGATTCTACACTAGGTGGCGTCCAGGGTCAGGATGGAAGTAGTAACCAGACAATGTTTGTTATTTTAGCCTTGTGCTAGGGGCAGCTTTCCACGGGATCCTTAAAGAGAAAGGGATGCACTTGCTTTAAGTGATGAACAAAATGCTCTTTGTTGGAATGGATGCAGAGGTGAAGAGATAAGAAAAAGATTCATGTGATAGCTGCAGGGCAGACTGCAAGTTAGAAAGATGAAGGCTGAGACATTTTTAAAAATTTAATGGTATTAAGGTGAACACACAGCCTCACTGTGCAGAATGAGTGGGGGGAGCCTATGTCAAGAAAGTTTACGATACAGAAAGAGGATTGCTCTGCAGACGGAGTACATAAATGGAACCCTACCTTTCATAGTTGGGAGATTCTGAAATAAATTTAACAGACTTAGCTAAGTTTAATGAGTGACAGAGCCATAAGAGACATCATCTCTCATATCTATCTTGTAAATGGAGTTAGATGACCCACTGCTTAAGCCAACAATGAAAGTGTTGGTTGGCAGTATTACCAGCAAAAAAAATAATAATAATAATCTTACTGTAATGAGCATGTAGGTAGGTGGGCAATGTTCAAAATTATCTTAAATGTAAAATAAAGCTGGGAATCTATACAACTCTGTATACTTACAAAGGAAAACAACTTGTGAAATAGCACTTGAAGATCCAGGTCTTGACAGAAATTGACTTCTGCTTACCTGTGATAGGTTGGAAGAACTAGAAAGAAAGACTATCCTCAGACATAAAGGTTATTACTGAAAGTGGAGAACGTGTAGTTTACACAATGCCTCCTTGACAACACTCTCAGCTCGGCACTCTTTTGTTCCATGTTTGAGGCCGAACTGCCTTTTTTGTTGTCCATAGACCTAAGGGGTGACTCTATCAACACTCCCAATTTATAATCTTAATCATTCACTCATTTACTGATTAAAATTTTATTGCCAGTCTTTCCCCTTTGGCAGGATTCCTGGCAACTTCAGTTAACATAAGCAACTCTTTTATGAAATAGTTCTTCACTTAAATCCAGAAAAAATACAGACTTTTTGCAGGAAAGGCAGATGTGTAGTTTAACAATATTCCTTGGCATATCTCCAAGTTGAAGTCATAGGTTGTGAAGGGATTAGGACAGATGGGCACTATCCTTAGTTTGGATCCACGATGGTAAAGTGAATTAAAAACCATTTTTTAATGCATGAAGTCTCAATGCATTGTGTTAATAATCATATATGAGAACGTTCACATATAAAACTAAGTATCAAAATCAAACTGTTATTTTAATATCTTAATAAAATAATAAGCCTGAGAACTTAATTTAAAAAAATTTTTAAATGTTTTTATTGATTTCAGAGAGAGGAAGGGAGAGGGAGAGAGAGATAGAAACATCAGTGATGAGTCATTGTTCGGCTGCCTCCTGCACGCCCTCTCTGGGGATCGAGCAAGAAACTTGGGCATTTGCCCTGACGGGGAATCCAACAATGACCTCCTGGTTCACAGGTTGCTGCTCAACCACTGAGCCACGCCGGCTGGGCAGCCCGAGAACTTTATATAGAACCTTGGTGTTAGATGGGCCAGGTACAGAAATTCAGGTACAGGAACTCACCAGGGCAGGAAGCCTAGCAAGGGGCAAAACTGGAAAACAAGAACCTTGTCCCCAGGGTAATCTCTTCTCCCCCAGCATGCGGCTGGCCATGTGGTTTAGACCCCCTGAGCAGTTCCTCCCTAAAGATAACATCTCGGCCTCAGCTGTGTTTCAGCTCCAGGCCCAGAAAACAGCAAAACCAGACAAGTGACTCCATGGCTGCCTCAGGACCAGGTGCACTGACTAATGACCCTCCTGCCCTGGCACCAACCAATCAGTGGAGACCATGACCCTGAAAGCACACATGATGAATATTCTGGAAAGCTGATGAATATTCTATTGAGACCCTCCCCTGAGACCCTCCTCTAAGATTCCTGCCTGCAAGAAAGAGATAAATACACTCAGGACAAAGGACCCAGTTCATGCTTCCCACCCAGGGGAGCTGCCAGCGCCATCTCCATCCCTCTGAGGGGACCCCACAAGACTTGCAACCAACGAAGCAATGGGCAGTGGCAGCTCATCCTAGGCTTACCCCCTGAACCTGTCTCCAAGGTCCCTGGACCTGTTTCCAAGGCCTCCTTCTCTCTCTGCCCCAACTTCTCAGTGAGCCAAAGCAGCTCAGCCTAGGTTCCCAGTCAAATGAAAAATTAGAAGCTTTAGGGTACTTAAATGAGAAAAACAATTGCACACAACTTTTGTGTGAAAACATCTCACATTAACTTAACCACACCCACTTGAGTTTTTAGATTAAGGAACATGAAAATGTTTTAATATCCAAAGAAATTCTAGTTCAAGAGCATGGGATAAAATTCTGGAATATTATATTTTAAGACATCCTTCATGTCTACTTTAAATCTATTCCGTGATCTAAATAGCCACTACTGGTTACTTTAATGGATCAATTAAATATCCATGAAGATGAGTACAAAAGTTACCACCCCTTTATTATTATTTTTATTTATTTTTTAATCTTACCCGAGGATATATTTTTTCCATTGCTTTTCAGAGGGAGTGGAAGGGAGAGAGGAAAACATTGATGTGAGAGAGACTCATTGGTTGGTTGCCTCCTGACTGGGGCCAGGGATCCAGCCTGCAACCAAGGTACGTGCCCTTGACTGCAATCGAACCCGAGACACTTCAGTCCACGGCCGATGCTCTAACCAGTGAGCCAAACCAGGTAGGGCTACCCCTTTATTATTGACATGGCCCACTTCTAAATAAGCAGGACAACATTCAAAGTTCATTTTGATTAAAAACTGGGAAAACACAGAAGCCGTATTTTCTCTGTCGAGAAGAAAACCAAGGTCATAACGGGTTTTCCTCGATTGTGTTAAGAGATTAGCGTAGCTTAATCACACCTAGTTTACTTTCTAGGTTAACTAAGTAATAAAAGGTGATCATTTTTTCTTGAAAAGTATAAATAAATCTGCATAGACATGATTTTGAGAATAATTTAATATGTTAACTTCAACATACAACTGCATTCCAATGTAATTACATTAAATGCAAAGAAACGGATCCTTACAAAACCAAAATAACCCACAGGCCATGAGATTGGTTTCACCTTTCCCTTTTTTTTTGCTAAAACAAATGTGCACCACGATGGTTCAACAAGTAAGGCAAATGACATGAGTATGGAAGCTGCAGTTTGTAATATACCACATCTAGAACCCAGAGAAGGTGAATTAGACAGAAGTGGTAGCCATTCTAATTAAACAACCAGGACAAGTTGGTTTGCAGCATCAAAACTGTGGATCTAAGTTTCTTTCCTCTTGATGATCAGAGGTCCCACGTTGTCTCCAGTCTCCTCGTTGTGTTTTGTGTGAGCTCCATCACAGAATGGGAACTGGGGAGAGAAAGAGCCAACGTGAAACGTCTGATTACAGAATCAGTGTTATGTTTGGCAGAGTGGGGGTGACGTTCAATTCACATATGTATTGGGATAACTCAATATAAAATAGCATTTCCATTTGTGATATCCGATTATGGATTTTGAAAACCCTTTCTGTGTTTATACACTAGTTACATTTCCTTTTTAGTGAGCTGGCTATGTCCATTGCCTATTTGTTTGTAAGAGCCTAAGTTTGTTTAAAATCAATTTGTATATTATCCCTTTAGTTGATCACCTTTGTATAATTTTTTCCCTAATCCTTTTTATTTTGCGTATTTTTTCATCCCCTTAATTTTTTCCACTTTCATACAAATAGGCCTTTTTAACATCATACATTTCCTTTCATACATGTCTCTTTTTAATATCCTTTACGGAGGCTTCTTTATCTAGAAATATGCTAGATTTATATTCCTTTTCATGATTTCACCTTTTTCATATAACTGACATTTTGGTGTCCAGTGGGAGGAAAAGAGACAAAACTAAATTTTCAACAGTGGCTTCCCAGAGTGCGCCAAAGTGCTCCGATATATTCTGATATGGTTTCATTCTGTGTTTAAAAAACATACAGAGCTGTTTTGATTTACAATATACATTATTTTACAAGGGTCCTGCTATAAAAAACCTGTCTTTCAACCCAAGCTCTTCGAAGCTCTCTCGGCTGCGGGCGCCTTCACCTCTATCCATTATCTCGGCGTTCTATCGAGTACACATCACAAAGCGCTGTTCTAGATCTTGTTGCTTCAACGTTATTAGAGGTTGCTTCCTAAATTGTTATACCTTTGTTCATAATTTTATCAAAATATGATATAAAATGCTTAAAATTGGGCTAGTTTCCCTCCACATTTTTCTTCTTTTTTAATGTTTTCATTGATTTCAGAGAGAGGAAGGGAAAGGGAGAGAGAGAAACATCAATGACGACAGAGAATCCTTGATCGGCTGCACTCGAGCCCGCAACCCGGGCATGTGCCCTGACTGGGATCGAACCGTGACCTCCTGGTTCATAGGTCAATGCTCAACCGCTGAGCCACGCCGGCCAGGCCACATTATTTTTCATTAAACCTTTCATGTTTACCCTTTACCTAACTCTATTTAAACTTTACCTATTTATTCTTCTTCATAAACATCAGAATTTTTTTGCCAAATCCTATTTTATTCTTGTAGTTTTCATTCTCAGGTCTAATGTATATTCTGACAAGATTGTTTTATATGTTCTTTGGTTATTATAATTAGGTATATTTTCATAAGTGACCCCCAATATATATAGACACACACACATATATAGACACACACACATATATATGTATCACATATATATATGTCTTAATGGTTTTTGCAAATATATCCATCTTACTGTTAAACAATAAAAATAAGAAGTCAACAGTGTTTTAGGTGTCTCATCAGCAATTTACACTTAGTCCAATTATCACTAAATTATTTTATTTCATGTCATTCAATGATAGCTAGCACCTTTATTTTTGATGCCTGGGATGTACCTACACTCCAGAATTTAGAGTTTCATGTTTAGTATAAGGTACACCATTGCACTGAAGGAGCCTATTTAGAAGAGTAAAGGAACAAGAGTCTTGGCTTTAAGAGTAAAATCGCCTGATGACTCACTTTTTACAATAATCTGTTTCTGCCTAAAAACTGAAATTCACGTTTCATCATGTTCTTAGAAGCAAACAAGTAAAAATTAAAATATTTCTTTAAAAAGTAGAGTAGCAGATTCTGTTTATTTCTTAAACTTTCATGCTTTTAAAGTGTGTATAAAGCTTTTATGCCTAATATCTCTTAGGTACTAATATCTTTTAATAGTACTTTCTATTATCAATTACCCACAGAAATTACTTATTGACTTAAGTCAGAATCATCTCCCAAACTTCATGTGAAGGTTAAGTATTCTCATTTTATTTAGGCATTAGGGATTTCTCATTTTAAGTTATGAACAACTAAACATTTTATTTTCAACCAAAAGCTAAAATGAGTTATTTCCGAGTAAGATTAGCAATCTCTTAGGAATGCTTTGTCCATGTCAATGGGATATATTTATTGAAATTACTTCATGATCCTTAATATAGTATAAATGAATGAATGGTAATTACTTGGTATTAAAATTCAAATAGTAAGTTACATAATATGTTTTTCAGAAAGTGTCTTACTTTATTTTTAAGCTTTTCATTTAGGAGAAAGAAAATGAGTGATAGGTAAGTGCTTCCAAACATACTCTAGGTATAATAGTTTTTGCATTAAATAATGATGTAATGAAAACACAAAAATATTATTAAACCTCTTTCATTTAAAATTTTGAAATTTGTTAAATTTGTCAAGCCAAGAGCTGAAATTATAAAAACACAAAGGGTGTTATTTAATCCAGTTCATGTAGTATCAATACTTAAAAATTTCCTGTATGTCCAGAAAATAACCTATTATGTTTGTTAAACCAATTAAAAATATACTAATCTCAAATATCTTTAAAACTAGGGAAGAGAGAGTTCTGGAAAAGAGGTTGAAATAAATGTTTAGGAGACAAAAAACACCAGGATCCTTGTTCTCCAGTTGGAAAATCAGCAACATTATCAGGGTCTTCATAAAAAACACGATTTGTTTGTTTCTTTTTTTAAAAAAAATATGTTTTTATTGATTTTAGAGAGAGGAAGGGAGAGGGACAGAGAGATAGAAACATCAATGTGAGAAATATTGATGGGCTACCTCCTGCACACCCCCTGCTGGGGATCCATCCTGAAACCTGAGCACGTGCAGGGGAACTGAACCAGTGACCTCTTGGTTCATGGGTTGAAGGTCAACCACTTAGCCACACTGGCTAGGCAAGATTTGTTTCTTTTTGATGGCCCTGTATCTCAAGTTATGATGTTTCTGTTTTTATGGTGATTCAAATTGGAAATAAATATACACTCCTCCTTGAATTATCTCTTCTATCTGCAACAACTGAAGAAAATTTTTTATCTTCCCTTCTCCAAACTTTGTATTTTTAATGACAGTTCAGATTATATTTCCCAAGGAAGTTGCCTGGGGCCATTTTGGCTCATTACCATAAACTACTCTGAGAAACATGATTGCTCTGGTTGAGAAAGAAAACAAATGCAGTGAGATGTTTGAAACTTCCGGAAAGAATATGACATTTTATACCATTCTTATGTACTTACTTTGGTAAACATAAGATAGTAGATATAATAGGAAAATGTATAAACAGAATTAAGATTTTACAAGACTGTCCTAATGTGGATTGACCAACATTCAGAAAATATCCTATTTTATTTGTTAAATACTGTTTCTATGAAAAAATGGACTCAGTGCAACTCACTTCCAAACCATCAACAGATGGAGACTTTCTATAACACACACACACCCCAAAACAAACACAAGCCCACCACTAACAAAAAAACCCCCAACTTAACCCCTGAAGTTGTAAATAAAAGAAAATGATTCTACGTAGTATGTCCAATTGCATTGCATTTCAATTTCAGTTGTGCTCCTGATGTTAACTGGTGGGGCTTTCCTTTGTTTCTTAGTCTGCATTCTTCTGCTGTCCTTGTTCAGTCTCTCCTGCCTTCCAGGTGCCCACCACACAACTCAGCAAGTGATGTTAACTAACCCGAGGTGAATGGGGGTGGGTGGGATGGGAAGCTAGGAAGACTATGTTGCATACTCTTCTCTCTTACATCAACTTTCCCTTATCTTCTTCCTTTTTAAGGCTGAGTTTCACATCTGTGCTTAGTCTCATTTCCTTCCACCCTCTTTCAAGACACCAAGTTCTCAAATAGTATCTTTCTCTGTAGTTGCTTTAATCACTTCCTCTCTATTGGCTCCTTTCCTTCTCACTTTACATATGGATAGCCCTTTGGTGAAATATTATTAAACAGGCCAGTTCCTGAAACAGCGGAGGGCATACCAATCCTAGAGGGAAGAGGGAGAATGGGGTGTGTTAAAAAATGAATTTCTACACGTTACTAAGAGATTTGATTCATTAGGTCTGGGAAAATTGCTCATGTTAGATGCACACAACAAACCAGCAATTGTGCCTTAAGAATGAATTAGGATTAGCATTTATATTGCATATAACTTCTTTTGGAAATAGATAAAAGAGGCATTTAAGTTTTATTATAAACACAACTGGGTTGTATAAGGAAAAAAATTACTGAATATAAGTTCGATACAGCTATCTAATCAAAGGTATTAATTACAAGTCTTTCATGCATTGACATGTAAGTGTGTGACTTGGCATCTGTGTGATAACCTTAGGAACCTAAAAAATGTAGGGAGTGTCCAAAGATGCCTGAAGGATAAGAACATCCATTAACTTGAGCAATATTCAAAGCGAACTCTTAATTCACTTGGGAATAAAAAGTACCCAAGATTCAGTGAAAATTCAAAAGTAACAAATCCTAGATGCAAAGAGGATCACTAATGGCATAAAAGATAAATCCAACAAAAAAGACTGAGAGACCTGCTGATGTGGCTCAGTTGGTTGAGTGTCACCCTGTGTACTGGGAGGTCACTGGTTCAATTCCCACTCAGGGCACACGCCTGGGTTTCAGGCTTGATCCCTGGTGGAGGGTGTGCAGCAGGAGGCCCACAGATGTTTCTCTCTCATCAATGTTTCTCTCTCTCTCTCCCTCTTGTTTCCTCTCCCTGAAATCAATAAAAACATATTAAAAAAAAAAAAAAAAGACTGAGAAAATTAAAAACACAATGATTGGTTTGGCATTCCTTTCCTTAAAGTCTGCCCATGGGAAATGATAATCCTTAGTTTAACCATCTGGAAACTCTAAATTGTATGATGCAAGAATAATCCTGGAATGTTATGTTGAACTATAAAGTCTAATAAATAAACATTTAAATCACTAGCTTCTGTTCATTTGTGATTTTCCTGAAATACTTGAGATCTTAGTCCATGAAAGAACATATTTGCTTTATTGACCCTTTACTTTCTGGGAAAACCCAACTAAAGTAAACACACTTTACTTGACCTCAAAGCTAAGCTTTACAGTTCAGTAAAACTGTTGCTTCTTTTCCTTTCCGTTCACTGTCACATTTACTGAGCATTTGACTTCTAGCATTTCTTTATTTGTAATTCACACTTTAACCCACTTGGATGCAGCTTCTATTTTAACTATTCTGTTGAAATGACACCAAAAGGTCAATTGACTAATTGCTTAATCCAACAGTCTCACTATAATAGTCTACCCACCAGGTTGACTTTGCACAAATGTTGACAACCAAATCTTTGAAACTTTCCCCCTTTCTACTGTGAAGCCATGATATTCTTAGTTTTCTTCTAACTTGGCCCATTTAAGTTAGCTCCTTTGTTGGCTCTTATTTCTCTTTCCAAAATGCAGAAAATTCTCCAAGAGTTCATACTTAGCCCTTGATTTTTATCTGTATCAAGGATTTGTTGGTTGCATTCCTACGCTTGACTCATCAGTTTTGCTGATCTCTATCGCTAACCCTGATGTCTCAACTTTAGTCCCACATTTCACACTGACTGCTGTACATTTCCATTCAACTGTCACCGTTAATTCGTTCTTTGAAACGGAACTCCTTATCACTGTCCCAGGAAATCAGCTGTTCACCCTGAATTCCTTATTGCTGTTTATGTGACCACCTCTTCTAATCCTACAGGCTTAGATACTTCAGTGAACATTAGTTTCCCCCCAATCTTTGACAGCAATCATCATTGCATTCTGCTGATCCTCCCCTCAAAATGTTTCATGTATTTATTCATTATTCTCCATTCCCACAGCCAGCACCCTGGTATAAGTATTTTAACTTTATGTCTGAAATCCCTGACAAGGAGCTCCCCCCCTCCCTCCCATGTCTGGAGACTCTCTTCAATTTGGACTTATTTCCAGATGGGGTGGGGTGGGGGGGTGAGAGAGACAGGTGCAAGGATCAGACTAGATTCTTCATTGGTCCCATCTTTGCTCGTGTGAGTCCTTTCCAGCAGATTTTGAGAAAGTCTCCAATACTTACTAGTTTATTCAAATGCCACCAATATTTCTGGGACAATTTAACTCCCATATGCATCACTATGCCTTCCCAGAAAATTCTAGCCCACAGTGTAAACTCTCCTTTTTATTTAAAGCCCTTGTACTGTATCCACTGTACACATCTATGATACCTTCTATCTTACTACCTAACTTTTGTCATGCATGCATATATATATAGAAGACATTAAATTAACTATTTAAAATAAATTATTAACTATTACAACTTTGACTTAGAAATTCCTTAGTTTCTAAGGGTATTACTGTCTATATTTTGGTGAACAACAAGAGAATGAAACCTATTATAGGCATAATTTTAAAAAACAAACTAGATCTAGTCTATAGAATATTATTGAGGATCATTTTCTAGCAACCCCACTAGTACTTCTGAACAGTCCCACATTCCAAATAAACAGTGTTCTTCTCACAATACAACTTGCTGTAATGGCACTATTAATTTTTGGTTCATATTCCATATGTTCATCAAGCATTGTTTAGACACAATGACATAATGTAAGCACTATATCACTGAATTATACAACGTCAACTGTGCTGGGAGAAGGGGGTTAGTATAATATGCTTCCCAGTGCCTAGTGTGTGATACGCTGATTTGTGATAATGGCTCTCCAGTACAGGAAGAGGTCCTTCACATAATGTGGTTTCAGAAATAGATATATCATTTTTACTATCTATTTTCTGAGGCCTTATAGAGTCATCTTTAGTGAAATCCATTTTGTTTAAATGCTAACAGTGGCAATACATACAGTATTTTCACCACATCAGAAATTCTGCAGTCATTCAGTGTACGAAGCTTTTCAAGATGAACTTACAAGAGCATTTTACCATCTTTAGATCAGTAGCTGTCATCACTTTCTAAAAGCTGCAGGTATCACAGATGACACTTCCAAATGGAAACTGATGAAATGCAATTCTCACAAAAGAAAATAAGATTTTAAAAAATCCAATGTTAGATATTTAACTATAGGAGCTGCAGCTTAAAGAAAGCTTAGGATACAAGGTCAATATGTTTAACAGATAAAAAATCTTCAAGGCTAATTTTCCAAAACTTTCTCTTGAAATTTCTAAAAGTGGTCCTATAATCCAGAGTTTGAATGCTCAATAAAGGAATTTACCTCTTCTGTTTCCCTGTTTAGGCTGCATGCTTCCTTTTGTGGGATAGTAGAGCTAAGATCCACTTAGGGAGGAAATCTTAAGAGTAAATAAAGAAATTTCTCTCTCTTCTTTGACTAAGGATATGGTACATTCACCTGAACTCGATGAGGATATGATATAATTTTACTGTATAGAGGTTATACATTTTAGTAACTATATTCCTAAGGAGTATAAGGAAAACAGAAGACAGGATCCATTAAAAAAAAGAATAAAAAAAAAGGCATATCTTAACAGGATCTGGTGATACCTGTTTGATAGACTAGTTTATAAAGAAATATTACATTAAAGATGCTACTAATATAAAGGACTTGTTTTCCTCACCTTTTTGGACCTCCAACAACGGCAGTACACAGCTTTATCTCCCAAATCCTCCATGTCAAAAGCATGTACGACCTTGGGGTTATCTTTCTGAATGTGAAGGTTAACCATAGCTTTGTTGCGATGATCTTTAGCATAAAATCTTTTGTAAGCTAGATAACCAATTGCAGCTGTCCCAGCAGCAACGGTAACTGCTGCGATCCATTCAACTAGAGCAGGGAAGAAAATCAGGAACAATGATCAGAACCCAAATACACGTTAATAATCTAACATGAATGTTCAGGAAATCCAGTTTTTTAATATTAAGCATCCCAACAGTCAATGTTGATTTTTAATGTTAACTGAAGATCAGAACACACTGGTGTAAGACTTTGTTAAGACTTTCTCCAGTCCATAGTTAGGCAACTGTGTATTTTCTATTGAGCGATGACAGCTAAATTAAGCTAGAAGAGAGAAACTTAAAATCATTTTATATATGGAAAAAGAACACGGCTTAATAGTATTTTTAAAGTGTTCATAAAAAGATTTAAAATAACACGTGAGCCTGCAGATACCTACTGCTTAAAAAAATACATTAAAAAAATTCAGACCACTAACAAGATGACAGCCTCCCCCCCCCCCCAATCAGGAGGTAATTATGTTAACAAAATGACTCAGAGTTCATTTAAATAGTAGGTCCTTTAGTGGTTTTAAAACGCATAACCACAAACAGAATTGGTATCCAAAGAAAAAACAAACAAAAACAAACCACCTTTGATAGTAAACATTCAAAGGAACACATCTGGCATGATTCTGGGCTTCAAAGTCATTCAAAAGTTTTGTTTGTTTTTTTGAATTTCAAAGTGCTGTCTCATTACAATAAAAATCAGAATGAACTAGTTTCATATTAAACATGATTAATATAATTACAGTTATATTCTCATTTAATAAATTTCCATTATCCATCAGTGGATGATTATCTGGATTCCCTGAAAACTTCATTTTAAGTTTAATAACATTCTGGGGGTTGTGGAGCTGGGTGAAAAAGGCAAGGGGATTAAGAAGTACAAATTGGTAGTTATAAAACAGTCTCAAGGATATAAAGTACAGGATAGGGAATACAGTCAATAATAACTATATATAATACCAGGTGAGTACTGGAATTATTGGGGGGATTACTTCATAAATTTTATAAATGTCTAACCACTATGCTGTACAACTGAAACTAACAAAATAATATTGAATGTCAACTGTAATTGAAAAATAAAAAAAATAAGTTTAATCACATTTTTCTACTTACTTATTTGCTTGACTAACAGGTCACCTACTTATTCTGTCTACATAGCTTTCTCTTTTTCTTTTTTTTTGGTTAATCTTCATCTGAGGATATTTTTTCCATTGATTTTTTAGAGAAAGTAAAAGAGAGGGATGGAGGGAGGGAAGAGAGAGAGAGAAAAACATGGATGTGAGAGAGATACATCGATTTGCTGCCTCCCGCATGTACCCTAACCAGGGCCAGGGATCGAACCTGCAATCCAGGTACGTGCCCTTAACCAGGAATTGAACCCACAACCTTTAGGTGTGTGGGCCAATGCTCTAACCATTGTGCCACACTGGCCAGGGCCATAGCTTTCTCTTTTTCAAGGCGCCCTTAGAAACCCAAGCGCTTGACAACTACCGCATTTCCAGAGACTGTTGGAGAGGAGAAAGTTCTGCATAGTCTGGTTAGCCTCAGCCACAGAGGAGAGTTGTCTATTCCCAGCCCGGACTGGGCTGCAGGAAAAAGTTGAACAGGGGTCAGGATAAACACACTGGACTGCTTCCCAGCACTTCCTGAGTCAGATCTTCACAGTGTTTGAAATAAGTTCCCAGACTATCAAATAAAGCCCCAGAGAGATAAGTATAAAAAACACATTCCAAGGCCAAATAAAAACATACAATGAATAATTAACTGTATGGCTTAGTTTGCACTACTGAGTCAAATTTCTTACTGCACTAATGTGATTAACCACTGTACTCGAGAGTGCCTACATAAAATTGGAGCTCACTCTTACAAAACTCTAATGGAAAGAAACAAGCATTCTCACACTCAGTTCCTTTTATCTTGGTCTTCTCTTAGCTCATTTAATAATTTAGGTTTTATCAATGTTTCTAATTAGCATGTTCCTCATACTCTATTTTCAACTACAGTATTTCTCTCTACAAAGTAATTTAGTTTGTTTTCCTTCCTCCAACATTTCCATTCCTCCTTGCTATAATCCCATAAAATAAACATTAACGCTAATGTCCTTCCCAGGTGCTGCATGACTAAGAAAACAAGTTAATAAGTCATTTGACAGCTTCAAACCTTTGGCTTCACTGAAGAATGTTTTTTACTGAACATTTTGCATAGATTTGTCTTGAATTTTAGTGCTGCTTCATAGTATTTCCCTGTGGCAATTCCAAGCAGGTCTGAAACTTTGCTCTGATTTCTAGCTTGACTCATGATCTTCCTTTTTGATGCATTATTTACCTTGGAATTCCCTTGAGAAATATTTTGTCAGGAGCTACAGCAATCCACTTCTTCGATAATGGAAAATGGAAAGCCACTCTGAATAGTTAATGTATTTATCACAAAATGGGCTAAAATATTGTTTTGTATAGTATATGTTCAATTATGTTTGTTGAATATTATCTTTAGAAGAAATTTAAAAGGGAGAATATCATGAAAGACTAAAATAACACAATTCCTTAAATGCTGTTGATCTTAGTGGCACCTTATTTTTAGGTGAATTATGAAGCAATCTCTAACAGATTTACTTTAATGGTGCCTACCTATTACAAAAAAGCCTGAGACCCAAAGAACAACTCCAATTGGCTAGTATTAACATGTTTCATGATATAAGAGAGAATCCAATAGGAATTTCTACCTGAAACTTGTAATAGGCCAAAAGAATCTTTTTTTATCCATTAATACATTCTTCTATTCTCTATATTACCAACAGAATCCATATGGTAACCTTATTTATTTATTTAAACATTTGAAATGACAGAATAACTGACACAGAAAAGAGGCAACAGCAAATGAAAGGAATGGGAACTGACTGTAGATATCACCCAAGAGTGGCTGCCTGATGGGGAGTGATCCAACTTCACACACACACACACACACACACGCACACGCACACACACACACACGCACGCACGCACGCACGCACACACACACACACACACGGAAAATGGCTTTGTATTTGGTGCAGTGAGTTTTTCAGAATTATAGAGCTAAAGATAGTCTTAAGAATTTACACTTCTTTTCCCTCTCCTCAAATTCTAATTCTCTAATCTTATTAGAGACAAATGCAAAATTTCCCAGAACAAGAAAAATACTGTTCATCATTTCATTACTGCAGCCTGAACCAGTCTTTTCTGGCAAAAAGCTGTGGATGCCACTGACAACTAGGGAAAAGAAGGAAAATGAAACTATATGAAGATAGGTGAGAATGATGGTGAATTCAAAAGTCAACAATTAGAAAAGAAAAAGAATTAAAAATCCAGTACAATTAGTCCTTGGTAGTATATATGCCTATTAAGAACAGACACAATCTCAGAGGCAACAAGGGGCTTTATCAAGGCCCATTTAAAAAAATATTTATTTATTTATTGATTTTGGGGAGAGAGAGAGAGGAAGGGAGAAAGAGTGAAACGTTGTTCCACTTTTTTATGCATTCATTGGTTGATTCTTGTAGGTGTCCTGACTGGGGATCGAAGCCACAACCTTGGCATATCGGGAGGGCACTCTAACCAACTGAGCTACTTGGCCAGGGCTAAAACCTAATTTTAAAAGATATTTCAGTTAACAACTTTTTGACATTTCTGGAGTCCAGAAAAAACCTGAGCATTATTTCTGTCTCTTCTGGTTTATGCTCACTTCCATTTTCTATAGACATCTTTCAAGGTATAGTATTCCTACAGTTAGATCAAACCCCAGCTTATGCAACCTTTCTTAGCAATGCTTTCTATCTACACCAGTACTATGAGTAAGCCAGTATAAACAACAGAATACAGAAATCACATTCCTAAATAATCCCTCCCATCCTTACTCTTCCCTTGGCCTACCATTGTATAATCTCTGGTTTTCTCTATTAGAATTATTCAGTTAGAAAAAATATGAACTTGTTCCCAAATACTACACCTTTGTTTATAACTCTAGTGTGGGGATTCTTTTGCTTCAATTTACACAGAAATCTCACCCAATTTCTTTTCCTTTAGCTCCTTTTCTGCCCTAAACTGTCCTCTCCAGTCCAGTGTCAACTGCCACAGAATCAGAATGTACTTTTCATCTCAGGAGAGGGAGAAGGGAGCTGTGTTTAAATCTTTCCGATCCTTAGGTTTCCCCCGGATTGGCAGGCTGTGCCTGGTAATGTTTTCTCTCAAGGTATGGCATATAGGTGGTGTTCAATATAAATTGTGTAAAAAGAAATAATAGATTTCTAATTTGAATTTACAGCTCCATCTGCCCATCACACCATCACATTGCTCTTACACCAAATGAATTATCTTTGGCCTCATCTTAACCTATTGTACCAAAGTGTGAAATTTAAATTTTTCCTGAGATTAAAAATAAAAACATTTATTATGAAATGTTTTAGACATACACAGGGAATACTCTAATGAACTCTCATTTACTCAGCTCCAAGAAGTATCAACTCACCAACAACCTTGTTTGCTCTATATCCACCCCCTCCCTTGTTGTTTGTTTATAACCCATAGGAGCTTCTTCTTTATTGTCAGATCTGCACATTCTTTTTCAAAAAAACCAAACCCTTCAATAGTTACTTTAAATGACTCAATGAATTTACTGAACCCAAATGGATTAGTTTTAATAAAATAGACAAGGACATAACAGAGAATAAGAATTTATGAAACTTAGTTTTGGTCACATCATTGTAGTGTTCAAGGTTTGGGATGAATGATAAAGTGCAAGATAGACAGATGAACACCTATTTTGTAACCTGAGGATAAAGCAAAATATGAAAAAAAAAGTGACTTGAGGGGGTAGCAGATTAAGGAAGGCCTTTTAAAATATTTGGTTAAATTGGCTTTTTTTTTTTTTTTAAAGATGAGGGTGAATTATGAGTTACTTTGGGCTGAAGAGAAGAAAACCTCTGTGAGTGAGAGGAGCAATAGGTATTATTAGTGAGGCAAGAGTTTAAGGAAGCAGGAGAAAATGACATCTGGAAGACTTGGAGAATGACCTCAATCCATCCATGCAAATAAAAGGGAAGGAATTAAGGATGAAAGCAGATTCAATGACTTTTGGAGGTATCAAGGAGCAAAATGTTTAGTAAACTTCCTAAAGGTCTTCTATCAGGTATGAGGAGGAGTCATTAGTGACTCCGTAGTAGTAAAAGCCACTTAAGGTTAGAAACTATAATAAACTACAATAAAATATTTGGTATCAAGTTAAAAATGAGTTTGGTATAAGTATGTCAATTACATCTCAATAAGAAAAAAAATTTTGGTGTCATAGATCTTTGGTTATCAATTCTAATCACTCATCCTCATTACTTCTCCCAGATTAATGTCCTGGCCTGATCCCTATTAAATTTATAACCCACCCATTATTTTTCTTCTGAATATAAACAAGAATTTTGTATGCACACACACATACCCTTTTATTTTTTTTATCTAACATATATAGTGGTTACTATTGTCAAATACTATTCTAAGCCCTTTATAATTTATTAACTTATTTAACTAAGAGGGGACATGGTCATCTTCCCCCAAATCAAAGGATCTAAAATGATTTTCAATCTGTAAAAACTAATAGGTTTGGTTTAAAAATTGAGAGAACAATTTGAACTCTAATCATTAAAAGGTGGATTCCCAAGACATTCTCTTGTCCCTACCTTGCCCAACTGTATTTGAGAAAGAAGGTGCTGGTAGAAAAGATTTACAAAGGCTTTGGGCCTTTTGTCATAGTACTCACAACTTTTTTGCATCTAGGTGAAATAAAAAAGTAGCTACTTCTCATAATAAAATTGAGTACTTCAAGTTTAAGTTAACCTTCTTCACCAAGCAATTTCTTATCCCTTAGGGAATTGCAAACTAATGGGAAAGTCACCTTTAGGTTCCCCTATGGTTAGATGAAAAAAATACACAAAAAACAAATCTGTCTTGATTGCAAGTAAGATTAGGCTGCAGGTAGTATTAAGAAGCCCTAGGGTTCACCTATTTCAAATTTCAGTAGTGTGCTACTTAGAGTTTAGTGCCCGTTTACACAAAATGACTCCATATTTTAAAGACACATTTTTGAATCTTTCCATCCATACCAGGCAAGTGCAAACTGTCTTCTTAAAAAACTACCAGTGGCTCAAGTCACATGAATATCTTATTTTACACGATAATCTTATTCTCGAAAAAATACAGGTTTGGTTTTTTAAAAAACACAAACAAAAACAAAAATCATTCCCTACTTTAAGTGCACTAAGGTGCCTCTATTTGACACTTGAGATGAGTATCCTGTGAAGTAAGTTTTGCAAATAATCACCTCCTATATGCCTCATCAGTAACGTAAAGAATGGGTTGTCACCCTCACTCTACCAGTAACTTTTGACAACGGAAGTGAAATTCTCCAATGTATAGAGTCTATTACAAAATTAGGGCTCAAATCAGTAGGAACCTTTTAGAGATTCTAGCCCTCTAGGTGTTCAATATTTACTAAATAAATCAATGGGGCTATATTTAATTAACTTCTGGACAATCTCTTTACCTTTACTCTTAACAGGTAACCAGACCTTGAGGAGTGGCGTTTTACACCGGGCAGAGAGATCACATGTACCACGTAGCTGGTGCACAGTATTAATAACTATACCACCACCAATAATGGTTATGAAATGAAGTTCACATTAACTGACTTCTAGAAAGTCTCTTCATTTCAATTGGACCTTCTGTGAGGGGACACTTCCAAACGCTTAGGTACTAGCACAAGGGCAGCAAGGCTCGGTTTTCAGTCGTCCCTCCTGGACCACTGCCAAGCAGCGCCAGATGCCAGAGGCATAACGAAAAACTGGGAAAACTTAAGACCGCGGATTGGGTTTCTTCCCTTAAAAAAATGTGCAAAAACTGAGATGTGATTAGTCATGCATCCCCTTCAGGGTTGGGGCAATACGCGTTCTGACTCCACGGTGATTTAAACGTGAGAAGGGGGAACAGGATTTTTCGTTTTTCCTTTCCTTCTCTCCAAACGCTACGACTTGGGAACGCAGACGGGTCTCCAGAGAGCACAGGGAGAGCTAGCGGCCGGATCTTTAGGTTTTAGGGTTTGGCTAGTTAGCGGAAACCTGATCCAGACCCGGGGAGACGCCGGCACGGTCCCCACGCCAATCCTGCCCGGGGACACCACCAATCCACACCGCTTTCACCGTTCGGCCCAGGGAGCCAGCACCCCCGCCAGGAGCTTGCCCTTGTGCATCTCAAGGTTACAAGCCCGGCGGACGCGCAGAGCAGCGGTAACAGCCGGGAAAGGCGCTGACGGAGCTGCAACCGGTGCGCAGGCCGCCAGCCTCACCCGCTCCCAGGCCCCACTTCACCTCGTACGTTGGAAGTCAGAGTCATGGCGCCGGCGCTTGCAAGGCGTGTGCACGGGAAACGGACCCAGGCGGGCTAGGACGGACAGACGGAGTCAAGGTGCGAAAGGCGTCCTAAGGCACCGACTCCGGGCAGCTACGGCGCAGGCGCCGCGGCGGTCCGTGAGCACGTGCGTATCATCCACCCTAGAGGATGCCGAGCATGCGCAGAGCTGCGGCCCGGGCCTCAAGGAAGTCATGATTCCGGATTTTGACAGCTGCAGGAGGTGGGAGGAGGAAGGGACCTAGAGAGGCAGCAACTGAGTTTGCGCAAGCTTGAGGGGCGGGGCCCTGGAGCCCGGAGCCAGGGAATAGGGAATCCAGGCCCGGTTTTACGTCTCCCCCAGGTGGGTAGGTTTCCCGAGGCACTGGACGGGTGTTTTGAAGACAGTTGTCATAATCAGGTATTTACGATCTTACCTAAACGCTTACTGTCCAGCCCCGTACCTGCAAGGCCAGTTCCAGCGTTCTTACAAGATGCCAGCGGGAGACACAGAAATCAAGTGTACAGTCCCATTCCAGGTCTCCCCTTGCTCTCAGTGAACATCTTTCTTCTGCCTTTGCCCAGTTAGTCATTAGTCGAGGACCTTGGAGCTTGCGCTAAGGGGTCGGGGGGTGCGGGAGAGAAGCTAATTTCTCCAAAAAATGTGCTCACACACACACAAAAATAGAATTAAGATTATTCTCTATCTTCTACAGTCTGAAATCAGTGTGGGTTCCAGTTTTTTGGTGGTTGTTTTTATTTTTTTATAAGAGGCAAACGTTTGGGGCGAGGATTAACTTGAAGGGTGTTTTGAAGATGCATCTAAGAAGCCGGCTGGTTTTACTTCTGTTTCTACGTGGTCTGGGGGTTGGAGGGAGTGACCGCAGTTAGGGGCAGCCTCCCAAGCCACCCTTGGCACCGCAGCTGCCTCCTAGCCCTCCTACCGTGTGACTGACCGCTCCGCACTTCAGGGAGCCCCCCGCGCCTTTGAGGCGACCCCGGGAAGCGCCGCAACGCGCACTGAATGAATGAGAGCGGAACAGCCCCGAGGGCCTCTCCACGCTAGCCGGGGGTCGGCGAGTGAGGACGCGAGCGCTCGCCCCTCGGGGTCGCGGCCCGCCCGCGCCGCCCCGCGCCGCCCCGCCCCGCCCCTGGGGGTCCCGTCGGGCGGCCTGTGGGCATGCTCAGTAGCGGCCCCGGCCGCGGGTCGCGCAGTCGGAAGCTCGCGGCCGCGGCCGTGCGGGCGGTGCTGACGCGCGCGCGGCAGCTGTGGGGACTGGAGGACGGCGGGAGGGGGCGGGGGCGCGGGAGGTGGGGCCGCCGTCGCCGTCAGGGCCCCGAGGAGCGCGGGCGCCGCCGCCGCCGCTCCTCAGCTCGGTTCCGCCTCCGGGGCTGCGCCGGGGCTGGTGGCCGCGGCGACAGAGCTGCGGGAGCCGGGAGCCGCGCTCCGCCGGCAGTTGGGCAGGGCAGCGCCCGCGCCTCCGCGGCGTCATGGGCCCCCTCCCAGGGCCTCAGCGGGCACCAGCCGCGGGAACCCCCGGGCCTCCTCGCGGCGGAGCCTGAGCGACCCCCGGGTTCTCGGCGTCCTGCCCCTCCGCCCTATTTTTTTTTTTTCCCCTGCTCTCGCCGCGGATACGGCTTCGCTTCCCGTTATGGCAACGGAGCCGCCATCCCCCCTCCGGCTCGAGTCGCCCAGCCCCCCAGATATGCGGCCCCCACCGGCGAGCGATGCCGTCTCCGAGAGCACCCCGAAACCGGCGGGCGGCAGGCTCCGCTTCCTCAACGGCTGCGTGCCCCTCTCGCATCAGGTGGCCGGGCACATGTACGGGAAGGACAAAGTGGGTAAGTGGGGGTGGCGTGGGGCTTCCCGCTCCCGTTTCGTCTCCGTGAGCCCCGGGCCGGGGGCGGCAGCCGGGCGCCCACGGCCCGGGCTGGACGCCCCTGTGGGCTCGGCCCGGGCCTCTTCCGCTCTCCCCCGGAGCCTCGCGACCCGAGCAGGAGGGTCTCGAAAAGTGGGGCGATTCCAGGGTGTGGGGCGTCAGGCTTGCAGCCGGAGGTGGCGGCGGGAGGAGTGCCCGGTGTCCTCCCCGGGGAGGGTGGGTGTTGATTGGAGGCGGCTTAGTTAGTGAAAATACGGAACTTCAATTTTACTGGACGGGGAAGTAAATTCTCCCCGGAGCACGAGGTCTGTTTATTATAAGTGGGTAGCTATTGCAAAAGAGATAGAATGAAATGCAGATGATGCGAATCTAGTGCTTTTTCAGTGCATAGCTGGAGGGTAGGAAAAAACCTAGGGCTTTTTTTTTTTTTCTCTCTTTTTTTTTTTTTTTTTTTGAGAGCTTGTCTTGTCTTATCCCGATCCCTCCCTGCCCCTTGAGAGGTTTTTCTGCTATGTAGTGCTTTTCTCCGGGAGGCGTGGTTCCAGTAGCAGAAACTCGGGTTCTTGGTAGAAAACAACACCCTGCTGTTGTGCTAAAATGGTACACAGGTCATTCAGTTAGTCTTTGATCATCTTTATATAAGACTGTATCATCGCGTGTGTAATACATTTTTTGAGCTGACAGTGCTTAACGCACAGTACAGGGCCTGTATCAGTTTATTATCTTGTTGATGTAAAGTTCAGTTTAGGAACTGTAACTCATCTAGCTTACACTGGTTTCCTGGACCATGGTTATTTGGGGAGTCTGATGAATGAGTGTGTGAGTAAAGCAGATCTTAGACCTGGAGGCCAGGCCGCCAGAGACCATTTGGTTTATGCTGGTAAGATGATTTGGGTTTAG
Source organism: Miniopterus natalensis (assembly GCF_054644295.1). Taxonomy (NCBI): domain Eukaryota; kingdom Metazoa; phylum Chordata; class Mammalia; order Chiroptera; family Miniopteridae; genus Miniopterus; species Miniopterus natalensis. The sequence goes on from NC_142094.1 coordinate 30,474,778, forward strand.
GCTGGTTAGATAATACGGACATTTTTAGACAAAGTAACTGAGGCCAAGTCTGGTTAAGTGACAAGCCTAAAGTCACGCAGTTACAGTGTGTTAGAATCTGGAAACCAAGAGTCCTGCCTGAGAGGACTCTTTTTTTCCACTGTGTATTCTGCTTGAAGATAAAACAATGATTTTGAAAATTGACGAGTACTTGTTTAAATGTGTGTTATTTCTCGAAGAGCAACACTTCCCATTACTTTAATCTTTACCTACTTTTCTTTTGTTGAAAGTTAGGCATTAATGATGTTGTCACTAGATTGTGAGTTCCTTGAGGTTAGAGACCAAATCTGTTTATCCCCACAGCCTTCTACGTTGGGCTCAGTTAAACTCCAGAAGGGGAATGTAAGAGTGAAAATTGACAGTTCGTTTAGTACACCAGATAAGGAACTAAGTATAGTTCTCAAGGTGTTTTTAGAATAGATGTAAGGAAACCATGTTCTCAAGGTGCGTGGCATATATGTATTCTTGAGTGTCACTTTTAGGTAATGATAATTTGAGAGTGCTTAAGGAATTAAGTACTGTTAATAGATTTATGTGCATATCTATTGGTTTATATTGGTGAATTGTGACGATAATATTCCTAATAGTATTCTAGAGGCCTGAATAAAGAATTGTTTCCTAAGGGTCACTAGAGATCAACTTCTGTCAAAGGAGAAGAGATAAACAAAAAGGAACATAAGCACAATCTCCATGATTGTCACTTAAGACTGTAACTACTGCTTATCAAAGTATATAATAGCCTATTCAGAGAGTTATCTCTGACTCATTACAAATGTACCTTGAATGTGACTTAAAACTACCTTGCAAACGATGGCTAAAAGAATTTGTCACCCAAATTACCTAATTAAGGTATTTGTTTAGATTCTAGAGGAAGGAGTCCTTAAGTTACATTGCATTCAATTTAAAATAAACTTTTTTCAATTTTGTAAGACTTTTTTGTAAGACTAAGGGACTGTCTTTGTATCACTAGTGCACAATGCCTCAAACATATTGTGCTAGCAATTTGCTAAGTAGTTGATGAATTTAATTCTCAGTTATTTACACAACCATGGTTAAATTGTTAGTGAAAGGACACTGTATGATGATAATTTTCCCTATTCATAAAATGCCTAACAAGATGTTCAGTAATTCAGAGTTCAAGAATTTATATGTCTCTCCACTATAAAAAAACCACTTATAGTTTTAAAGTACATCAGGTAGGTCACAGTTTGGCTTGACTGTCAACTGACATTCTCAGAATAAACTTTCTTAGAAACATTGTGTGGATATTTGTTTTTAAAATTTTTATTACTATCATTAAGTAACCAGGGTTTTTCAATTTAGGGTTGATATCTTACCTATTTCCAAAAAGGAGTTGTTGGTGTGGACGAAAAAGGGGTTCAGGAAAGTAACCTCACAGGGTGATCTGATCATTAATTCCTAACTGGGCAGGTCATGGTAGGTATATAACTTTAGTAAAAAATTTATCTTTGCCCTACGCAAGCCCTGTCCATTGTTTTCTGCATCTAAGATTAACACATCTTTGAAATAACCAACCTCTAGAGAGCACATAATCTTGTTAACTATACTGTAATTCAATTCTCTCCTTGCTTTCTTTCACCTTTACATAATCTTTAATTTCAAGTAGTAAAAGGAAGCGCATACTGCCATTCTGCAGAGCATTTGAGATTTTGCTTCCCAACAATTGTCAGTTTTGGCTGAAATAAACACATCAAAATTCTCTACAGGTTTGGATGTTTCTTACATCGACATTGCCTTTGTTAAATTAAAAATATAGAACCAATAGCATAACAGTACTTAAAGAGAAAAATAGATCTTGTTATAGTTAAGTGACAAGAATATGTTACAGTTCTGATATCAGTTATGTTTTATGTTATTCACTGAAATCATATTTCATCAAAGTACATTGAAATCTTATTTCTAAGAATACAAAGTGTTTTTATTTTTTGTTTAATTGTAAAAGTAGTGCATGATCTTTTAGGGGGAAAAAAAATCAAAGAGTAAAACAGTATAGTAGTGCCCTTCCCCATACTCTCTCTCAAGGGCAATAGCTGGTAACTATTTCTGCTGTATTCTTTCAAGCCTTTGTTCCTGGACACGTACATAAACACATAACACAATTGAGACTTTTCTTACAAACAGATATATCAGCAACTTTTTGTTTCCGGTCTGCATTATATCATGTAGTATATCCATATTTTTGTACTTACAATATACTTTCGTTCTTTTAAAAAACTATTGTATTTTATAGTGTGGTTGTATTATAATTTATTTCTCTAGTATTGGATTATTAGATTTTCATCATTTTTTCTTATGTATTAAACATTCTGGTATATTATAGTATGCCTTGTACATTGTGTAACTTTTTCTATAGGAAAGTTTCACAAAAGTGTAATTGTTAGCAATTTAAATTCCCCAAATTCACCTAAGTTAGCATAAAATCCTTTTTGTTTTAATATTCAGCATGTACCATTAATTTATTTCAAAAGTCCTTAAAGATTTAAACAGATAGTTGAAATCTGGTATTTTTCTCTTGATCCAATTTAGGATGTAGAATAAGGTAGTCTACTGAAAAGAGATTTAAACTGATACTGTTTGGAGAGGGAAAACCCACAACTTTTTTTGTTTACTGGTCTATTTTACTAGATATCCTTTGAAACAAATTGACTGAAAATAATTTCAAGCTTACAGAAAAGTTACAGGAACAATCAGAGAACTTAACATTTTTCTGAGTTTTTGATTACTCATTTATTTTTCCCCCTGAACTATTTAATAGGTTGTATGGCCCTTTATACATTAATAGTTCAGTGTATATTTCTGTAACCACAGCACATTTATAAAATATGTGAAATATAACAGTGATACAATGTTCCATCTAATCTATAGTCCATATTCTAATTTTGTCAGCTGTTCCAATAATGTCTTTAATCATAATTGTTTTCCTCGGCACAGGATCTAATTCAGGATCATTTATTACATTTAGTTGTCATTTCTCTTAGAGTCCTCTAATTTGTATCAGTTCCTTGGCCTTTCTTTGTCTTATCACATTGTCATTTTTGAAGAATATAGGCTGGTTATTTTATGAGATATTCTTTAATTTGGATTTCTCATGGGTTCTCCTGATGAAATTCAGGTAATGCATTTCTGGTTGGAACATTATACAAGTATATCCTTTTTATTTATTTTTTAAAGATTTTATATTGATTTTTAGAGAGAGGGGAAGGGGGAGGAGAGAGAGAGAAACATTGATGTGAGAGTGAGATATCCATCTGCTGCCTCCTGCATGCCCCCAGGCATGTTCTGTGATAGGGAATCATACCAGCAACCTTTTGGTGCATGGGACAGTGCCCAACCAACTGAGCCACACTGGCCAGGGCTAAGTGTGTCCTGTTTAAGATATCACATCTGAAGGCTCACAATGTCCATTTGCCCATTATTAATTTTGATCATCTGGCCCAAGTTTGGTCTGACTTTTCCAGTATATAGTTAATATTTTTCTCCTTGCAATGAATAAGTATCTGTGGGGAGACATTTTTTTTTTTTTTTTTTAATCCTTACCTAGGGATATTTTTTCCATTGCTTTTCAGAGAGAGTGGAAGGGGGGGGAGACAGAGAGAGAAACATTGATGTGAGAGAGACACATCGATTGGTTGCCTCTCGCACGTGCCCCAACCAGGACTGGGGATCGAGCCTGCAACCGAGATACCTGCCCTTGGTTGGAATTGAACCTGGGACCCTTCAGTCCATGAGCCAGCACTCTAACCACTGAGCAAAACCGTCTAGGGCTATGGGGAGACATTTTAATTTTAAGATCATACAGATATTCTGGATCCTCATCGTATGTCACCCCTAGATTTGGCATCTGTTGATGATTGTTGCCTGAAGTAGTCTTTACTCTGAAAGTGGAAAAATTATGATTTTCTTCCAATTCTACCACTCCCTCTATGTTAACAATCAGCATTCTGTTATAAGAAATAGGCCTCCCTTTATTCCTATGTATGTATGTCCTTATTTGTGATCAGTTTGGGCTCATGGATTCTTACTTGATAAAATGTCATAACCCATTATAGAACTTATTTTACTGTTCAAATCGTTGCAGATACGGTCAGTGGTACTTCCTTTCTATCTCAAATTATTTTAGACTCATCTCCAACTCTAGAACCAGCCAGTTCTCCAAGGGTCTTGGTTCATTTTTAGTGGGAAATAGTAGTTAGAAACCAACATCTGGACGCTAAGTGTGCTCGTTGCTATTGGAGTGCCATTGCTTCCAGGACTTTTCAATGACTATAACTACAAAGTATGTTTAAATATTTTTAAGTTATTATAATTTTTTATTGAGACTTTCAGTTTCATTCTAACTCCACAGTGTTCTGTCCTGATTCCAAATTTGTATTTTCCATCTATCTCAGTGAGAACCCTTGCTCCCAACAATGTTAATGTATATATTTCCTGCTCAATCCTATAATTTTTAGAAATTCTGTACCCATACTGCTGCAGAAAACAAACCTATAAGAGGAATTCAAGATAGAATTCTCTTATACTGAGGGTATGTGATTGGAAACTCTTAAAACTTCCTAGGGGTTTATTTTTAGCCCTTCCCTTCTCTGATAATATTCTTTTTTTTTTTTTTCTTTTTAAAAAATGTATCTTTATTGATTTCAGAGAGAAGAAAGGAGAGGGAGAGAGAGAGATAGAAACATCAATGATAAGAGAGTCATTGATTGAGCCCGCAACCTGGGCATGTGCCCTGACCAGGAATCGAACCCCGATCTCCTGGATCCTAGGTTGACGCTCAACTGCTGAGCCACGCCCGGCCAGGCTCTGATAATATTCTTTTGAAGTACAGTTGGACTCATTTGTTTCTGTCTAAAATTTGTTCTCTTCATTTTTGTTTGTTTAGGTATTTTTGAATGCCTATAAAAAAGTCAAACTGTACAGAAAGGTATATCAGAAGTGTCGTGGCATTTCCAATCACTCTACCCCATTCCTCAGCATCCCTTGTAGGTAACCAGTTTTATTGTTTTTTGATTTTTCATTTCTGTTTCTTGTTGCAGAAATAAGCAGATAGGTATGTTTTTTCATTTCCCTTTCTGACACAAAAAGAGCAGTGTGCTGTATATCTGTTCTGTATTTTGCTTTTAAAACTTAACAGTATATCCTAGAAATTAGTAATACCAGTTCATGGAGAGCTTTCTCATTTGTACAGTTCAGTTGTACTCCATGGTACATATATACCCTGAATTTTTCAGTCAGTTCTCTGGATTTGCTTTTGGACTTTTTCACTGATTTATTTGTTTATCCTAGCAACAATATCTCACTGTCTTAATTCAAGTTGCTTTAGAATAAGCCTCGATGTACTAAAGAGTAAGCATTCCACTTTGTTTTTCAAGGTTGTCTTGACTTTTTCTGGCCCTTTGCATTTCCTTATAGATTTTAAATCAGCATGTCATTTTCCCCAAGAAACGTGGTAAGATTTTGTATCTGCTTTGAATCTATATATTGCTTTGGTGACAGTTGATTTCTTTTTTTTTTTTTTAAATATATCTTTATTGATTTCAGAGAGAGGAAAGGAGAGGGAGAGAGAGAGCTGGAAACATCAATGATGAGAGAGTCATTGATCGGCTGCAGCCCGCAACCCGGGCATGCGCCCTGACCGGGAATTGAACCCTGATCGCCTGGAACCTAGGTCGATGCTTAACCGCTGAGCCACGCCCGGCTGGGCACAGTTGGTTTCTTTATGACAGTTGATTTTTTTATGATACTTAGTCTTCCAGTACTGGAACATGGTATATCTCTATTTATTTAGGCCTTCTTTAATTTCTCTTCGTCATAGTTTTCAGTGTAGAGGACATATATAGTATTCACCAAATTTTCCCTACTGGAAATTGTACCCTTTTATTTTACTTATTTTGAAATATTTTTTTTATTGAATTTTGGAGAGGAAGGAAGAGGGAGAGAGAGATAGAAACATTGATGAAAGGGGAACATGAGTTGGCTGCCTCCTCCATGTCCCCTACTGGGGATCGAGCCTGCAACCCAGGCATGTGCCCTGACTGGGAATCAAACCATGATCTCCTGGGTTATAGGTTGATGCTCAACCTATAGGTTGAGTCACGCCGGTGGGCTGTATACCTCTCTTTTTTATTCATTCATCTGTAGATGGACATTAGGTTGCTTCCACCTCTTGACTATTGTTAATGACTGCAAAGAACATGAGTGTACCTCTTTTTTGGGAGGGAGGATTCTAATGATAGTTTTCTCAGGCTGGTATTCCACAGACCTTGGATGATTTCTTCTTATTTTTTCCACTCTCCTTTTTTCTTTTTCTCTTCGTGTTTCAATTTGGATAATTTCTGTTGACCTGCCATCAAATTCACTGATTCCTTCCTCTGCTACTTTGTGTCTACTAATGAGCCCATAGAAAGCAATTTTGTCTCTGTTGCCACTTTTTAAATTTCTAATATTCCGTTTGACTCTCAAAATTTCTGCTGAAATTCCTCATCTTTCCATGCATTTGTTTACCTTTTCTGTTATAACCTTTAATATATTAATTATGGTTATTTTAAGCTTCTTTGATAATTACAACATCCATGTCACCTCAAACTGTTCTATTTGTTGCATTATCTCTTGACAGTGATTTTTTTTTTCTCCTTGCTTTTTCATATGTCCTATAATTTTTTATTAAATTCTAGACGTGATGTGTAGGACTAAAGCAACTTACACAAACAGTATTTTTACCTGAAGTTAATATGCCTCTTCTGTTAGGCTGTTAATGTTGGTGATTGAGCCAATTTAGTCAGAACCAAGTTTGAATTTTGTTATGGTTACCTTCTGTTATGGACTGAATGTTGTATCCCCTAAAATTCATGTTAAAAAACCCCCCAATATGATTGTGCTTGTAGATAGGGTTTTTATGCAGGTAATTAAGATTAGTGAGGTCATGAGGGTGAGGGCATGATTCAGTAGGATTAGAGTTCTTCTAAAAAGAGGCATGGGAGTGTTCTCTCTGTCTCTCTCACTCACTCACTCTCTCCCCTGCCCCCCACCCCTCCTATTTACTCTCTCCCTCGTTCCTGTCTCTTCCCCAGAATGTGAGGACTAAATGAAGAGACTACAAGTTAGGAAGACAGCTCTCGTCAGGAGCCAAATTGGTTGGCACCTTGATCTGGACTTCTAGCCTCTAGAACTGTGAGAAAAATAAACATTTGTTTAAACCACATGTCGGCAGTGTTTTGTTACGGAAGTCTAAGCAGACTGATATATTTTCAGTACATCATGGGCTTGAAATTCCTGTTACAAGCTTATGTTTAGAGTGAGGCTGATTTGCCAAAGGATTTTTTTTTTCCCAGTATTCCTGTTTAACTCTCTGCTTTAGGTCTCTTAGAATTTCTACTTCTCTCCTGAAATACCTCATCTGTTCAGCATTTATAGGACTAAAGCAACTTACACAAAAATTATAGAATCATTTTTTCTATAATTTTTTTACATTCATAATCGTTTTGACATCTTTGCTGATTAAAATTACTTGGTCATCTGTCAGCTTCTGTGTTTGTCAATTGACTTCGTTTTCTTTAGGTTATGCATCACATTTTGTTGAATTTTTGATATATCGTATAATTTTTTATTGGCTTTTTCACATTCAGTGGGGAATGAAGTAGACTAATTTTTGCTTTGTTTTTTTCCACATAGAGTATCAGTCTTTTCCTCTGTTAGAGTAAGAGGCTGATAAGTCATGTTCTTCCTAGAATTTAGTTAATCTGATGCTGGGCTACAATCCTAGCTGCAGTATATCTGTTATTGGCTCAGTCTTCCAAGATGCTTCCCTTTTTTTTTTTTTTTTTTTTAATCTTGACACTTTTTCAGCTGGGAGGGATTTGTCAGTTTTAGATATTGTTGGTCTACTTTTGGATCCTGGAATTCATTCACAGGGAGAATGCCTGGGATTACCATCTCTTCCATGGCTACTTTTCTGAAAATTTAGATGGGGTCTGTTGCAGAGTGAGTAGTGTGGGAGAATTGCTGGACCAAGCAGTCTGTTAAAACTATTGTGCCTAATCCAACCTGTTACCTCACACTATTTTCTGTGATCAAGCTGATTTTTGCTTGCCTCTTAATGAGTTTGTTCAATGGCAGGTGCACCCATCTGTAGACTAGGTACTTATCCTGAGGTAGAGAAGCTGCCATTGATTCTCTCATTTATGAATGCTTCATGTTCTCCACCTTCTGGAATTTAGTTCATCAAGGTTTCTTTTCATTCACCACTCTTCATTAGTCGGTAGAAATTGCCTCTTACCATGGAAGTGAAGGTCTTTCTTGTTCTATATATCCCAATCTTCAGAATTAGAATTTCTCTTCACTAATTTTTAATTATATTAGACTAAAGTCCCAAAATCCTTTGCTTCCCATCCAGTCTTATCCACATGGATTAATATTTACCTGTTCTATATCTAGGTATTAAAACAAATAACTTGATTACTTTAGTCCTAAATTGAGACTCTCTGCTTATAATACATAATGACTTCAGAAAAAGGCTCCTTTTTTCGGCAGATTATAAAAAGGTGGCCCCTTCCTACTCCAGACTTGGGGCCCCTATTTTTCTCATTGGCTAGGTGCCTTCATTCTGTCTCTACAACTATATACAGTGCATCTGAATCAGGAAAATAATTATTTGCTTTCTTTTAACAGATGAGAGAGACATAAAAAATTACAAAGTAGAAGATTCATATAGGACCACTGTTAACATTTTTTTTTCCTCTTTGTAAAAGTGAGATCAATTATTGCTACTGCTTTTAACTTGCTTCTTGTTTAACTATAAATTAACATCTCCTGGAAAGTTTGTTACTAAAGAATTTCTATAAACATTTACACATATTTATTAGAAAGTCTGAGGAGCAATTAAGGAAATAGTTGTGGAGACAATAAAACCAAGCTATTTGGCCCGGCCGGGTGTGGCTCAGCAGTTGAGCATCGACCTGCGATCCAGGAGATTGAGATTCTATTCCCATCAGGGCACAGGCCCAGGTTGTGGGCTCGATCCCCAGTCAGGGGCCTGCAGGAGGCAGCCGATCAATGATGACTTTCTCATCCTTGATATTTCTATCTGCCTCTCTCTCTCCTGTCCTCTCTCTGAAATCAATAAAGATATATTAAAAAAATAAAAATTTTTTAAAAATCCAAGCTATTTAAAATTTGTGTTCTGGTGCTTTGCATATAACAAGCACTGAAACATGTTGGTTGAATGTTAAAATTTCTGAAGTAAATAAAAGGAAGCCCTTAAATTTATGAAAGTGGTGTACCTGTACCTTAAGGAACAAATCTAAATCTATTGTAGGATGCAAGATACATTATTATCAAGGCATTAAAAATAACCGATTTTTGCCCAGCCAGTGTTGCTCAGTGGTTGAATGTTCACCCATGAACCAGGAGATCACACTTTGATTCCTGGTCAGGGCTCATGCCCGGGTTGTGAGCTCGATCCCCAGTAGGGGCATGCAGGAGGCAGCTGATTGATGATTCTCTCATTATTGATGTTTCTACTTCTCTCTCCTTCTCCCTTCCTCTCTCTGAAATCAATAAAAATAACACATTAAAAAAATCTGATCTTTGTTCTATAGGTATCTTGCAACATCCAGATGGCACAGTTTTGAAACAGCTGCAGCCACCTCCAAGGGGTCCAAGAGAGCTAGAATTCTATAATATGGTAAGTGAGGTAAGATTTGTTTGTTGTATTCAAAGTGTTTTTCAGTTTTCTGGTGATCATGCAGTAAAAGATATATTTGATAGCATGTCTTAGTATAATGTGTGTGTGTGACTGAAACAAAAGCTTCATGAAATACAGTGCTTATCATTACTGATACAGCCTAGTGTTTTCTATTCTGATCCACTAAATTGATTTTAATTATGGGTTGTGACCTACATTTTGAAAAACACCTAACTGAGAGACTATTTGTATTTCTCAGAAATGCTGAGTTTAACTGTTTTCACTACAGGATTTCTTAGCCTAGTGCTGATACACACTGAATCTCCAAAGTGGGGGGCAAGGGGCAGACTTAATATTTAATTAACCACATGACTAGGAAGTTTTAGTTCATTCACAGTGTTTTGCAACCACTACCTCTGTCTAGTTACAAAACATTTTCATCATCCCAAAGAAACCCTGCAACTCTGAAGGCATGATGCCCTGTACCTCACTCCTCCTAGTCCCTGGCGACCTCCAGTCTGCTAATATGATATGTGACCTTTTGTTTCTAGCTTTTTAGTTTAATGTTTTTAAGGCACACCTACATTATAGTATGCATTAATACTTTGTGTTTTTTTATGGCTGAGTAATATTCCATTATACTTACCACATTTTGTTGTATCCATGTTTTGGCCTTGTAAGTAGAGCTTCTATGAACATTCATGTACAAGTATTTGTTTGAGTACCTGTTTCCAATTTTGGGAGGGATATATCTAGGACTGGAATTGCTGGGTCATATGATAATTGTACATTTAAATTTTTGAGGAATTGTCCAAGTGTTGCCCAAAGTGGCTACACCCTTTACATTTCCACCAGCAATATTATGAGGGCTCTAATTTCTCTACATCCTCACCAACACTTGTTAGTTTTTCTTTCTTAATGGCCATCCAAGTGAAGTGTTACCTCATTGTGGTTTATGTTAATTTATATTTCCCTAATGGCTAATGATGTTGGACATTTTTCATGTATTTACTGACCATGTCTAAATCTTCTCTGGAGTAATGTTTGTTTAGATCCTTTGTTCATTTCTTTATTGGGTTGTCTTTTTTACTTAGTTGTAGGAATTTTTTACATATTCTAGATACAAGGCCCTTATCAGATACATGATTTGCAAATATTTTCTCCCATTCTTTGGGTATTTGTTTCACTTTTTTCATAGTGTCCTTCGAAGCACAAATGTTTTTAAATATTGGAGTTCAGTGTATCAGTTTTTTCTTTTGTCTCTTGTGCTTTTGGTGTCATGTCGAAAGTCATGAAGATTTATGCTTGTTTTCTTCTAAATTTTATTGGCTTTAGCTCTTAAGTTTAGGAACAAGTAAAAAAAATACAAGCTGAAGTTAAAAAACAAGTACTGTTATACATGCTTTACCACTGTTAACTCATTTAATTCTCATAACTACCTGTGAACTAGGTACTGTTGTTATCCTCATTTTATACATCTGTACATTAAGGCATAATTAGTGTAAACAGTTTGATCATGATCATGCTAATGTAAATGGTGGTCCCAGGATTTAAACGTAGGCAGCCTGGCTCTAGAATATATGTTTTTAGCTGCTACATAATGCCTCTTTTTTGAAGAAAGTATTTTATATTTACTCTGTAAAAGTCTTGTACATAATTTGTTGGGTTTATTTTAGGTACCTTATTTTTCGTTTCAATTGTTAACATATTTTTTGAATTAAGTGTTCCAATGATTGCTAATACATAAGAATGAAATAGATATTTGTCTAGTGTTCTTTGTCTAGTATCCTTGCTGAACTCTTTTTAACTTGTATTTATCTGAGATTCTCTAAGAATTTTAATTATTTTCTATATAGACAATTACATCTTTTGTGATTGAAAGTTTTGTTTGTTCCTTTTGAATCCATATACTTCTGACAAGGACTTCCAATTCAGGACTCAGTAGAAGCAATGATGGGGGTATCTTCCTCTCATATAACAAAAGTGCTTTTGACATTTCCCTGTTAAAATATGCTTTCTCTGTAAGGTTTTGGTAGATACTTCTTCTTAGGTTAAGGAAATTGCCTCTTGTGTGAGTCCAGGTTCTGTCAAGAAACAAAATGGTGCACTCTGTCAGTTTTAATAAAGGGATTGTTTACAAAGGTGTGGTCAGAGTTAAGGCCACCTGCAAGAGATACCCTACCATTCCTCGACATGTAAGGGCAAGGAGAGGGAGTGGTTACTGGGATCTGGGGAGGGTAACTTTATGAGAGGATGTGAACTGATAAGGAGGGAACTAGAGTAGTAAATAACCTGACCTCCACTTTTCTACCCTCCACTCTCCTGCACCAGTAAGAGAATGACGAGAGGGCAAGGGATCCCATTCATGCACTTGATTCAGGCCAGTTTCTTGGATAGAAAATTGTGGAAGTGGAAAGGGGAGATATACAGCATTCGTTCTATTTTTATTTCAGGAAACAGTTTAAAATATGATATGAATAGGTATTGAATGTTTTTCAGCTACCTTTCCTGTATCTATTGAAATGATCATGAGCTTCTTCCTTTAATCTCTTAATGTCGTAAATGCCATAATAGATACCTAATATTGCACCACCTTTTATTTTTGGACTAAAACCTACTAGGACATGCCTTTTATTTTTAATAATAGGCATTACTGAATTTTGTTTGCTAGTTTTTATTTCAGATTTTTTTCCGACTGTGCTCATAAATGAGATTGAACTATTTTCTTCACATATTGTCCTTGTCTGATTTTGATATCAGGTTTCCTTTAGCTTCATAAAATGAGTTGAGGAGCATTGCTTATTGTATTTTGTGGAAGAACTTGTATCACATAAGCATTTTGTTCTTTAAAGCTTTGGCAGAACTTACCTGTGAATTTATCAGACCCTTTGCCTGTCTTTGTCTCTCTTCTTCCTTCCCATCCTTCTTTTCCCTTTTGTTCTTTTCTTCATTCCTGGAAAGGATATATTCTTAACCGGTGATTCCGTTTCTTCAGTGTCTTGATTTTGTCTTTATTAATGAGTTAGCAAAATATAGTTAGATTAGATTTTTATACAAAATTGCCCACTTGGGAATGTTTTTCATACAGTATTTTTTTTTAAAATGTCTGTTGTATCTGGTTGTGACTCCCTTTTTATTCCTCGTGTTATTTGCTGCTTGTCTCGTTCTCACTCAGGTTGGCCGCCAGCTTTCTTGCAGTATAGTGGTAGGGGAAGGGAGAACAATGCTAGTGTCTTTAATTGTTTAGTATTTAGACTTTTATTTGTTCTCCTCTTTTCCATATGACTCTCGTCATCTATGCCTGAGTTCAGAGATTCTTTGATTCAAGTCTTTTTTTTTTTTTTTTTAAATATATCTTTATTAATTTCAGAGAGAGGAAAGGAGAGGGAGAGAGAGAGATAGAAACATCAGTGATGAGAGAGTCATTGATCGAGGCCACAACCTGGGCATTTGCCCTGACCGGGAATCGAACCCCGATGGCCTGGATCCTAGGTCGACGCTCAACCGCTGAGCCACACCCGGCCGGGCTGATTCAAGTCTAGTGTGGACCTCTGTGAAACCCAAACATCACTGCTCAGCTTAACCTTTTTGGTGTCCTCTCTATTTTAGATGCCTATGAATTTCCTTTTTTTCCTTAGGAGCTCAGCTATGCATTTAAAAAATATTTGTTGTATTTTATCCTATATTTCTAGGTAGAAAGCTTTTTAGGTTATCTTGTCTGGCATGTTGTAGTGAATTCCAGTTCTACTACTAAGTTTAAAAAGAAGAGAAATTTTACATCTCTGCTCTTTTAGTTCTTTTATGTTTTTCACTTATAAATGTATCATGAACTTCTTTAGGTCAGTACACAGAGATATACTTGAGTCCTTCATCTTGTTACATCATCATGAACGCTGCCCTCACTGTCACTATGCCAGGAACAGTGGGATAATAAAGTATACCCTGCTCTTAATTACCTTGGCCTGGAAGTGACTGCTATCACTTCTGCTCACATTTTACCAGGGGAGGCTGGGAAATATAATGTATCACATGGATATTTGATGAGTCTCTGACACACTTGAGTTTATTCTGTAGAATTGTGTTATATATAACTACTTGACATGAATATGGTTTCACATATATGAGAACTCTAATACTATGATTTTATAAGCATTTTACAGCATTGAGCTTTAGTGGTTTTAGATAATTAGGTAGACCATATTTGAAATAAATAAAATATCTTACAAGTTGGTTTTAAAACAAAAATATTTTCTTTTTCTCCTCAAGAAAGAAAATTAAGAATCTAGTTCCAGACTATCTAGATATTTCTAGTATTTTCTAGAACCATTACTGCTTATAAATCACGGAATTAAATGAGCAGTGATTAGAGGTACATTGAGGTAGAGGATTTTTTTTTTTTAAAGTTAAAATCACAACTCCCTTACAGATATCAAATACATATGTGTTAAAGATTTTGTTAAACTTATTATTTAATGATGGAACCAGGCAGATGTTAAAACTGGTTCAAAAGAAAAGTCAAGTCAAAACACAAATTTATGTGGACTAAAGGGAAGTTGAAATGAATTTACAAATGTTCACTAAACTCCCCACTTCCATCGGGGGTGGAGGGAAATCCATTAAACCTTCTCTGGCCAGAATTTATTTGCAAGTATATGGACAAGAATTATTTTGGATTTGCTAAGAGTTATCTGTGGCTTACTTTATTGTAAAATAGTTCAAGGACAGTGAAAGTCTAGAATTAGATAATCAAGAGGAACACGCTCTAACAATGTATAGCTTTTCATTGGAAACACAGTATACTTTTTTTTTCTTATTCCAAATTTACTTCCAGTTAAAACTCACGCCAGATAAATTATGATTAACAGTATTATTTCATTTGAGAAATGTGTAGGATACTTATAAAGTATTATAAGAAACTAACCTGCAAGTTATATTTCTCTGTTTCAGGTTTATGCTGCTGATTGTACTGATGGTGTTCTTTTAGAACTACGAAAATATTTGCCAAAGTATTATGGCATCTGGTCACCTCCCACTGCACCAAATGGTAATTTTTTCCTAAAAATTCATCTTTTATTCTTAATTCAGGAGAGTGGTTTTATAAAAGGCTTTACATAAAAGTAAGCCTAGTATTATAAAAACAGAATACATGTGTGTTTTTCTTTCTTACCATTCTCTACTTCATTAAAGAAAACTTATTAATACTTTTGCTTTTCATAACAGTTTCTTAAATGGCATATACAAATTAATGATCAGTCTGTTATAATTGAATGAAAATATGTGTACTATACTTAATACTGTATTAATTTACAGATATTCTTTTTTCCTAATTTATGGGCAGTTTTCTCTTTTGCATTTTGAATAGGAAAAAACATCAGGAAGTATATTTTCTTTGCATAACTTCCTCCCTGTCTCCCGTCCCACTTCTTTATCCCCCACCTCTGGGCTTTAAATTGCAGTATTTTAAAAACTACCAGTAAGTTCTATAGTTAGAGGACAAACTGGTCTATGTAAGGACACAGCATTTCTCTCTCTTAATATTTGTTAGTCCTTAAAGCAGTACTTGCCAATTCAGGGCCTTTGACTGAGCAGACAGAATTTAACTAAACAAGCAGCTTGACTGTGTAACTGTTGAAGAAGGTTTGTGAATGGGGTAAGTTTCAAATTTGTCTGAGTTTAAGAAAACCCATAGGCTTGTTAAAATGCAAATTAATAGGCTCAATGCCCAGACATTTTGATTATGCAGATTTATGTTGGAGTTCAGTGATATGCTTGTTAAATAAAAGCTACAAGCTTTTTAAATGTAGATAGTACTTGAACTACATTTTGAGAACCGGAAAGAAGGGGGCTTCAGTTTTAGCTTGTTCTTTTCCTCAGTTCTTTGTCTTCCTTTGACTCATTGACTGTCAGGTTTCATTAATAGGAAATCATGGTATTCTTCTGTGAGTATCCTCAGTTAGGTAATACTAAATCGATGGTTCCCCTGGGTATTTAGGATTCTTCTGTACTTCAGTTGGATGGGGGGGGAAAAGAGTGAGCCTGGGCTCTTTTTCCTTCCTCTCCCCTCCCTTCCCCCTCCCCCCTTCTTGTCTTTTAGTCCCAAATATATATGTTTGGTTTTTTGTTTTTTTTTAAATATATCTTTATTGATTTCAGAGAGGAAAGGAGAGGGAGAGAGAGAGAGATAGAAACATCAATGATGAGAAAGTTATTGATCGAGCCCGCAACCTGGGCATGTGCCCTGACCGGGAATCGAACCCCAATCGCCTGGATCCTAGGTTGATGCTCAACCGCTGAGCCACGCCCAGCCAGGCACAAATATATGTTTCTGATTCAGATCAGTATGTTGCTTAAATTATTTCACAGATTATTATGATCATAGAGATTTCCATTGTAATATAGGATATCTGTATTTCAGTTAACTTTGCTACTGATGTTTAATTTAGAACATGATTTAATTTAATCATTGTTTCTCAAGAAAGTGACATTGAAAGATTAACAAAGGTTTCTGAGGATGGTGTTAGATTGGATGTCTAGATACTGTAATTAAATACTCAGTTTTAAAAGAATGTTAAGAAGGGGGTTGTTTTATTGTCTCCACAACTATTTCCCTTATAGCCCCTCAGACTTTCTAATAAATATGTCTAAATGCTTATAGAAATTCTTCAGTAATTGATGAGAGAAACACTGATCCTCTGCCTCCTACATGCACCCTACTGGGGATCGAGCCCGCAACCTGGGCAGGTGCCCTGACCGGGAATCGAACTGGTGATCTTTTGGTGCACTGGCTGACACTCTACCAACTGAGCCACATTGGCTAGGACTCTCATTGTGCCTTTTTAATGCCTTGGAAACCTTATCTACTTCATATCTTCTGTTTATGGTTGAATGTTATTTAATCCACCTCCTGCAAGAGTTTCTCTGCGATACCTATACTAATTGTTGACTCTGGAGTTGTTTTAACTTTTTTCTCAGTTTTAACTCTTCCTCATTTTGTTTCCCTTGGAACTTACTTGAGCGGTAATATTGTTTGCCCATCACTAATTAAAATTTTCTTTAATAACAGATTTATACCTAAAACTGGAAGATGTGACCCATAAGTTTAATAAGCCCTGTATAATGGATGTAAAGATAGGGCAGAAAAGCTATGATCCTTTTGCCTCATCTGAGAAGATTCAGCAACAGGTCAGCAAGTACCCATTAATGGAAGAGATTGGGTTCTTGGTGCTTGGCATGAGGGTAAGAGTGATTATTAGTATAATACATTTTTCTTTACATGTTCTTTCCTTGAAAATTATTGATATCATTATAATACTAATATATAATAAGATGATATATTTCGGAATTCAGTTGTCTACAACTCCCCAGTGTCGGCAGAGATTTTATTTTTTGCTCACTGATATATGGTCAGTGTCTGGAATGATTGTGACAGATAGTATGTGATTAATGAATGAATGACTGACCCTCAAGACTCTGACTCTGGTAAATTTGATTTAAATAAGCTTTAAGTTTAGCTGTAATATAAATAACATGGTAAATAAATGTTATATTATTTATGATTTTCCCATGAGGAAAGTGCTAAGTTTATATACTCAGTAATTTTTCTTTCTTTTTTTTTTTGGTAATTTTTCTATATTTTTGAAATAGAAAAGGGAAACTAAAATTAGGTCGCTGTGGCCTAAAAAGAGTTGTTTTATTTGCTTGTTGATTCTGTGGTGGGCAGTTTGAGCTGCTCTCAATAGACAGTTCTGCCGATCTCACCTCAAGTGCTTCATGTGGCCATACCCATCTGATGGCTTGACTGGGTCTAGGTGGTCTGAAGTGGCCTTACGCGTGCATGTGGTCATTTGTTCTGACTTTCCTTTGGGCCTTTCCCATGGAGTTTTTCATCTTCCAGGAGGCTAGGTGGGGCTCCTCCATGCGCCTCGTTCCAAGAAGGTGAGCGTGGGGGCTGCAGGGCCAGTGAGATGCAGGTTGGAAGTGTGGAGGCTGAACTTGCTAGGTGGTTGTGCACCTATGTAAGCATAATGGAGTGGTTTTGAAATTCACTGTAAAAGATGACATATGGATCTTCTGAGTTTTAAATAGGAGAGTTAATAAATAGAAAGCATTATAGATGGATTGTTAATGTGATGGTTATAACAGCACAGTTGAATTTGGTATTTTGATCAAAGAAATTGTTGATGCAGTTATTTCATTTAGAAAACTAATTAAACGTGGGCATATAGTAAAAGGGAAAAAGGTTAATGGCATAATGTTAAAACAGACAAGAAATAAACATCCCACAGTAATCTGACTGGGCAACTATTTAAACCATCACTGTTTTTAAATCTTACTCTTCCACTTTCCTTCTCACTTTTATCAGAGGACTTCGCCTTCTGCTTCAGAAAATATTAAAGCCATTAGACAAGATTTCCTTTAATTTCCCTTAGATAGATGTACATACCTAACCTGCAAGTGCTTTCATTCCCTCTTTATTCCTTCCTGTCACATTGACAAATTTTCCATCCTAAGGACAGCCCTTCCCTGTGCCCTCTGGATCTCATCTTCCACCTCTTCAGGAATCTAATACTATTGATTCTCTCTCATGTCTTATATCTTCAGTTTCTGTCTCTTTCCTGAGTCTTTTCATTTCACAATTTTTTAAAAACATCAAAACCCACCTTTACTTTGTTCCACTGTGAGTTTAACTTGCCTCCCCTTCACAAACAAACTAGTTATTTCCATTTCCTTACTTCCCACTTAGTATTTTTCAACCTCCAATCTGGCTTTTACTCCATCATGCCACCAGATTGGCTCTTCACTAACGTCCCTAATGACGTCTTCATGTCACTAAATCCAAATGTCATTTTCATTACTCACCTTACTTCACTTTGAAAAGCAGCCTTCAAAGCTGACTAGGTTTTCCTTGAAACATTCCTCTTTGTGTTGGGTGATGCTACACACTCTCCTGACTTTTTCCAAAGGCTACTTTGCAGTTTTTTTGGCCAGCTTTAAACTTGAGGCTAACCCTTGGTGGATTGAGGTGGATAATTTTTCATATCGGAAATACTCATTTATCCTTTTAAAGAATTCTCATTGGTAGTGGATGTAAATTTGTTAAGTGCCTTTTCAGAATCTATTGATATGAAGACATTATTTTTTTTTTCTTCAATCTATTACAGTGACTCATATGAATAGATCTTTCCATCTTTAACCACTGCTGAGATAAATTCCACACAGTCAAAGACTATTCATTTTTAGTATTCACTGCTTTTTCTGACAGGTTTATCATGTTCATTCTGATAGTTATGAGACACAAAACCAGCACTATGGAAGAAGCTTAACAAAAGAAACTCTGAAGGATGGTAAGGATTGAAAAACCGTATTTCAATGCTTTTATTACTGCACAGTTATCAAAATAATTCCAAAGTGATTTTGGTTTTAATTCTCTTTTGGTATGATTCAATTCACAATAAGTAAACTTAAACTTTTGTTACAGGATATACCATACCATAATTTATTTTGCCCCAATTAGATTTCCAAAACTTCACAATTATTTAAAAAAAAAAAAAAAAAAAGAAACTTATATTCACACAATTGGATTAATCTTGATCCCTGCTTCATATATACCAAAACCTTGAGTGTATTTTAAATTTTAATTCTTTTTTTAATCCTCACCCAAGGCTATTTTTTCTGTTGCTTTTCAGAGAGAGTGGGAAGGAAGGAGAGGGAGAGAGAGAAACATCGATGTGAGAGAGACACATCAGTTGGTTGGCTCTTACACCCCGGACAGTGCCTGGGATCGAGCCTGCAACCAAGGTACATGCCCTTGCCCAGAATCGAACCCTGGATCCTTCAGCCTGTAGGCTGACACTCTAACTACCGAGCCAGACCAGCTAGGGCTCATTCATTTCTTTTTTTATTAATATACTTAAGTAAAAATGAATATCTATGAACCAACTATCTAATCCAAGTACTGGAACTAGAGGTGGTCTTTAAAATCATAGCATATAGCCCTGGCCAGTTTGGTTCAGTTGGTTGAACATCATCCCACGCACCAAAAGGTCACTGGTTCGATTCCTGGTCAGGGAACATGTCCAGGTTTTGGGTTCAGTCCCTGGTCGGTATGCATGCGGGAGGCAACCAGTTGATGTTTCTCTCTCACATCAGTGTTTCTCTCCTGCTCCCTTTCTCTCTCTAAAATTAATAAAAACATTAAAAAATCATAGTATATAGATCATGGTATCTTAAAACTGCTTGTTACATAAGAGACTTTAAAGTGTGTGTTGTAGCATGTAATTTCTTTTTTATTTAAATTTCTCTTTTATAGTTGAGCTGCATATTATTAGCTTCTAGAACTACATTATGAATGAACAAGTGGCATGAAAAGTAGTTTAAATAAAGTCTGTTAACATATATGCTTCTAAAATATTTATGGACAAGATGAAAGCAGTAATATCCTAGATTTCTGGAAATAATATTCTATTGAAAGTTTATTTTTAGCTCTACCTCAGGTAGGGAACAGGTTATGTGTAAAGAGTTTGAAGAAGAATTATTATTTTATGTGTAAAAAACAGGCATCCACAACGTGATCTTAACAATTAGTATTTGCCTCGGCCAATAGCAAGATAACATGCAGATTGGCTCTTTATTAAAATATTTCTCTAATCAGAATATATTTTTTAGAAGTTTCTGTCTCAGAGTGGGGGAACAAGCTATTTAAAGGCAGAAATCAAATCGTACGTACCCATAAATTTCCAAATACGATAAAATAGGCATAAGTAATTTTAAGAGACCTAATAATCTGATAGGTTAAAGCATTTAAAAGTCTTAATTTTGGATAATATACTCAAACTAGAGTAGTGCTAATCTCTAAAGTGAGTTTAACTTTTGTGAAAAGACTGATTTAATCAATATTATTGAGAACAGGAAAAATTTAGTACAGTTATAACGTGGTATTTTAGTAATGGGATGTTGACACCATTAAAAATGGTTATGATCTGCCCAGCCGGCATAGCTCTGTGGTTGAGCATTGACCCATGAACCAGGAGATCAGGGTTCAATTCCCGGTCAGGATACATACCTGGGTTGCAGGCTCGATTCCCAGTAGGGGGTGTGCAGGAGGCAGCTGATCAGTGATTCTCTTTCACAATGATGTTTCTATCTCTCCCTCCCTCCCTCTCTCTCTAAAATCAAAAACATATTTTTAAAAAATGGTTATGATTTTGCCCTCGCCTGTTTTGCTCAGTGGTTAGAGATTTGACCTGTGGACCGAAGGGTTCTGGGTTCAATTCCGGTGAAGGGCACATACCTTGGTTGCAGGCTTGATCCCTGGCCCTGGTCGGGCTGCGGGTGGAAGGCAACCAATTGACGTGTTTCTGTCATATCACTGTCTCTCTTTCTCTCCCTCTTTCCTCCCCTTCACTCTCCCTAAAAAATCAATGAAAAAATATCCTCAGGTGAGGATTAAAAAAAATGATGATTATGATTTAACTCTAGGTTTTAAATTAGCTCTTAAATGTGATTCTAACAAACAAGAAATTTTTCTATAAAATCCCTCACAATAGCAAATGAAGCAATTCTTAGAATACATTCCTGAAGAGAATATATGTAGAGAGGACTAAACTGCCAGTCTATCTGTAATAAATACTTTTGTCTGAATAGGATGTTTCACTTTGCGTAAGTGTCACTTAAATGTTTTCTAGTAAAAGCATCTTCACCAGAAATTAAGTGAGGTCCCTGTTTCTATATCTGACTAGAATTCTTCCCTGTTCAGTTAATTGCAAGGGATAATGGGAAAAAATGGTATCTAAGATGAATTTACTTCCCAAGTGGTAGCTTTTTTATAATTGTATTATAATCATAATAATACATTACAATGTTATTATATTTTCCTTTTTATAGGAGTTTCTAGGTTTTTTCATAATGGATTCTGCTTAAGAAAAGATGCTGTTGCTGCCAGTATTCAGAAGATTGAGAGTATTCTGCGGTGGTTTGAAGGCCAGAAGCAGCTTAACTTTTATGCAAGTTCATTACTGTTTGTTTATGAAGGTTCATCTCAGCCAACTACTACAAAATCAAATGACAGAACTTTGGCAGAAAAGTTATTGTCCAAAGGACAACTCTCAGACACAGACGTACTGGAGTACAATAATAACTTTCGAGCGTTAAGTTCCACAACAAATGGAAAAATAGAGGCTTCAGTAGGCAAAAGCTTGTCCAAGATGTATGCTCGTCACAGAAAAATGTATTCAAAAAAGCATCACAGTCAGACTTCATTGAAAGTTGAAAATATAGAGCAAGACAATGGGTGGAAAAGCTTGTCACAGGAACATTTAAATGGAAATGTACTTTCCCAACTGGAAAAAGTTTTCTACCATCTTCCCACTGGTTGCCAAGAGATTGCGGAAGTAGAAGTGCGAATGATAGATTTTGCTCATGTATTCCCTAGCAACACAATAGATGAGGGATATGTTTATGGGCTGAAGAATTTAATTACTGTGCTGCAGAGTATTTTAGACAATTGAATCCTTTGCTGCAGTCTTTTTAAGGGGTGGGGCAATCATTGTGAAGAGCAGCAGTCAATATCTCTGCACTTGTAATGCTATGTAAACAATTTGTATTGTGAGTCTACATTTTATTTGTCTTTATACTTTTGGTAGAGGGTTAACTTTTTTATAATCTTACTCAGGAAAACTAATTATTTGTTCATTAGAAAACTATGAAGAATAAAGAAACTTTGGAATGTTAAGCAGGGAATGTGGTGGTACATGATTTAAACATCTGTGTGACTTAAGCAAAATGCAAACCATTATTCAGTCATTAAGAGTTTAGTTTTCTGTAGTCAGTTTATCATGAAACCTCTCTCCACCCAACCTTGACAATGAGCCATATCTAAACTCATTACATTATGAGAACACTTTCAAAAATCTAGAAAGCACAGGTTGATGTACTTAGTATTGCTTTTTGAAGTTATTAAAACTGGAGAAAATTCTACTTCAGAAATAAGTACTGTCTAGGTTTTATATTAAAGTTTAGACCAGCATATCAAAAGGTGCTTCTTAGTGAAATGATTTTGAAGTATTGCATTCTAAAAGCAGATTTTCCCTTTAATTTTTATTATTCACATTTCAACATGTTATACATGAAAAAGATATTTGAATTGGACAAAAACAAAATCTTGAAATTAAGAGCACTAATAATTATTCTTGCTAGGGCAAGAAGAGACAAGCTACTTGGAAGGAACATGTTTTTCTTTTAAAATCTTTTATGGGCAAATTGGAATATATATTTACTACATTGTGAAAAGTGTTATAAACTGTATAATACTTTTTCCTCTAACTGCAGCTTCAAAAAGGTGGGTGAATGAAGGTTTGTCTCATTTCTCCTTTAAATACCTTAAAATTTTAAAAAGTTTATATATTTTTATGTGTTCATTTAGCTAAGTAGTATAAATATATGTTGCTAAAAATGGTGTTTCTCAGAATTCTAATATGCAGTGAAGGACAACATCCAATACTGTGCTATCAAAAATGCTGTGTAAATTAGTACATCATAGAGAGTGGTGCATATCTAAACCCACACTTCTGTTTCATTCTTACTCAAAATTGTTTTATATTCAAGAGATAAATTATTATTTAATTTCATGGAGGGGGGACAACACTATTTTTCCTGTATAAATTAGATTCTGTGTTATCTGTGTTTCATATTCACCTTTTAAAAAATATCCAGTTACTATTGAAAACATTTAAAACTTTAAATTTGCAAATAGGTTAGATGTTTATGCTCTCATTGCTTGCATTTGATTCACTAATAGCACATCTAAGTAGTTAACAGTTTTGCCATATTCTTGGAAAATGGTTGAGAGTTGGGAATTGTTAAGTGTCCTCCCTCCTCCCCCCCTTTCCCCTAGAATTACAAATTAATCTTAAATCCATGCACCCTTTATGGGTGTGAAGGAAAGTATCACAATTTCATGTTTAAGTCACCTTCCCAACCTTCTCTGAGGGCAGTTTGCAAATATCTGAGCACAAACAGAAGTACCAAACGCTCTGTGAATTATAAGCTTAATAAATCTATTAAACCTGAATAACTTTGAAATTCATATGCATTTTGTTAGAGCAGAATTTGATTGTTTTTAATTTCCTTAGAGTTATTGTAAGTTTTCTATAGGGAATTCATATTTTTCTCTACTGCCTAAGTGGGTATTGGCTTTTGCTTTTTTTATGGGGATGAATTCAAGTCATAATTAATAGAAATTTTTTAGTTTTACTTGATTTTTCGTACAATATTGACTTGTTATTTGGATAGTGGTTCAATAAATTTTAAGTTCAGATAATCAGACACTATTTTGAATCTGAACAAAACAAGAATTTTTTTTTTGTAGGGGATGGTATCAGCCTATGTAAAATGAATTTAATACATTTAAGTATTACCAGGTTTTTTGCACATTTTAGCTCAATAAAGTGTGAGTAAACTGTTCAGATTCTCTTTACTCATATTTGGAAATATAGTTTTGTAAAATCAGTGTCTTACCTTTTTGATACAATAGATCATGTTTTGTTTTATTTTAATAAAACAAGAAGCGCTTTTATCTTTTGTTTTTCAGGGAAGGGATTAACATTTAATTCTGTTTGTTTACATTTTTTATCACTGTTATCCGATGTTCATTTTATGCTACTTTATAAGTAAGCTTACATATAACAGAATAAGTATCTGTGTATGTAATCTATATGTGACTATTTTACTATCCACTCCAGTCATTTAGCATTATGCTGAAATTTACCACTGTGGGAATAGAATGATCACTATTTACCAAGCATATTTAAACATGTAAATGTTTAAGAAGTAAGCATAATAAGGATATAGTTTGGATTGATAGATTATCAAAATTTTTTCCACTAGGCAACACAATGGTTTTTAGTGTATTTCTTATGGAATGCACTCATAAAAGAATTTTAAGAAATTATGGAGAGTGAATAATACATTTCTCTAATAAAAATTTAAATTGTATAATAGTTTTATAATAAAGTATTTACACTAATTGATATTTTAATATGGATGGAAGTTGCATAGATTCAAATAAAAAATTGATAAATGCTAAATATTTTATCTAAATAGTTTTTCAAGAAACAGTTGTGAAAATGTGTATATTAAATAGCTCTAACATGGAGCTTGTGGTATTTTCAACTCAGTATTCATTATTCTTTATGTGTCTGGAAAGATTGTACTTACTCTGCCTCTTACACTACATTTTGCTATTGTGGGGCTTTAGATTGTGTTCAACTGAATAAGAACTTTTTATTTTATTTTGACAGTATAATTTACTGTTGAATGATTTTCAAGATGATGTTCTTTACATCATTTCTATCAAATTTATAACATAACTTAAGAAAAAGAAATTAATTTTCAGAGATATTTCAGTTGCATTTTTCTTGTTTCATGCAACTGAAAACATTTGTTTCTAGGCTTTGGACAGGGTGGAAGAAAATGGTAAAACAATGAAAGAATTTTATTTGTGAAATTACAGAAATTTCGTCCACTATTTTAAAGCATTGCCATCATTTTAGTACCATTTTCTCATGGCAGTTCGCCGTCTGATACTTTAAAACTTGATTTGCTTTAAAAATTGTTTACAATGCTTTGTAATAATCTTTCTGATCCAGTGCCTTTAACCTTGATTTAATATATGTGTACCTTCAGTTGTCCTTCCGTTACATTCTATGTTATCACAGCGTAGACATCAGTTTCTTTTAAAAAATTGTCAATTTGGCCATGCAGAGAGGCAAGTTGTCTATTAATGCTCTGGGAAAACAAGTAGAGTTGCCTATGGAGGCCAGGCTTCTTAGTTTATTCAGAAATACTTACTGGATATCTACCATGTGCCAAGCATTTTTAGCCCCTGAATATGTAGTTGTGAACCAATCAGACAGAGCCCTATTCTAGCATTCTTTCTAGATGGGGTGGGTTTGGGGACTGAATTAAAATAGAGATACAGAGAAATATTCATTTCAAGATGATAAAGTTAACTAGCATTTGAGTTTGTGTAAAGATAAGGTAATTATTAAGTTGTGATGAAGCAACTAACAATGTTAGAGAGGTTAAAAATACTTCACAGCATTGTAACCTCTATTTGACTTAGAGTTTGGGTAGCATAAAAAGGCCTTAAGTTTTCAGTTTTCTTGCTGGTAAAGGTACGTTTACTTAGACTGACCATTTAGAGTAGTGCTTTAACATAACATTACTGTGAAAAACATGCCATTATATTTTCACAAGCAAATTACTGCACATTTTTTACATTGCATTTTATAGTACAAATGATTTAGGCCTCAATCTTCAAATCACTGGTATTTTAAATTTGGCAAGGAACATGAAATTACTTTTTGACTTACAGAATGATTTTATTGTTACTGAAAATGCTTGTTAATATTTTAAGAAGGTTGGAGTTTCCGTTTTTGAGGAGTTAATATTTAAATTATAATTTTGATAGCATCTAGTAAAAGGAAATAGTATTCATGAGATTAAACAAATTAAAATATACTCTCAAGAATTTTTTTAATTGTTAAACTTTGTCATCATTGCGCCTAAATTTTGGCCTGTTGTTCACTTACAATATATATTAACAAGTTTAATTATGAAGTGAAATAGTCTCAAGTATGATGTATGATATGATGCACCTGCATATAAATGAAAATGGTGTGCACAAAGACACTTTACTATGGGAGCTATACTGGAAGATTTATGAAAGCATGTGAAATTGCACCTAAAATTGTGTTATTAGTGACTGCTAAGTTTATTGTACTTGATGAATGAATGTATTTAGTCTAGTCAAAGTTATATTGGTTTAAATGTCTCTTTTTTAATGTGTCTGTAATTTGTACTCTTGATGGGGGGTGTTCTTGGACTGCAGGGGTTATTGTCAATGTGTGATTTTATTTTATAGAATCATCTAATGTGATATACCAATTTTTATAAGTGATATTTAGATAATTCTAATAACTGTATATTTGACAACCTATTAAAATGTTTTACATTGGAGCTTTTTTTTCTTTAATTGTAATATACTAACTCATGGTAGTTTAAAAATAACTTCATTCAAATATTTGAGTGCATATTAGGTACCAGAAACTATAAGGATCATTAGGGATTCAAAGATGGTTAAGATAGAGTGTTAATAGAAGCGTATGCATTGGAAATGAAAAAGTGTGTAAACCTTTATTTGAATATTTTTTTCCCTATTATATGGACTGAAATCTTTGGAATTAACCTAACAGAAGTGGACTCTAGGAGAAACAAATTGATTTGGCTGTGAAAACATATGCTATAATTTTAAAACTTCAGAAGTAGGTAAGATATTTTTGCATGTATTTGAAATTTCATGAATTAGTTACTTAATCAATAACCAAGTTATTTTCATTCATTCATTAAAAAGAGAGGGCACTGTCGAAATTCTACCCTTGACCAGGCACTGTATTTGGCTTCAGAAATTTAAAAAAGATAACAGATTCAGTACCTGTGCTCGAGATAGGTACTGTCTGGTAGAAAGAAAAAAAAAAGTAAATATGGGATAAAATGTAATTGGGGCTGTGATTGGTTTATCAGTATACAGCAGGGTGTGCAAGGAGTCAGTCTGATAGCGTACAAGAGGAAAAGGGAGTGATTCATGGCCTACAGCAATTGTGAGGCAAGGTTCCTGAAGGTTGTATGGCTTTACTCTTGCACCTGCTGCTGTGCACCATGGGAAGGAGTTTTTCTCTTTTTAAGACTGGCTGCCTAACTGCTGAAATCCCTCTGCCATTGTCTCCAACTTATAGCTAAGTGTAAGAACTAAATAAAAGCTGAAATGAAATAATAAAAAGTGAAAATAATCACTTGGGGATTTAGTTAAAAATATAGGTTCCGATTCAGCAGGCCTGGTTGGGGTCTGTGACACTCCTTGTCCATGGACCACACTTTGATTAGTAAGATTTTTAAAAAGTTCTTTGGGGGTGGAGTTTGCAGTAGAATTTGGATCACTTTGATCCAAGAAACCAGAGCTATTTGAAAGCCAGGAGAGAAAAAAAATGGGTTAAGAATGTGAGAAAAGACAGCCAGCAATAAATCAAATCATGTGGATACTTGTTAGTCCATGGAAGAATAAATAGTATCACTTCATACATCTTGAAGATTGTAAACTTAAGGTAAATAGGCTTAATTTGTAGCTTATATGGCTTGGATCCAGTTCAAAGAATATTCATATTCTCATAAATTTATGAAGAAACCGTACCATAACTTTAGTTTTCATAGTCTTGGATTCCGTTTTCATTTATTTACTTACTATTTTTAAGAGAGATAGGAAGGGAGATAGAGAAACATCAATGTGAGAGAGAAACATAGATTGGTTGTCTCCTATACATGCCCTGACGGGATCAAACCCGCAACCTAGGTATGTGCTCTGACTGGGAATCGAACCCATACACTGACGCTCCAACCAACTGAGCCACACCGGTCAGGTGCTTCCATTTTCCACTTTCTGTCGTGATGACCCTAACCCATCTAGGTTATGCCAGAGGCAGAGAGGACAATCAAAGTAAGGGCTAGCATGACCACTCTGTCAGCAGTTAATGCTCATAACACCCCAAATGTTAGTGGCTTAACAACCATTCTTTATTATTTGTGTGGATCTGTAAGTCAGTTGATCTTGGCTCGACTTACTTATGTTTGTACGATAAGCTGGCAGGTCAGCTGTATGGGGATGGGGTTTGTGAGCTAGTCCAGGATGGCTGGGGTGATGTGTCTCAAATGCTTTCAGCAGGCTAGACCAGGCATTTTCTCTAGTGGTAATAGAGGCCCACGAGGAGACTCTTGAACATGCAAACAGGTTTCAACCTTGTTTGAGTCAACTGCTGCTACTATTGCCCAATCCAGTCAGTGTGGGAGGACACTGAAGAAGGGCATGATGCAAGGAGGCCGCAATGCAGTCAACATGTCCAATCTCAGACCAGTTTGCATAGGGCACCAGGAAACTGAGTCCTGGCTTGTCATGGTCATGTGTTAATCAGGCAGCCATGGCAGATCAAATGAGACAGTGGATATTTAATTCTGCTGATCAGAACAGAGGCAGCAGGACAAGCAGCATATGCAAAATTTAAAATTTCTTACTCTTTATCTTTTAAAAAATTTCATGCATGTTTTCACCCCTTCCCTTCCCCAGGTAGTTTTGCAGTGTTTCCATCTTCAACTTACGCTACTATGTTGTTATAATCTGTGGAGTGGTTTGGTGTCTTAAGTCGTCTTGTTCATGTGCTTCCTTGGTGATAACTTGAATGTCAGTTGATTTTTTTCCAAGTGTGTACAAACTTATGTTTGTATGACAAAAATTATGCAAAGCCATGTACTTTCTATTATGTATTATAGATGCCAGTTCACCAATTGATGTTAAAAAACAATTTTGCATTGCCTGGCCCAGTGTGGCTCAGCGGTTGAGCGTTGACCTAGGATCCAGGTGATCGGGGTTCGATTCCCGGTCAGGGCACATGCCCGGGTTGCGGGCTCCATCCCCAGTCAGGGGCGTGCAGGAGGCAGCCGACCTGTGACTCTCATCATTGATGTTTCTATCTCCTTCTCTCCGTCTCCTTTCCTCTCTCTGAAATCAATAAAGATATATTAAAAACAACAACAATTTTGCATTGAACTAGTAGTTTTGGCTCAGTTTTTAGTTACAAGGACTACTTAATTCTAAAGTACTACTTGTACTTGAATGTGCTGTTTTATTGTCATTTTAGCTGGATTTTAGTTTCCCTATATCAGGATTTCACATTACTCCATTAATTGTCATTTTCTCCCTATTTGTTCTTATTATTGGTATATAATATACAAGTGAGGGTGAAAATTCATAGGAAGATTGTTTACTTCTTAATTTCCCTTTCCTATGCATTTCCATTTTCCCCAAAGAAGATACTATTCTGTTTTATACTCTTTTAATTTGTTCTGAATATATTTCTTGGGGGAAATAAAATTAGTAGGTCTTCTTTTAAGAATGAAATCATCTAGCAGGCTGGACTTATCCAGAGCAGTCAGTGGGTTTATCTCTAATTTCTAGTTTCTATGTCTGTGGTCATTCTGTATAACCCCAAGTAGGATGATCATGAATCAGACATGTGCTCAGTAACGTCACAAATACATGCCGTGTAGCTTTTCCTAGCTGTTTAATTTTTAATTTTTTGTTAAAGCTTTTGTAGAGACCTTGCTTTTTACAAAAGGGCTCAAGTGTTTGACTGTTTGAATATGATATTTATTTACTTTTGAAACATATTAGAAGTGTCCACATAGCAAAAACCTGTAAATAGCTCTAAGTATCACAGTGGTTTTAAACTGTTCCAAATGGTATTTGGCAAGTGGTGATTGTTTTTCCCCCCATACCTAAATAACTTTAGGCCAAGAGGTGATAGGTGTGATTTCCATGTGCCCTCTCTGTCCCTGATCATTTCTAATGATTTTGTTTTCCACCCCACTTCCGACACCACTCATTGTTAGGGGCATACCCTAGACATTACTAATTGCTATCCCACTCTACCTCCTCTCTCTACTACATTTAGGTCAACTGGTTTTTGCTTGTTTTTTATTTTTTCTCTTCCACTAGGAGCTCTGGTGCATTGATCCTGTCTTGTCCGTAATCTTCATGTCCTCAGTTTCATTCTTACACAACTTGGATTCCAGAACCCTTCGTTACGGACACTCCCATACACACAGCCAGAAACTCCCTAGCCCAGTTCCCTCCCATCGTATTTACCTGGCTAATTCCCAGCACCAGTTGCCTTCAGTGTTTCCACCAGCTCAGTATCTGTACATTAGAGCTAAAAATGGTTAGAGAAAAATACAGCCATCTAACTGGTCCCACTTGAAATCTGTGACTTCAAACTCCAGGTGTCTCTCAACACTGTCAAGGTGCTAAGTCCTACACCTCCCCAGCCTGTTCACTCCGCCATCTTCCAGACAGCCGACCACCATGCCTCCTCTCCCAGCTCTTAGCTCATGATTTTACTTTTTCACTAAGGAAGTGGTAGCAATTAGAAGAAATTTTATTTCACTTTCCTCTCAAGTTTATCAACCCGCCTCCTAGGCCCCATACACCCTTCCTTCCCTACTGCTAGAATGGATGAACGCTGCCAATTTCTCTCTGAGGTCAACGCCTCTACTGTTGCCCTCAGATCTAACACATGTACTAGAAAACTCCACTGGTGCAATTGTGCCTCCTCCTGAAACTTGAATTTGTCGCTCTCTGCTGTGTTATTTCCGTCACTATACAGGTGAGTTCTTCCATACATGTAATGGCCCTACTTGAACATCTTACTGACTTCTTCCCTGCTCCTTCATCTACCACTCATTCCTTTTGTCTCTATTTAGCAAATCCCTCAATTTACCTGCAATTCTCCTCCTAGTCTCTGCTAATCCACTCCAATTAGGCCCTCCCTCTCTCTCTCTCCCTCTCTCCCTCTCCCTCTTTCCCTCCTCCCCTCCCCCACCTCTCTCCCTCTCACACATACACCCAGATCTTGCCCTTTGTTTCTCTTTATAATAAAACTAATCAGACCTTAGTGCTTTCCTGAGTTCTGTGAGTCATTCTAGTGAATTATTGAACCTGAGGGGTCATTTGAACCCCTAAATTTGTAACCAGTTAGTAGAAGTGTGGATGGCCCAGAGCCCCCCAAACTTGTGGCTGGTATTTGAGGTAATGGCTTTGTTGTTGGGGACTGTGCCCTCTTAACTGGTGGAGTCTTGATACTAACTCTGGGTGGTCAGTGTCAGAATTGTAGTATCTTAATGTGTGTTTTTGTTTAAACACACCTTAGTTAATATGTATTGTTGCTTCATTAACATTGAAATTATGGCCAACAGCACTGTCACTCATACCTGAACAAAGCTTGTCTAACATGTATTTTCTGTGTCCCGCCTCCTGTGCCTTCTTCACGTAGGTACACTCGACAACACTTCAGCACTGCACTTAGGGGGCCATTTTAAACAGCAGTATCACCAAAAAAGGCACAAAAATGTGGAAAGCGTAGCACTAAATAAACTGCAAAAGAAGTTTATATTATGAGAGCTAAAACAAGAAGGCAGAGCATTGCCGTGATCAGCCTCAGCCAGAAATGTATGCATTGGGTGACTCAATTTTTTTGTTGCTCTGTGTATGTCTGCAAGTGACTGCAAAATGCCTTAAGTATTGTTTGGGACTACAAATAAATTCTAGTGATAGATGAATTCACAAATATAGAACCCATGAGTAATTAGGCTCAGCTGTATACATATAGTGTGTGTGTTGTCAGACACTGTACGAATAATTTACATATTATTCCATCTGTAACCAATTCTTTTAGTTTGGGATCTAAACATAATTGATCAAAACCATCTATCCTATATCCTACATAAGAAGTTCAATGTGCTTCCCAAGATTTCTGTGAAATCCTAGGGGCTTGTGTTCTGTAAGAACTAGCCCCAAATTCATTGTCCTTCTAGGACTTTGATCTTGTCTCTGCAGCTGCTCTTTCTGCTCCATACAAAGCCAGGGGTGGGACTCAGCTTCTTTGCCTTGATTTTCTCTCAAACTACTCACACAGGGCTTTTGTTTGTATAGCAGACTTCAGGGGAGGCTTGAGAATAGAAAACTTGGTCACAATGCAGTATCAAACAAATTAGAGTAGGATGTGAAACATCCTTGTCTTAAACTTGAGTGCTTTAGTCCCTCCACCAGAGCTCCTGGAATTCTAAATAGTTGCTGTATCTGAATCTTTATTAAAAATAATAGGCTAGCCTGGCTGGCATGGCTCAGTGGTTGAGCATCAACCTAGGATCCAGGAGATTTCAGTTTGATTCCCTGTCAGGGCACAGGCCCGGATTGTGGGCTCGATCCCCAGTAGGGGGCGTGCAGGAGGCAGCTGATCAATGACTCTCATCATTGCTGTTTCTATCTCTCTCTCCCTCTCCCTTCCTCTCTCTCAAATCCAAGACATTAAAAAAAAAAAAAGCTATTTGCCCACTTCAGATTGTAATCTTAACATCACTGGCCAAGGCTTTCAGACTTAGTTTCCTCTTTCCCAATAGCATCTGTAAACAGAGAAAAGAAATTTAGTTTTACTAAAGTGAATTATGATAGCCACTCTTTGAGAAGCATAATTGCTGTGGTAGTTTTAGTAACATTTTTTTCTTCTGTTACTGACATAAAACCCAGTTAATCTTCACAAAATCTCTATGAAAAGCTTTATTCCAAATTTAAAGATTAAGTAAAGGTCCAGGGAGGTTAAGTAACTGTTAGAGGGGCCAGGTACAGAAACCCAGGTACGGAAACCCTGGTACAGAGACTTAGCAGGGCAGAAAGCCCTGGATGCCTGGCAAGGGGCAAAACTGGGAAAACAAGAACCTTGTCCCCAGGGTAACCTATCCTCCCCCAGCATGTGGCTGGTCATGTGGTTTTAGACCCCCTGAGCAGTTCCTCCCTAAAGATAACATTTGGCCTCAGTTGTGTTTCAGCTCCAGGCCCAGAAAAGCAGCAAAACCAGACAAGTGGCTCCGTAGCTGCCTCAGGACCAGCTAAATTGACTAATGACCTGGCCTGGCACGACCAATCAGTGGAGACCATGACCAGGAAAGAGCAAACCTGGAAAACTGATGAATATTCTATTGAGACCCTTCCCTGAGACCCTCCCCTAAGATTTCCACCTGCAAGGAAGAGATAAATATGCTCAGGACAAAGGACCCAGCTCATGCTCCCCACCAGGGGAGCTGCCAGCGCCATCTCCTTCCCCTTTCTTCCCTCCGAGGGGACCCCACAAGACTTGAAACCAGGGGAGCAATGGGCAGTGGCAGCTTGTCCTGGGCTTACCCCCTGAACCTGTCTCCAAGGCCCCCTTTTTCTCTCTGACTCCTCAGTGATCCGGAGCAGCCCAGCCCGGGCTCTCCTGTTGCTTCTTCCATGAACCTTCCTTGTCCCACTGTCCTAGGTATATTTTTGCTGCCATCAGGGACCCAATACCCTTTGGCTCAGTGCTGTGTAGCCTTCCCTTTGGATATCCCCATTCCCCATCCCCTTTTCCTTAAATAAGTTCAATTTTTCTTTATTCACCACCTGAGATGGCTATTTAGCTTGCCTAAGCACCACCGACCTTAACCTTTCAGTAACTTGTCCAAGTACATAGAGCTTATTACAAGTTCATCTTAGATCTAAGAGACCAAGGTGCTTCACCACCACACTAGATTTGCTTGCTTCCCAAACAAAGGATTAGTGAGAATGTGTTGCACCAAGGACTGTCTTTGTAGAAAAACGTCTGCAATCAAATTGGATGCTGGAAATATTATCACAATTAAATATGTGGGTTTACTCCTACCCTTCAGGAAGATATTCCGCATGTTAAAGATGTTGAAAGGCCTGAGCTAAAAATGGGGTTGTTGCAATTTGTATAGTACTACATAACCCAGGAAAAGAGATGTTAAATATATGTTTAATTATACTGGTTAATTAGTTACTTGCATCATTATGGTGGCTTTCTGCAACTTTGAAAAGATGCAGATTAAAGAAATAAAGTACAATGGTTGGAGCATTTCAGATTATATAAACGAATTAAAAATTTTAACTTGTAGCTAAGTGAAGAGCTTTCTTCTGAATATATAAAGCATAACAATGCTGTCAAGATATACCATGTATGGAAAAGTTTATTTTAGCATTTTTTTCTTTTTATACTTTTATTCGGTATAATTCAAGGCTTTTTACTAAGTTTTTGATTTAAATTTGTGAGCCATCAGCACAATCCAATTTTAGAACTTTTCTATCCACCCCTCCCCCCAGTTTCTCCCAAGCTATTTGCATTTTTTTCACTCTTCTTGACAGGCCTGAGGGAGGAAAAAAGGATGATTTTACTACTTGAAGAGAAAAGAAAAATCACCTAGTACCACCTAGTGTTGCTTAAGTAGATAGCAAGTTGACATTAGAGTTCCTGAAATCCTCAGACTTGAGATTCTTTCTAGGGGGTCTCTAGATCAGCTATACATTATTTATGCTTTATAATTGAAGCTCAACTTGAAAATATCCACAAATTTATCTAAAATCCTTACCTGATAAAAATTTAAAGCTTTAATTAAAAAAACTAATGATTATTTTCT
This sequence comes from Miniopterus natalensis, assembly GCF_054644295.1. NCBI lineage: Eukaryota > Metazoa > Chordata > Mammalia > Chiroptera > Miniopteridae > Miniopterus > Miniopterus natalensis. Next base: position 30,509,627 of record NC_142094.1, read on the forward strand.
TCAAGTGAGAGTTTACTTGGAGCCCCAATATGTTTAGCTGATCAATGCTTAACAACTCTGTTTGAAGCAGGGATGGGGGGGAGGGGTCAGGATCTTGGCCCACTTGCTCCCACACTTATTGTAATTAACCTTATTGAAATGACTGTGGTTAAATAAACACAAATAGAAAGAGTGGTTTATCTTTGGGTATTGGAAAATGAGTGAATATTCCCTTTTGGCTTTATTTTTCTCTTGAACATATATTTATAATGGAAAATATTTTAAAAAATAAATATTAAATTTTAAAACATTGCAAAAATGCCTAGCAAAGTCCCTGAAAGATAGTAATTTTCCATCACTATCATTCCCCCCCTGGATTCCTCCCTATTGGTGGCAGTAACTCACAGGGTAAGATCGAAGGCAGTGATTAAGTGGGGAATCCTGCCTCAGTCTTAAAGTATGACTCCTTGCTGGGGACTCCACCTGTTGCCTGGGTTCATGGGAGCTCAATGTCTCAAGATTAATTGCATTTTAATCAACAGTGTTCATATGGTAAAGTGCACATAATTCTGATCGTGCTTTATCACAGAAAAATTTTTCAGAGAAACAATAATCTTGGCAAACTGTAACTAGAGACGTCAAATGGAATCAAAATAGCAAATGCCTAATTGAGATTTTAGTTCTGGCTCTGGTTTTTACTATGCATGTGCTCTTGGGCAAGACACTTGACCTCCTTCTGAATTTGTTTCTCAACTATAGGCTGGGGGTAATAAAAATACCTACCTTACAGGGTTGCTATGAGAATTAAGTAAAATAACACATGCGTTGCTTCTATTATTTTATCATTAGTATTATTTTCTTAGAGTGATGTGTGAGAGACCTGACCTAACCTGTGACTTGGGGAAATTGGATCACCCGCTTCCTAAGTGTAGGTAGAAAACAGTGGGAGAGGCGGGGCTCGGGCGCTGTCCTTGGTCCTGAAACTGCCTTACTCAGCAGTGCGAGACGGCCACACCTCAGGATACTGGGGATTCCTGGTCCAGCCTCTTCCAAGAATTTTGAAGCAGGTGAGGGCAGAAGTGAAGGCAAATGCAGGCATGCATGTGTGTGTACAGACACACACACACACACACACACGGAGGGGGGGAGGGAGAAAGGAAAGAGCTATTTGTTGTCTCTGTTCAGGACACTAATCCCATCATGGGCTCCACCCTCATGACATCATCTAACCCTAATTACCTCCCGGAGGCCCCATTTCCAAATACCATCACGTTGGGTGTTAGGCCTCAACATACAGATTTTGAGGGAACAAAAACGTTTAGTCCATAACGGCCTGTAAAGTGGGAAGCCCGCAGTGTTTGTCACACCAAAGATCCTTGGTAAATGACAGTTACATGTAAAGGGGAAGCGATAGCCTGGGCCTCATGGTTTCAGTCTCCATGTATAATTCTACTTCTTTTCCACGACGCAGACCATGTAAAATGAATCTGGTATCAGCACATACAGCTCTGTCATTGTCTTTCTTTCCTTAGCCATGTACACCTGCTCAGGATAGAAGGTTGTGTGCTGTGTTGGGGGTACCGGTGATCCAAAGGTGTGAAACACACCAGGGTGGAGCCTGAGTAATAGGAAGGGCCTGAGTCTAACTTCAGGAAGGCGTGATTGTGGTGGGAGCTGACGTGGTCTGTATCTTCAAGGTAGTTTAATGTAACATGCAATAATTGCTAAGATTTACATAGTACTTATTATGTGCCAACTGTTCTAGCCTTGTTATATACATTGACTCATTTTAATTATTGCAAAAACCCTAAGGGTAAAACTATTATTATAATTTTACAAATGAAGAAACAGGCAAAATATGTAAAGGACCATGACTAGGGTCACACAGTGAGTGTTACAGGGGAGGTTTGAAACCAGGCAGTCTTACATTAGTATTGTGCTCTTAACAACCATGATACAGTATCTTTCCTGAAATTTAACTCACATACTAAATTACACTTTTCCCTCTTGGGTTTAGTCCCCTAGCATATACTGTATCTTTCTCTAGTTAATATATTTTTAAAAATATGTTTTTATTGATTACAGAGAGAGGAAGGGAGAGGAAGAGAGAAACATCCATGAGAGAGAAACACCGATGGGCTCCCTCCTGCATGACCCTTACTGGGGATCAAGCGCACAACCTGAGCATGTGCCCTGACCAGGAATTTAACCAGTGACCTCATGCACAGAACAAAGCTCAACCACTGAGCAACCCTGGCCAGGCTCTCTGTTAATATTTGAAGACTATGAGGAGTGGAGGGAGGGAAAGATTGGGATATATGTGGAGAAATGACTTCCTTTGGCAAAGAGATTCGCTCATGTAAGGGAGTGACAGTGTCCTTAAGAAAGTGGGGAGCAGAGAGGCTGATTCATTTATCTGAGGAGGTTTATGAGTGTGGCAGGGGGTTTTGAAGGATAGGGGCAGTGCAAATCTTGTAAATCCTGCTATCTATAGTCCGTTAAATTCTTAGTATCCCATTCCTTTGTGACAAATGCTATAACTGTCGTGTAAGAAATCATGAGGCTGTCAACAACCTGAAGGAGTTTGGTCCTCAGTTAACTCAGCCTTGATGCTGAATAATAACAGCCTTTAGTTCGTCCCAGTCCAAAGAACTTAAGGAATTGAACTTCTTCCTATTTAAGCTTTCAGGTTTTGTTAGAAGCATCCACCCCACAATTCTGAATTCCTCGTGCTGTTCATATTATTCTATGGCCAGAGAACAGTTCAGTTCCCCCAAATCTTCTTCAAAGGTCAATTTGTTCCAGGTGGCCCAGGAATTAGTTTAATTGGGTGACTCACCGCAGCATGCTACAGGCTGCTGAAGTCTCATTTCCGAGCATTAACATGGTTTTCACTGCCTTCAGGCCCAATAACCAAGACCAGATTTTTTCCCCATTTCCCTGGGGGTCTACTTCCTGCAACTAACTCCTGATGATGCAATATAAAAATATAACTTAGAAATATAATTTTCATTTGTATTAGTTTCCTAAGGCTTCTCTAACAAATTACCATGAACTGGGTGGCTTAAAACAATTGGGATTTACCCTCACATAGTTCTTAAGGTTAGAAGTCTGAAATCAAGGTGTTTGCATAGCCACACTTTCTCTAAAGGCTCATGGAATCCTTCCTTGCTTTTCCCCAGCCTTGGTGTTCATTGGCTTGTAGCTGGGTGACTCCAAGCTCTGCCCTATCTTCACGTGGCCTTTTCACCCCTACAAATGTCTGTGTGTCTGTGTCACCAAATATCCCTCTTATAAATTTGGATTTAGGGTCGACTCTGATCTAGTATGACTTCATCTTTACTTGATTACTTCTGTAAAGATCCTATTTCCAAAAAAGATCCCCTTCACAGGTACAAGTGGTGAGAGAGGGTGGGTAGCAGGGCCTAGATCTGGGACATACCTTTGGGGGTTGCTATTCAATCCAGTACAAGGCACAATATAATTACCACAGGCATAACTGTTTGTTAGAGCTCCTCTTAATCATTTTCCATTTTGCGCATCTCATACCTGCCCATTCCTGCCTAACCCCTCCCAAGACTCCTGAAGTGGGAGAGGGGACAACTGAGGGGGACATGCACGCACACTAACACACCTTTCAGAGCTCGGACACAGGAGAGTGTATGTGTCATCTGAAAGGAGCTACTTTCCATTGGCTATACCCTGGCACGGGGCATTGGCTCTGGCAAGCAGCCCATGACACCCCAGTAAAGACAGTGTTGCCACCTCCCGTTTTGTTTTTCTACCTTTTATGCACATTTTTCTGAACAAATATACATTTTAGATTGATTTTACTGCATTTCTTTGAGTGGTTGGGATGCAGGGAAGGGATGTTGCAGAAAGTTGCATTTCATCCCTGTTCAGACAGTGGGGTTAGGATCTTGGGCCTGATGAACTTTGAAGTGATTACAATAATCTTAAACTCTACTACTGGCACCCGGAGCATAACAGCTCTTTGCCTTTTATCACAACCCTCCCTCTCTTGGCTTTTACTCCCCCTCCCCCCCATTCATTCTCCTCCTGCTTGCTTCTGTCATGAATCAGGTGTCAACAGGCCTCTTGATTCTTTCAGTGTTTGACTGAACTTTGATTTTGCCTTGAAGGTTGGAGACTAAAATATTTCTGAATAAAGAAATTAGGCTTTTATAAATCGATAACCCTGGGTCATCCTGTTTCCTGAAAAATAACTGGAACTATTCTGTAAGAAGAAATGATGACATTTCATCAGTTGGGAGAAGTTGTCTCTTCCAAAGAAAATATTCTACTCTGAATTCAATTAAAAAATTAATTGATTTGTCAAATGCCCACTTATTTTCCAGAGATTGTGTTCTCGATACAAGAGATATTAAAAATTGTGTCACTGCATTCAAGGAGGTTTATATTCAAGCTCCTTTTTATAATTTATTGCTTATAGCTCTTTGAGTGTGTAAAGAATTGAAGAGATAAAACTATTAGTAAATCATGGAATATCATAAACAGAATGTAAACAGTCTGATTTTTAACTATGAATACTTAGCTGCCATCACCCCCAGGGTTTGACTATCTATCACTTCCACTTTATAAGGCTACAGATAGCATTATTGCAAAAGCTCCAAGAAAGGTACATGCTTTCATTTATTTATGTATTTATGTATTTATGTATTTATTTATTTTTAATTCTTACCTGAGGATATTTTTTCCATTGCTTTTCAGAGAGAGTGGGAGGGAGAGAGAGAGAGAAACATTGATGTGAGCCAGACACACTGATTGGTTGCCTCCTGCACAGGCCCTGACCAGATCTGGGGATCCAACCTGCAACCGAGGTACATGCCCTTGGCTGGAATTGAACCCAGGACACTTCAGTCCACTGGCCGACACGCTAACCACTGAACCAAGCTAGCCAGGGCAAGGTACATGCTTTTAAAGTCTCAATTAATTAAGTACTGAACTTAATAAAGTTAATAAGAGTTTCCTAAAGAAAGGTTTGCATGCATGCTTTTTTTTCTTTCCAAAGCTACTTTTAGCCTATTTTTGAAATTCCAAATCCTGAGCAGCAAAGACTTTTTCACAATCAAATGAACTATCTGAGAACATACTAGGGGGCTGGGTCCTCCGTAGAAGTGTAAGACTGAAGCCTATCGTATGTGACAGAGCATGCTGGCTGTCCATTCAGTATCCATTCTCTTTTCTTTTTACGGTAATAGAAACCCCAGTTTCCATCTCAGTGCATGGGAGCCTTGCAACAAAGTACACCCCCCCCAGACACTGAAAGCTCTGAGGTGTCCTCACGTGACCGAGTTCTGGTCCTTGGGGCTCGAGCTGTGGTCAGGCATGCATCTTTCAGACCAGCCCCTCTTAAAAGGAAGGGGTGCCCTTTCTTCTCTGTGTCCTTGCTGCTTTTTCTGATGGCTGGAATGCAAATACGACAGTAACAGATGCATGTAACAAACCAGCCTCGTATCTCATTGTTTTCACTTTCATTTAGTTATCTCTGAATGCTAAAGAGGTTGAGCACTTTTTTTCCATATACTTATTAGTCATTTAAGCACAGCATTTAACTCAATGAGTTGAAAAAGAGGAACAAAGCACATCCAAAGAGATAAAAAGGAAAGAAATAATAAAGATGTCTATGTTTAGCCTTTCTTGATTCCTAAGGAGTGCATGTAAAACAGTAAGTTTTTTCTAAGTACTCTCTTAGCTATGTCAAATAAAATTTTACATGCGCTGTGTTTCATCTGTATTCAGTTCTAAGTAGACCTTAATTTCCTTTAGGATTTATTTTTAACCCTGTGGGTTGTTTGGTCATATGTTATTTGGTTCTCAAACATTTAAAATGTCTTAATAGCTATATTTGTGGCATTAATTTCTAATTTTATTGCAATACAGTTGTAGCAAATAGTCTGAATTATATATTGAGCTTCTAGAATTTATTGAGATTATTTCAAGAACCTAAAATGGTTTATTTTTATAAATGTTCCATGTGTACCCAAAAAGCATATATTCCTCATTGGCTCTGTGTGTGTATGCGTAGTCTAATATATATTTAATACATTTAATATATTTAATAGATCCAATTTCATATTGATTGCTCATATCTTTGATAGAAAGTCTTTGAAAAAGAAGTGAAGACTTAATCTTGTCTACTTGTTATATCAGTTTCTGAGCAGATTATGTTATATATCTACAACATAATTTTAGAGTTATAGGTGTTCTTTTCAGAATAAAGCTTTTTGCATTTATCTTGATGAGCATCTTATACTTAATTTGGTCTTTTTGAACAATTACAAAAATTGATTGAATTTATATTTTGGCTTGATTAGATTTTTAAAATTATTGTGGCATTTGGAGTGCATTCTTATTTTGAGAGGGGAGCTTTATTGTAGTTATTATTTCTCTCTCTCCTGCTGTGCTCATCTGTTCTCCTTTAGTGGTTTTATGACTGTAAGAAGAAGGGCAGAATTTGAACAAGAAAGAATGTTTTCAGGGAGTTTTACCCAGAGTCCCCAACAACACCAAACAATTCTGCTTAGACAGTGAAACTGCAGAATGAATGTGTAGTTTTGCTGGGAATCTCTGGGAGGGGAGTCTGGAAATGTAAGCTGGGTCCATAATGGTCAGAACCTTTGAAACAAGGCTCTTCATTTTATTCTGGAGACCATGTCAAGTTCTTAAATACTTTGTTGTCTTGTCTTTGATTCCTTACTTATAGAACAGAAAAAATAATATTATTCTCAAAGTCACCAAGTAAACTACTTGTTACTTTTTGTGACATGATTTGAAGATCTGAAATGATACACTCCCAGTGTCTAAAATTCATCTCATTATTTTTCTCAAAATGATGTCTCTGGTGAATGACTAATGCTATCTAAATGGTCTGCTAGAAGTCTGGCTGCAGGTCCAGCATACACCTCCCACTCTTCAGGAGCCACCATCCTATATTTATCCACGTGATTAGATGAGACCGATCCTAGTCCACCAATTTCAGGGAAGGGAATACGAGCCTTGTCTCACCAATCACAGCATTCTACCTGCTGGGCCTCAGCGACTGGTTCATGGGTGGTCAATGAGTCATACCAGACTAAGGAGGTGCAATCTGTGACTTTTGTTATAACTAAAAGGAAAGAGAAACTCACTCTTCCTTCTTCCCTCCCTCCCTTCCTCCCTCCCTGCCTCCCTTCCTGCCTTCCTTCATTTCTTTCTTTCTTTGTCTCACTCGAAGATATTTTTTCTATTGTTTTTCAGGCCGAGTGGAAGGGAGAGAGAGAGACATCGATGTGAGAGAGACACATTGATTGGTTGCCTCACGCAGGCGCCCCGACCAGGGCCTGGATTCAAACCTGCAACCGAGATATGTGCCCCTGGCTGGAATTGAACCTGAGACCATGGGCCGATGCTCTAACCATGGAGCAAAACTAGCTAGGGCGAGAAACTATCACAGTTACTAAACTGTGGGACCCACCCTGGACAGGACATCCTTCCATTACAGGGCCACTCACACCCACACCCACACTCGCTCCAACGGGACAAGGTAGACGTGCCAGTTCACTCATGTACACAGCTTTGGGATGGGAAAGACACCAGAGTTCCCACACAGAACCCACGCAGACATGGGGACAGTGTGCAAACGCCACGCAGATGGTGGCTCTGGGTGAGAAGCTATTTTTCCCCTCATCAGTGTTATAAGGAAATAATGTTGAATGCAACAATGTGATCTGAGGAAGTGCTGCTGTTAGGAGGGGGCCCTTTGGGAGGTGAGTAGGTCATGAGGGCAGAGCCTTCACGGATGGGATTAGAGCCGGAATAAAAGAGGCCCCAACCCTGGCTGGGTAGCTCAGCCGGTTAGAGCTTTGTCTGGATGCAACAAGGTTACGGGTTTAATCCCCGGTCTGGGCACATACAAGAATCAACCAATGAATGCATAAATAAGTGGAACAAGAAATCAATGTTTCTCTCTCAAATCAAGAAATAAAATAAATATTCAAAAAAGAGGCCCCAGAGAGTTAGCTCACCCCTTCCGCTGTGTGAGAGCACAGCGAAAAGCCAGTGGTCTGCAACTCAGAATCGAGCCCTACCAGAGCCTGACCCTGCTGACGCTGGCCTTGGGCTTCCAGCCTCCAGAGCTGTGAGAGACATTTCTGTTGTTAAGCTACCCAACCTGTGCTATTTTGTTATAGCAGCCTGAATGGACTAAGAGTGTTCCTCTGGCCACAAAACGTGGCCTTGCTGAAAAAAGGGAGTGTCCCGAGCCTGGCAGTCAGTAGTTTGGGGGTTCATATACCCCGTGCTTGTGTGAGCTGGTTACCTTGTCCTGCTTCAGCAGAACCGCTCAGTCCCCCTGAGCCAGCTTCTTGTTAGACCATCCGGAGGGTGGGCAGTGTGAGGGGGCAGGTGGAGTCCCCACAGCCATCCAGCATGCATATGGTTTGTCTCTTTTTGGCAAGTGTGTAGTTTCCTGACATGACTGTTTTATTTGACTGGAAATCTTGGTCTTTTTTTGGAGGGGTTTGGGGGGGTCTCATTCATTTTCATCTTACCTCTTCCATTACTTGACTCCACATTGCATATTTCTGGGGTGTGCCTCTAAGTGCTAACAACGTCAGTCTCTTTTGAAAATGAGCTGCTGAAGAGTCTCCCAGGAGATTCAACAGAGAAAAAGAGCAACCTTGAGCTCCTACCTTGAGCATCAGTGGTGATAGTCAGTAGCCAGAGCACCCCAGGGGAACAAAGATCCAGGGCTCTCTGAAAGCATCACATTCTCTTTATCTTCTTCTCTGACTAATCCAGAGACTGGAACAGAGACAATGAGTCAGGCGGCCTGTTGGAGGCACATGCTGTTCTCTGCAAATAGAGGCTGAGGCTGTTGTTTCAAAGGACAGCTAACACTTTTGGCAGGAGGCTTTCATTTCCTCTGCTTCTCTACCGCTCAGTGAAATGAATTTCCCGGTGGTGACTATCGTGTGGAGCACTGTCACATTCTGTCACACCGTGGGCCTGCCTGCTCAAGAAGTGGCTTGACGTGTTCTGTGATTGCAGCATGTAAAGGACAGCTCTGTTGTGGTGCTAGAAGGATAAGGGTGGGCCAAGCTGCTTCTGGATTTTAATGCGGACCCCATGAAACAAGGCCAGGGGCACACTGAAGGGGGTGTCTAGAAGCAGGGAGTCGGGAGATAAAGGGAGGGCAGATGTAACGTGCTAACCAGGCACCTCTGCTTTTGCTTCCTTCATTTCCTGGCGCTGCGACCCTGGACAAGTTACTGAACCTCCCTCTGCTGAGCCTGCTGCAAACTGAGACGCAGGAAATGTTCAGAAGAGCTCAGGCTGCAGACCATGAACAGAGCGGGAAGCATTTCTTGCAGGGAAAGCTTTCGGGGCTGAGCAAGTCAGGAAGCGTCACACGCCAGCCACACGCTTCTGCAGGTAGGGCCAGCCTTCACGGATGAGCAAGCACGTCCCTTAAAGACCCCAGGAGTCAGCACACCGCACTCGGCAGCCCGGCCTGCTCGTCCCCCAGGCCCAAAGGGAAGATTTCTAACCCACGACACAGGTCAGACTTGGAGAACGCACATTCTTCAGGAAGCTCTCACAGAGCAACGCTGCCCGCAACTCACCCAGCTTTCCTCATGTGCTTGTGTCCTGCCTCCCTTCCTATAATATCCTTTCTTTTTTAAAAAGAACTTTAAATTCTATTTTTCAATTACGGTTTACAACCAGTATCATTTGGTGTTAGTTTCAGATGTATAATATCACCTTAAAAATCCCACATCCTTCTGTTTTCCAATTCAATTTACCCTGTGCCTTTTGCTCTTATTTTGTATTTCCTATCACTGTCCTCTCCTCTGAAGTGCCCCTGTTGGGTAAAGCTTCCAAAACTTCATTTAAGATCAGCGAGAGCTCTTTGCTTTGTCGCTCCTGTCTGGCTCCTCTGACAGTCCCTCGAGATGTGACTATGGCCCTTGCAGTCAGAGGCTACTGGCGCGGGGCTGGGGCTCTTGGTTCATGGAATCCTTGGTTCACGAAAGTAAGCGGAAGAATTTAACTTCCGAATGTTTGAAATCATAATGCAAAAGAGACTCTAAAGGTCCAATCGACATATTTCCGCTGGTAAAATAGATCAGTGACCTTCCATTCACGTGAACGAGCAGGTGAATGTTCCTACAGGTCAGGGGTGGAGAAGGCCTGGCCTGCGGGCCGTATATTCTGCCTGCAAAATCATTTGGTCGGGCCCTGCCAAGGCAACCACAGACAGGACGCAAAATTCAATAAATTTAATGAAATGTGTGACCAAATATAGCAGGCTAATTTTTAAGTTGATAATTTTATATGGCTTTCGAATGATGTTATAAATATCCAAATGGCCCTTGGTAGAGAAAAGGTACCCCACCCCTGCTACAAGTGAAAATACATTTTCTTTGACAGTTAATGTATTTTCTTTACCTCACTCTTATGTAAAATTGGATGATTTCCAAATTTCCCATTAAATCATGTCTTGCTTGGTATGTCATTGTGCCACATAGCTTAGAAATATCAATGCCTTTGCTGTGAGGCATATTTAAAAATGGCAGGATCAAATCCTTACTGACCCTTGGTAAATATTATATGCATATATGTAATGTATGGGGGTCACTTATTTATGAATATTAGCTGCAAGGCAGACAAATACATATTTAATTGCTCTTAATTAAAGGAAAGTACAAAAGAGCTCTGTCACTAATTTAGATGAACGAGGTGGAAATGTTTATATAAATTCAATAAATTTGAAAACAATTGTAACTGAATTCAGTTGAATATTTTCAAGTGCTTATTTGTATTCAGAGCTTCCCAGAAGGCTTACTTTAAGGAATAGATACGTTTGTGAAACCACCAGCCTAAATGTATTATGGTTACATTGCTTATATATAATTATAATATATAAAATATATATAAAGTAATGAACAGTGAAGTTTGTTAGAACTCTGTTTCAGTTTTGACTAGGACTGTATGCCAACCTAATCAGGGCACAGTTCTCACCAGCCCAGGACCGTTTCTATCTTGGTCAGTTAATTTACTCTGTGTTGGGGTCATTTTTCCTTATAGATGAGCCTGGCTGGTCGGTAGGAGGCTCATGGAAGGAAATCAGAATGAATCACAGTATATTCACTGCGGTGGGGGTGGGAGAAACTCCGTTGATAGCATTTCAGTGCTTTCCCTCTCTCCTACAGCTAAAGAACAGCATATAGCTGTTCGTATGTAATGAGGCTATAGCGTTTGCTTCGTTACTTTTTGCAAAAAATTCTATAAAGTGTTTGAACACCTTTTATTTTTCTAAAGTTAAGAAGCACTCTCCCATATATGCCGTCAATACCATTGATTTTCTTCATAAACCGTTTCTCCCCATAGACAAGCAAATCAAAAACCCAGCCACCACGTAAATTATAATCAATGTCGAGTTAGTGAAGTCACGTCTGGGGCATGTTGATTGTATGTACGGTAGTTAAACTTGGACGGAAGGTGATTTGTAACGTTAGGAGGCTGCTGGTTCTATCTTTTGGCATCAGAGTTGCTTCCTGGGGTAATGATTGTAACTTTTCTTCTTTTTGCTACTCTGCCAGTAGACTCTGAAGAGCTTCCTAAAAACATCCCCAACACAATTCGGGTTGAAGAGTTTTGAAAGAATTGTTTACTTCTCTACAAAAACTCTATCTGGTCCTATAAAGAGTGTCTTTAAACTGAATAAACTTGGGCACATTTTTGAAAGTGACGTAAAAATTACCTCTCTATTTCTACCTGCAGTGTATAAAGAAAGCTGATAAAAAGTAGGAGTTTAAGGTATTTATTATAGCAATCATTTTAGAAAAGCTGCTATTGATCTTTTGTGCAATAATTACAAATAAAATTCACACTGAAACAGGTTCAGCAAAATTACCTGCCCAGTGCTCCTATGTTTGCTGGGTCAGGTGATCCAGTGTTAGGCATAACCTTAAAAATGCTGTAGATGTGTGTGTGTGTGTGTGTGTGCGTGTGTATGTGCGTGTGTATGTGTGTGTGTTATGGGAGAGAGGAAAGAAGAGTTAGAAGGATCAGCTCTTTGCACCCAGATGCTGATGAGTCTGGCTCCACCTTAGAAAAATAACTGGGAGAGAGTCGTTTTTGTTTTGTCCCCTACAATCCCTTTATTTTGATACTTCTAACCGATGGATCTTCCCCTGCGGTATCCCCTAGTCTGGATCTCCTAATGCCACAGCTGAGGTCTGGCAGAGGCAGACCAGAGGGCATCCTTCACAAAATTCTTGCCTGCTTCCAGGTTCCAATTTTTTGTTTAGTTTGGGGCTCATCATGTACCCGTTTCTTTTTTTTTTAACCCTCACTTCAGGATATGTTTTTCTTTAATTTGAGAGAGAGAGAGGAGAAAGGGAGAGAGAGAAACATTGATGTGAGAAAGAAACATTGATCAGATGCCTCCTGTTTGTGCCTTCACCGGGGATCGAACCTGCAGCCTTTTTGGTGTACGGGACTAAGCCCAACCAACTGAACCACCTGCCTAGGGGTGAAGCCTATATTTTTGAAAATCTGAGCAGGAAGTTTAGGTGATTAGTCAGGCCCTGAACAGCTGACTTAAACCCCAGGAGCTCTGTCTTCCTATGGCTTTTACAAGGCCATTTCCCGTGGCAGAAACACATTTCGTCTGCTGGGAGGAAATAGTCTAACCCACATGAATTAAAACATGGTGAGTCACAGACTTAGGTTGTCTTTAAAATTTTTGCCTTAAATTGCTTGAAAAACTGTAAATGTTTGCAAGTGTTTAAATCAACACGTGGCTGCACTGTTACCCCTGTTGCCAGGCCTGGTGGAAAGGAACTTCTGTTATCGTACAGCAGGAAGGGAGCTGGGAGACACTGGCGCACACCAGCGTCAGAGCTGTGACAGTCACCCCGGCTTGCTGATGCCAGGGGTGGTGTCCGGAAGTGGCTCTGTGGCTCTGTGGTTTCATTCTTCACGGCGGCCCTGAACCACGCTTTCAGGAACCAGCTGTCAGGAACAGTTATGCCACTGGGAAAGAATCAGGCATTTCTAGGATGGTTTTCCTGTCTTCTTTTTTATTTTTAGGGAAAGCGAAGTTACTTAGTTTCTGATTTATGGTTAAATAGTATGGTATTGAGATATTTCCTTTTTGTTTCTGTTGGGCTGAGGATGAGCTGTGGCGGGAGAACGTGAATGTTGTCGCAGAGGACAGGGTAATGGAGTGTCAAGGGCCTGATCCTTAAGCTGGCTGCAGACTGCCTGGGGCCAGTCCTGGCCCGGCCACCCGCTGCTGTTCTGTTGCTCTACCGCCCAAACAATGAAATGTTCCGGTTTTCTAGATCTGGCTGATTGAATCTTCATGTCATGGCTCAGCTGATTCCCAAACCCCCTTATTTTCCATAAACTGGTAGTTAGATCTAGAAGTTTAATTTTTAGGAGATAATTCTTTATGTTACCACATTCTTAAAATTCAAACATAGTATTTGTGCTTATATTTAACCGCTACCCTATTATAACAGGTTTGCATCATCTTGTTAATAACTTAGGCTCAGGTACAACGAATTTAGGGGACAATCTGGTGACAAAAGGAATTCTTCTACAAGATGGCGTTTATTTAGAAGCTTCCGTTGTCCCTCAAAGAAAAATTTTCTTTCATATCTCTTGCCAATAAATGTTTACTCATGATAAAGGCAAGGCAACATAGTAGAAAAAAATATTGGAGACCGAACAGCTAGCTTTGGTCCAAACTTAACCACATTTTAGGTGGCCTTTGGTAAATTTTTAAGGTCTTAGCATATTGGTTTCTCATGTAGAAAAATGGAAAAATACCTTCTTTCTAGGGTGGTCTTTAGGATGAATAAAATGAAATTAAATGTCAGGATAAATAAAATAGTGCACATAAAACATCTACGAGATATACCTTCAAAACTGTTAGTTTCTTTTCTTCTACAAATATTTCTAAAATACCTACTTTATACTCGGCTGCCTGTCAGGTGTTATGCTGGGGTTAAAAGAGGTATAAGATTGCACAGAACATAGTGCCTGGCACTAAATAGATTCTCCATAAATGTACTTTAAATTTGAATTGGAAACATGAAATTTACCCCAAAGGTCACTCACTGCAGTGGGAACACACACACACACACACACACACACACACACACACACACACTTCACTAATCTATGCCAAAAATAAGGGCTGAGGAGCTCTGGGGTCAGAGCCACCATTGCGAGCTGAAACAATGGGGAAGTTCTCATCAAGGAGGCGAGACGAGAAAAACCTGTGAGCATCCACGGGCGCAGGGCCTTCAGCAAGTTCACTTAGAGCTGAGGAACACAGCAGGTGGAGGAGCAGAGACGTGCAAGCAAGGGCACACTCCTCAAAAGCAAGTATCCGTGCCTGATGGAAAGGAAGGCCCTGAAGCAGAGCAGCAGGAAAGGCTGAGCTCCTAGATCGTGGCAGCTGTGAGGAAACCTCACTTGCCACTAAGCCATTCAGACGTTATCCTAGGCCACAGGAAAAACCTGAAAGCTCAAATGTGTTTCGATGAAGTAGATAGGTAGAAAAATTAATTTAGAGCATAATGGACTGGGGGAAAAACCCTAATGGACTGAGAAGTGTCAGTTAGGAGACTTGTTAAAATCCTGGCATGAGGTGAAAGGATCTCTGGTGAGTTCTAGTTGGTATGGGTTTATATCAAAGTGTTGGAGCCAGGCTGTATGCAATATTTGAGGCATATTGGTTTGGAATTCTCATAAACTCTTTTTCCCCAGTGCCTAGAGCCAAGGGGACTTATGGTCCCAAGGATGAACAGGAGGCTGGAGTTCCCTGGATGTTGGAAGGACCTCCAGATCCCTTCGGTGTGACTGGTGCGGTCTCTGGAAGAGACTGGGCTTTGGTGTCAGACAGTTAATGCTCTCTCACTGGTAAGATGGGGGTAGTAATATAGGTAAACCATGGTGCCTCGTACGTTGTAAGTGCTTGATTAATGCCAGTAGGTCGTTCCTTTGTGGCCAAATGCAGTAACTGGAGGAAGGGGAAGGCGTAGACTGCTTCCACACTGGTGGCTGGACGCATTGCCTCGAGGCCCTTAGTCCCTTATTCGTTCCCAGTGGGTCATAGCTATTTTATTTTTAAGTTGGGTGAATGCAAAGAGAACAGACTGCATAGCAGAGGTGGAACCATGAGGAGGAAAAGGCTGGTCTTTCTCACAGGCTCCTCTCTCCCAGTCCGTTACCTGGCGGTCCATCCCTAGTTGCAATAGCGATAGCACAGCTCTTACTGTGGCTGGGGGAAAGGGCAGGATACCCTTTCCATGTGTGGCATTCTCTTTGCTGCTACAAGAACTCTTACTCTTGGTACCAGACTGTATGAACATGATAGCATATAATAGCTATTCCTCAGTGCCTCTTTGTGAGCAGGTTCAGGCTTATTTTCCAGCTGAGGTTGGGAGAATGTGTCTTTATCATTATCACCTGGGGAGACAGGACAGTTTAGTCCCCTGACCTGTGAGCCCGGGCATTTTGTAGCGACAGAACTTTGTGACGTGAGTTGCATTTTGTGAGATGTGGATTTTGGCACCAAATACGGCAATCCTCGCTGTTACCTTCTTATAATTTAAATGACTGTAATGGGATAGACTACCTCGAGCCAAGGAGCAAAGCTTCTCAAGGTTATGGATATGCGGGTAGAAACCACAGATCGCTCACTAAGGCAAGAGTCTGGCTCTGTAAACGTCAAGCTCTGGTTGCCAATATTGTGGAGACAATTTAATGAGAATGAGAGTCAGGCACATGGATCATGACTCTTTTGATTAATTTTTATAGTCTTCAGGGACTGAATGCGTGAGTAATGAGTGCAAGTGTTTGTGTATTTTATGTCTCACTCAGAAATAATATCTCTCCATATTACCCCCAAGCACCCCAGAATTGACCTTAAAGAAGGTAAACGTGAAAGAAAGGCAGTTTTTCTGTGATGCTGCAAGAATTTAATGCTGGCTTTGGACACTGGGTGGCAGACGTGCTCCTGTGAAGATCTGATGAGCAAATGAGGAGAGTGACTGTCCCGAAAGGGATGATTTTGTCTCTTAATTAGCCACTCCTCGCACACCTAGGCCACACAAGACATCTATCTTGCAATCCACGGGGAACTTTTTTTTACATTACTGAGGGCTTGGTCTGTAATGCTTTCTTGAGGCCTTTCAAACCATTTCAGTAATGGAGTGAAGTCAGCGGGCCCTCTGCCTCTCATTCACCAGGGATGAGTATTAGGAGGAAAATGAAATCTGATTGAAAACCTGGGCATCATGTTTGGCACTAAATTGTTTTTTGTTTTGTTTTTTCCTAAGAAGCTTAGGTCCCCGAAGAGGCTAACAGAACAAACTATGGGGTGTAATTTTCTCTTAAGATGGTGGAGAGAGAAATGTTTCTTGCATAGCACAGAACCTCAGATTCAGGTTGGTCCCAGTAACTACCCAACGACTGGAATCCTTTGGAGAGAGGGAGTCAATCCTGGCTGTGGCTGAAAATCACCTGCGTGTTTTCAAAAAGTACAGAAGCCTGGACACTGGAGACGCTGGAGGTGGGAAGCAGGCATGGGCGTCTTCCATTGGAAAAGCTGCAGTTAGGTGACTGCGGAGTGAAAACGCCTCACTTCGAGTAACATTTATTTCTTAAGCATAAAGTAAACAGATTCTCAGGATCAGCCTTCCCAGAGCAACAGCCCGCAGAGGTGGCTTCAGGAGCACGGAAAGGACCTCGGGGCCCCAAATCCATTCTCCCCATCAGTCTCATAGGGGTTTGAGAGTGTTGTCAAGGGCTCCTCCTTTGTGTCTCCTAGGCTGAGCTGTAACAGCAGTGGGTGTGTGTGGGGGTGGTGGTGGTGACATACATTAACAGCCTTTAGCTTTGTAGTTCTGAGCTGTTTACAATCAATAAAGCACTGGGAATAACACACTAGGTAGTTCAGAGTGGAGAAAGGCTTAGGATTTTGGTGTTCTCTTGGGAAAAGCAGTCCCGGCTATGGGGAGGCACAGAGATTCAGTGGTTGCCAGAGTGTAACAGGCGGGAAAAGGATTCCAATGAGCAGGTTTAAGGTTCTCCGAAGCCGACTTTGTACGTTTTCCAATTTCATGTGTGCTGCCCAGACTCGCGGCTTGTGGAGGAGCCGCTTGCCGTGGTGTGATTCTTCCCTGGGCTGGGTCAGAGGAGCTGAATCTGGTGGGGCCGTGATGGAGGTGAGGTCAGGCCCCCTGGTCATGAGCACAGGGCTTCTCTTAGGGGAGGCCTTAGGGTTTGAGAGAGTTATGCTGAGGTTATGTCTCTGAGACACTGCAATAGTAGATTAAAAAGTAAAAATTTTGTCCCTCAGTCAAATACATGAGGACACATCATTATTTCTCCCCTGGGTTGAATGGTTATTTCAATGCTATATAAACATATCTTGGATAATTAGTCAATTTTGAGTTAGTTGTCTCTAAAACCAGTCAGTTATGTGAAAAAAAAAATCAGTTGAACCCTTTATTGGCGTGCACATAGCATAAATGTAGAATGTTAAAGAATTCTGATTGATTCTAGTTTTCACTTTTGTGTTGAATTGGCATGGTAGCCAGTCTAAGCTTTAAAATACCTAGAAAGATGACCCTGTATTATTCACTTTAAAATGATTAATTTTATGTTATATAAATTTCACCTCAATAAAAAATACACACCACACAAAATTACTAGAGTGAGCAAAACTTCCCACTTGAGGGAAAACTCCCTATCTATTAATTAAAAATTAGCCATCGATCCCATTAGTTTTTATTATACATCACTAGAGTCTTTCTCTGTTGTGGTGTTTATCACACTCCAGGAAAGCAAACATTGACCAAGATATAGAATGAACTGTGTGATAGTGACATTCGATATTCTCTGGCTGCCCATGTGGTTAATCAATCTCAAAAATATATGCTTTGGAAACTGATTTGCTTAGCCTTCCAATATTGACAGTGATTTTGTTCCAGTTCCTAATTCATGGACAGATTTTAGCCCCAATAAAAAGAATCAAGATCTACCAGAGGCAGCCAAACAAGCTCTCAGAGCAGCCCAAGCCTCTAAGTTTTGCATGTGGCATCCAGGCAGTGGTCCAGTTTGGAGAATGAGCTCTAGGGGCTCTCGTATCACAGATTCCAAAGTTTTGTGAAAACTGAAAGAAACATGTATTTCTCATACTCTTCGCCCCCCCTTCCCCCCGCAACAGGCATTTTTGAAGATTGCAATTTTTCCAGGGGAAAAACAGTACATAAATATTCTTTCAGAATTTAGTCAAGTATTTATAACTTTAGCTCAGAGACGAAATTGTTGGCAAAAATTTATAAATATTTCTGACATTATGCCTTAACACGTCTCCTCTTCAAAGTCACAGGAAGCGCAGTCCAGTGCTCATGATCTCCTTGGAAAGAGCAGGACACAAAACTCATCGCATAGCACTGGAGTGCAGTGGGATGGTTTGCAAAGCTGGCTTCTGACTCTCTCAGGACAAACTCTAAGCTAAAGCTAAAAGTTTAAAATCATCAGAAGGTCAATAGTCATAGATAAGATGAAACAGGTGCCCGAAAGATCCTCCCCTTAAAAAATATGAAGGTGATTTACTTTATTCATGGAGAAAACACATTTCCCTCCTGTTTTTGATTTTCAGTGACTAATCAGTTATAAATAAATTAGATAATGTGGTCATTTTCTACTTCCTCATGATTGATTGGATGAAAAGGGTTTAGCTTGGCTTTAGGCCTTCACAGTCAGGCTCCTTCGTTTAATGAAAGGTACTTTCAATGATTAACTGACTGAAATACCACATTTGACAGAAAAGGTTGAGGTATTTGCATAGTGCCTCGGTGGCTTTGCCTGATAAATGTGAACCGCTTTATCTGGTTTTCCAATAAATAATTTGCCCACACTGTAATGAAAATGATAATGGAGTGTCCTGAATGTTATGCAAATGCCCTGCTCACCATGAATTATCTAGGTAATTGCAATAGTTCTTTGCATTGTGTGAGCTGTAGTGATCATGCCAACAGGTGCTTTGCAAAATGGAAATTTGCTAATATAAGTTGACTGGGAAGTAGGAAAAGCTGATGATAAATAGTGAAAATCTCTCTCCCTTAAATACCCATAAATCATAAAGTGCATTATGGCCTGGGAATTAATTTGAGCTTAGTTTTGAAATGAGTCAGAAAGAAAGTTTCCTATGTTTTGCATAATTTTTCAAATATCATCTAGTTTCTAGTTGTTTTATATGGCCAAGCCCTCCTACAGAGACATTCTGCATGGCCTTCATGTTCTTGTCCCACAAAGTTTCCATTTATTATCATCTTGCCTTTCTCTAGCAGAATAAAAAGGGAAATGCAATTAGGTCTTATGAATATTTTTTCATCAAAAGTGGAAAAATAAAATACAAACCTAGAAGGTCACAGCTTTTCTAGAAAAATCAAAGAACATTGTGTGTGTGTGTGTGTGTTTACCCGAAGAGTAGTCTATACTCAAAGGATATCTTTTTCAAAAGAATAAGCTTAAGCTACCATCATGTAACAAACCTTGGCCTCCCCTCCCCTCCCCCTCCCCTCCCCTCCCCACCCCCACCCCTCCCCTCCCCTCCCACTTTCCCCTTTCCCTCCCACTTTCCCCTTTCCCTCCCACTTTCCCCTTTCCCTCCCACTTTCCCCTTTCCCTCCCACTTTCCCCTTTCCCTCCCACTTTCCCCTTTCCCTCCCCCTTTCCTTTCCCTCCCCCTTTCCTTTCCCTCCCCCTTTCCTTTCCCTCCCCCTTTCCTTTCCCTCCCCCTTTCCTTTCCCTCCCCCTTTCCTTTCCCTCCCCCTTTCCTTTCCTTTCCTTTCCTTTCCTTTCCTTTCCTTTCCTTTCCTTTCCTTTCCTTTCCTTTCCTTTCCTTTCCTTTCCTTTCCTTTCCTTTCCTTTCCTTTCCTTCCCTTCCCTTCCCTTCCCTTCCCTTCCCTTCCCTTCCCTTCCCTTCCCTTCCCTTCCCTTCCCTTCCCTTCCCTTCCCTTCCCTTCCCTTCCCTTCCCTTCCCTTCCCTTCCCTTCCCTTCCCTTCCCTTCCCTTCCCTTCCCTTCCCTTCCCTTCCCTCTTTTTTTTTAATATATCTATTGACTTCAGAGAGAGGAAGGGAGAGGGGGAGAGAGAGAGAGAAACATCAGTGATGACAGAGCCATTGACCGGCTGCCTCCTGCATGCCCCCACTGGGGATGGAGCCTCTGATCTCTTGGATCCTAGGTTGATGCTCAACTGCTGAGCCACGCTGGTCAGGTGGCTATTACATTTCTTAATAAGTCTACCTGGACCCTAAAGTCATTTTGGTTTGAGAACACTAATTTAAACAGGAGTGGGTTTTTCTCTTGATGTTTTGTACTCCCCCACTTCCTGCTTCCTTCCACTTGTCTCTTCAGTAAAAAATAGTCATTCAAAAACAATGTCTCAATTTATTATTGTTTTTCTTCCTATGCCCAGGTTGTATATGGTTGTCCAAGTTCCTGAAGCACTGCTTAGAGCAGTGATTTTCAACCTTTTTCATCTCATGACACTCATAAACTAATTACTAAAATTCTGCAGTACACCAAAAAGTATGTTCTATTTTTTTGCCAATATGACAAAAAATAGGCATAATTTTGATCCATTCACACTGAATGGCTCTTGCTGGGTTGGCTGTTATTTTTTTATTTGACAATCTAAGGGAAAAGAGGTCAGTGCCACTGACTTAAATAGTCAGCTATTGGATGTTTTAAAAATTCTTGTGGCACACCGGTTGAAAATTGCTGGCTTAGAGTATTGAATCTTAATCTTGGCTGAATTTTGGAGTCCTCTGGGGAGCTTGATGGACCCCCCCTCAACAAAACAAACAAACAAACAAACAAACAAACAAACAAAACAAAAACCTCATGTAAGGTCTCATCCTTACAGATTTTGGTTTAATTAATCATTAAGAAACTCACCAGGAGATTGCAATGTCTGAACTAAGTTGAGAGCCACTGTCTACTGTCATGGTTGTTTCATTCTGAGACTGCTGTTTAACTTCTCTCTCTGTGCATAATTTATTATTATTATTGAAAAATTTTCTTTCTTGGTGAAGATAATTTGTGACTTTTAAATAAATAGTTATAGGACAAATAGAACCATCGTTTTTGTTTCATGATACACGTAAATAGAATTTTTGGCTGACCTATTGTATTTCTGCTTCCTTCCACTTCCTTCCACAGACATCTCCTCCTCTTGGAAGTGTTTTTATTTCTGGTATTTCATATCATAATTAGATAGAACCTAATTTTCAGCTGGAGTGTTGCTGAAGACTCAAGGGAACAGGAAAAGAGCATTTATTCTAATTAGAGAGAAATGTGGCCTCAGCAGGTTGTGACAAATCTTGTGGAGTAAGAGGGTGAGACTTGTATTTGACCCAGACCTTGGAATACTGTTCCAGTTTAATCATTCAAAGTCCCCAAAGGGATTATATATCAACAAAATAAAATGGCAGAGTCAAGGAGCATTCTTTACTATGCTTTGGCCCTAAAAACTACTGTAGAGCTTTAATGGTCTATGCTGAGCCATATGGAAAACTTATTATTTTTTTCCACCTTAAGGGCAGTTCTGAGGTCTACAACCAAAACAGGTTATGTGGGCTATTTTACTAGTTGCCCACTGGAATGATCTGGGATTTTAAAAAAATATGTTGTAGCTTGGGTTCTCTCCCCTGCCACCAGAGTTACTGGCTAAGTTGGGATAATATATGACTTGACCAACAGAATTTTAAAAGCTTAACTAGGTGGATTCTAATGGGTAGTCAGGGATAGTAACAACTAGTGTATTCCGTTTCTTTCCCATTAGTGCGCCCCCTGAGTCTCAGGTCCTTGGGCTTCAATGGCATGGCTAGGGCACCAGCAACGAATAAAAAAAGAGACGTCCTAGAAGCCCTCAGGAAGGAGTCCTCTCCAGACTCATCTTTCCTCACCAGTGAGAGCTAGGTCTAAAAGGAAGGAGGAGACCGAGAAGAGACAGAGATGGACAGGCTTTTCCCCAGGACAGAGCAGGCCTGTTCCTTCCTTCCGTCTCCAGCTTAAAGGAATCAGGGGACTATAAGGAAAGAACTTACATTTATGCACATGGTCTTCGACTCCCTTGAAAATGCACAGTCAAGGATGGTGGTCAATCTAGAGACAAACTTTTCATCCTTAAGTGTAGAATGAGGTTGAAGGTCAGGAAAATATCAGCCTTCATCCCCTTTTCATGAGACCCCTTGCTCCGTCACCGCCCCTATACCTGTGACCAAGATATGGGCAGGAGGCCTCTCAAGGCTTTCAGGAACGTCTCTGATGTTGCCCCAGAAGCCTTTGGAGGTTAGCCCAGCGCCACTCTGTACATTGCCTGAAAAGTC
Organism: Miniopterus natalensis; assembly: GCF_054644295.1. Taxonomy (NCBI): domain Eukaryota; kingdom Metazoa; phylum Chordata; class Mammalia; order Chiroptera; family Miniopteridae; genus Miniopterus; species Miniopterus natalensis. Next base: position 30,532,038 of record NC_142094.1, read on the forward strand.
TTCCACTTTTTATTTTTGACTTGAGTTTTGTTGAAATATGTTTCATTTGATCCTTGACAAGATGATAAACCATAGAGTCGTATGGCTTGGGTTTAGTCTCCTAGGGTCACTATTTACTATCTATGTTGACCTTAGTCTTTCTGAACCTCAGTTTCATCATCTTTAAAAGAATGGTACCTACTCCATAAGGTCGTGGCAAATAACAATTGAATGATACATATAACATAACAATGAATGATAAATAAATTTAAAAAATAAAATAATCTATGTCTTAGCACTCAGTAAAGTGTCCAGCACATAGTGAGAGCTGGGTCTGTGCTGGATGTTTCGTCTCTCCTTCCCTCCTCCTGCAACCCAGCTCACCACATAGTCTTTTACTATTTGCCCCAGAGCAAAGATCAGATAAAGTAATAATAAGAGCATTGAATACTTATTGAATAATTACGTGTTAGGCACATTTGGGGTATTGTTTAACTAAATTTTCACATTAACATTCTGCAATGGTTAGTATCATTGTATATCTTATTTTATAGGTGAGAAACTCGTAACATTGAGAGACGTTAAGTAATCTGCCAAACCAACATGTTAATAAATATGGACATAGGGTTTTTAACCCAGGTTTATCTACTTTGTAATGCTATAAACAAACCCGAGCAATAAGAATTTCCTTAGTAAATGAAATTCACTTTGTATCATCAGAGAAATTACATCTCCTTCTTGTTGCCATAGAAAGATTACAGTCCCTAAATATTAGAAAAACAGCAATTTCCCCCATGTTTTTCTTGGTTGACTTGCTCTCTGGCAGTGGTGGCTTATTTGGAATCTGGGTTTCCTCTACAGCAGCTGCTTTCCTTTGGAGCCGCTCCTTCAGCACTTCCAAATACCTGAAAATTTGGGTTAATTTAATTCCAACTTCCACGTGTCTTTGATTCTAAAATCCTAGCAGTACAGGACACTTAAAACAGCAGCAACAAATATCCCTGCTTCAGCAGCTCCCAATCGGAGCTGCAGTTTCCTCGCAGAGTAACGTGTCCTTTGATAAAGTATTAGTGGGAACTGAACGGGGATTGTATTCCAGATCTACATTGTTGATAAGGACTGTAGCCCGGGGCAGAGATTTCTCTGGGAGAAGTTGATTGATAGAGTGAACAGAAGAGAGCAAAAGAAAGGCTCTTTGGTTCCAGCCCCGCTGGTGGCAATCAATCTATGCCAGTTTTGCAGAGCCGAGGACCTGTGAACTTACAGCTCAGTTGGGAGGAATCTCCCATCAGGAAGTTAATTGTGACACAATAACTCTTGTGCTCGGGAGGGAAAGCCACCACTGTTATAAATTGTCTTTTCTCCATGGGTGGCATCTACAGCGCCTGTCTTTTTGCTCCTGCTTATAGCTCCTCTAGTGGCACTGCCCATCCTCAGACCTTTCCCCAAGTCTCCTTCTTCCTTTCGCTGTTTATTTTGCTCCCTTAAACTCCAGCATTTTCTTTGATCCCCCGCTCCCTTGGTTCCACTGCTGAATGAGTGAGGGTCTTCATCCGCTGAGGGAATGGAGCTGGGTGGGGAGGATGGAGCTCCCTGGTCCACACCAGTCAGGGCTTGAAGGGGAAACGTGCGCCGGGGAAGCTGGTGCTGGCTGGTGGCTCCTCTCTTCTCTGCAGTGAGATGAAGAGGGGCGCAGTGGGCAGCAACTGGCCAAGGAAGGGATAAAGTTTGCTGTGTTAGGGACACTGTCTGGAGCCATGTCTTGTAGCATAGGCCATGGGATTATAGACCTTGTCTTCCCTGAGTGTGTCTACACGTATGTGCTTGTGTAAAAACAGATTTGGTTCTGACCCTTCGCCATAGCCAGGGGCACTGCCAGAGCAGTTTGACTTCCTAGGCAACCAGCGTCATCAACGAAATACGCCTCTGTGGCTGTCTCACTGACTGTTGTGAAAAACCACCCTCCAGCAAATGAAGACATATACGTAATAATCAGTGACCAGAGAGTCACCATTCATGGCTCCTGTGGGGTATTTGTTCTTTTGCTTCTGCTAAGGTTGTGATGATTTGTTTTATGTGCTTCTGCCCAACTTAAGTGGTAGGCCTTATTTTCTTAAAAGTATCTACTTATGATCACCTCTTCTACCACAGTGTGGGCTTCATGAAGATAGAAACCTGCTTGTCCTGTCCCCCATGGTCCCCCCAGCACCTAGCATGGTGCCAGGGATGGCGGACACTCACATAGTCCGGGAATGAATGATCGAGGCATTGACTCTGGAGCCTGTTTACTCGCTCCTTCTAGAAGTCAATAAAGGCAGTTGCAGAAGTAAAACTGCCTAACGATGCATTTTCTCTTTTTTCTATTTAGTTACGATATTTGGGGCATCTTTGTTTACTCCTCTGCAAAGCCGCTTTCTTTGTCCCTAAGAAGGCTTTTCTATCATGTCTTATTTTAATTGCTCATCTAAGAAGCCCAACTTCGTCTGCCTCCCCGCGTTTCATTCAGGGGTCTGTGATACTTCCATGTTTAATTCATGTTGATGTTTTGTGGGCTGCGATCAGCCAAGAGCTGAAATCGAAAGTGCTGGAATAAGACATCCCTGAAAAAATATGATGACAGACTAGCAGTGACCATGATGTTCATATACCTGTGAAAGTAACTTCATTCCTTATTTCCCCTGCAGGTTTTCCAATGTTATATTCATATCTGGATAAAATGTAAAAATAGGATTATTTCTTCCCTTTTCCTCTCCTTTTCAATCTTATTTTCACCCCCTCCCCCCCGTTATAAACGAATCTCACTTTGATGGAGATCCATGCATCAGAGTGGCCTGCCCATCATTGACTGGATCTCTCACATTTTCTAGATGGTGAGTCGTGATGCCATAAACCAAATCTCATGTGGAATATTCCATGCAATGTTCAGGATGTCTGCTTTCTTATCCTGTTAATTTCCTTGCATAAATGTTAAAAAGTACCTGTATCACATTTTATTTCAATGTTTTGCCAGTAGAACTAGAGGGGCAAACTGTGTCATTGAGTTTCTCTTCAAGTTACCAATTGCTTTAGTCCTGGTACATTTTCAAAGAAGACTGCCAACAGCTTGCTAGCTATTCTCTTAGAAATTGTTTGTAGTACTTTTAACTAATAATAAAAATATGGAATGTGGCTCAGTGAGGTTGATGGGGTATAAACACTTGAAGGAGTAAACCTGTCCTTATAAATTGACATGCCAGTCATTAGTGAGCTGGTCTTTATGAACAGCTTTATAATTCTGTGAGCCTCGGGATGAAATCAGCAATTTCATTTACTATCTGATGCTGTTTGATGGGGTGTTGAACACAAAAGATCAATACCTAATAGGATTCTACCTCCGGGTGGGACCCTGACAGTTTATTTGGATGAGTTTTTAATGCAGCTATATATCCTTCTTGTAAATGACATTTATTAAATGGCAGTTAAAGCTACCTGGCTGTGATCTAGGTCAGAGCTTTTAAAATTGGCATGAAATTGGGAACTTTTAATGAGTTTTCAAATATCTCCTCTAAAATTTGCATTCAACCTATATATTAGAATAGAAGTTGTCTTGAAGAGCTAAAGTCACTCTCTTGGGTGTCCTTATAAAATCGATCATTTCTAAGTTCTGGAGATGGATATTGGTAATGATTGCCCAACATTGTGAATGTACTTAATGCCATGGAATGGTTCACTTATAAATGTTTAAATGGCCTGGCCGGTGGGGCTCAGTGATTGAGCATCATCAACCTATGATCCAGGGGATCACAGTTTGGTTCCTGGTCAGGGCACAAGCCAGGGCTGTGGGCTCGATCCCCAGTCAGGGGCGTGCAGGAGGCAGCCGATCAATGACTCTCTCATCACTGATGTTTCTATCTCTCTCTCCCTCTCCCTCCCTCTCTCTGAAATCAATAAAATTAAATTAAAAATGGTTAGAATGGTAGATTTTACCACACAAAAAAAGAACAATAGTCACAGAAAATAATAGAGAAGATTAACAAAAGCAAAACTGGTAGACGTTTGGCAAGATCAATCAAGGAAAAGAAAGATACAAAAACAAAAGCAATGAAAAAGGAGAAATAACTGTAGATATAATAGAGATTAAAAAAATAAAGATAACCTCGTTTGGATTCTGAAGACTAGTATTGAAAAGTATAAATGAATTATTATTATTTTAATTTATTTTTATTGTTGAGGGTACTACAGATGTCCCCCATTTTCCCCTCCTAAATGAATTATTTTTAATTGTACTGAATGTGTTGTTGTTGATGTAGTTTTTTTTAAGGCCTCATATTTAGTGATAAAAGCTAACATTTAAAAAGAAATTTTTATGATGGCTGGGATTTGCTTGAAAAGAATTCAAATAAAAAAGTGGTGGGAATGACAGTGTCAGAGTGTTGGCACCTAAAGCTAGTGACGGGTAGATGGAGTTACGTTACCCTTTTTGCTTTTGTAGTTATTTGAAACTTCCTAAAGTAAACAAAATAATGAAAAACATTAAGAACATGCTTCCATGTCTTGATCTATTTTGTTCATCATACAACAGAATGAAGAATCTCAGAGGGAAGTGGTGGTGGTGGGGGGTGGGGGTGGGGAGTAGGGTGGGGGGGAGCTTGTGGGGGGGAGATTAACCAACGAACTTATATGCATATATGCATTACACGTAGACACAGATAATAGTGCAGTGAAGGCCTGGGAGGTGGCAGGAGCTGGATGGAGGGGGTCAATGAGGGAAGAAAAGGGGACATCTGTAATACTTTCAACAATAAAGATATATGAAAAAAAACATTAGGAACAACTAAAACAATTGCATATTTCTGTTCTTTTGGAGTGCCTTCCCCCACCTCCCTGAAGACAAAGAACAAGGGAGGCAGAAAGAGAGAGTTTATTCATATTCAGAATGTTAACATTCAATTTCATGCTTAAAATAATTGTTTCTTTGGGAGAAACTCCTTGGGCAAAGCTTTCAAAGTGCACTTTAAGGGAAAATATATTTAGTTTTCACCAAACACTTTCATTTCTATGGTAATTCCCTGGCTCTGTGCATCAGTTGGAGATGGAAAAGCTACGTGTGTGAAAGGGACTTAAAAAGTAGTTGGTAAATTTCAACAGACAATTCCTTTGTGGAAAACAGAATGAGCAGGACAATACTCTTGACTCTCTAAAATATTTGAAATGCCTTAGCTGGTGGCATTATTTTAACTATGATTGGAAAATTAAATCGTTATTCTAACTTTTCCTACACAAATCCTAAATTGAAATGTGTTTAGTACTCGACTCTGCAGGGGGTAAGTTTCCATTGGCTGTGGTAGGCTGAACAATGTCCCGGAAAGATATCCAGGTTCTAATCTCTGGAGCATGTGAATGTTATTTTATGCGGCAAAAGGCATTTTTGTAGATGTGTTAAAGGACACCTGAGGTGGGAGATTATCCTGAATTATCCAGATGGACCCTAAAAGTCCACAAATATCTTTATAGGAGGAAGGCAGAGGAGGTTTTGTGATACTAGGAGAGCATCTAAAAGAGAAGAAAGTAACATGACAATGGGGCAGAGAGGAATTTGACACAGGCAGATGATGATGTGATGATGGAAGCAGAGAGAGATTTGCAGGCACGACTCTGCTGCCTTCGGAAATGGAGGAAGGGGTCATGAACCAGGCAATGCTGCTCTAGAAGCTGGAAAAGGAAACAGATTTTCCTGGAGGGCCTCTAGAGGGAGTGAGGCCCTACCAACATGTTGAAGCTGCACTTCTGTCCTCCAGAGCTGTAAGATAATTAAACTGTGTTGTTTTTCAACCATCAGATTTGTGCTACTTTGTTATGGCAGCCATAGGAATCTAATACATCCCCTGACTCTTCCTCTTGTGAGAATGATTGGGGACATGGAGCAGAGGGCTTGGCACGTGGGGTGTGTATCAGAAGCACATGAAGGTGAATATATGGTTTGGTCAACTTTTTTGCAGGCACAGGTTGTACAACTGAATGAGAGCTCTGTTATGTTGGTTCCCACCTTAACCACAGAGGCCATTTACAGGTTTCATCTTGTATTTCTGCCTGATTCTCTCTTCTCCAAATCCCCTAGTCCTGAAAGTAGGGTTTAGGGATTAGAGGTATGGGTGAGGAAGTCATTGTGTCGTCCTAGAAACAACACTACACTAGGGATCTAATCCCCTGGACTGTGCTCACCTATCAATGAGTAGCTTTGGAGAAGTAGATTTGGAGAGATGATGTTGTAGCCACTTTGCTCATGGTGCGAGACATGAAGTTCCCTGACTGGGCTGCCTTACTTAATTAGTCAGATAAGATGCCGTGAGAACTGTTGTCCTTCTGCCATGGGTTCCACTGACGTGGACTCCTTTGCATCTTTGGCCAAAAATCAAGTTATGGGTATGCATAGCAGTTTTCTAGGCCCTTTATGAGTATATCTTTCAACCTCTCTGAGCAGAAGCAAATGACTGAGTTGTGTATAAAACACGTAGTTTTTCTTCCCCCGAGGAATTCTGTTTTATATTCTGCCTAGAATAACATTAAGGAATAATTGAATTTTATCCCCACTGGCTTTTTAGCCATCAGCTGGTAAAGCCCCTTTCTTTGAATAACTTACACAGCAGAGCAGTGAGGACCACATCCATGGTTCACTCAAGGTTAAACTCTATGGGCATAACCTCAAGATTTCAAGATTTTCCCTTGGTGTCCAATTGGTCTGCCCCCACCTTTAAAAAAATTTTTTAATTTTAAAAAATATATCTTCATTGATTTCAGAGAGAGAGGAAGGGAGAGGGAGAGAGAGATAGAAACATCAATAATAAGACTCATTGATTGGCTGCCTCTTGCATGTCCCCCCTGGGGACCGAGCCCACAATGTGGGCAAGTCCCCTAACTGGGAATTGAACCTCGACGCTCAACCACTGAGTCATACCATCCCCTCCCCCCTTTTAAATCAAGATGATGTAAAATGATGACATTATATGAAAACAATTACTTTCTCATTTGTGCATAGAGTCAGGCTTCATTAGTTTCATGAAAAGAATATTTATAGGGTATCAAACATGCAAAAATTCATGTGATATTAGATAGAGTGAGATGGAAGACTGAAGAACTGTCCATGTTTTTGTTTCTCCCATTTCCCATAACTTGTGGGAATAGACCAGCCTAAACCCTGTGGTATCATGCTCTCCTACTGGATGCTCTTCAAGTTTAGGTGTTCCCAGATGAAGGAAGCTTCATGATACAGCAACAGCCACGGCCTCCGTAGCCTGAAACAGCTTATCCAAAGGCTCCCAGAAACATCACTGTTTCATGCCATCTTTATAATCAAATTTAATTTAGCTTAACAAGCATTTCTTGTACAATGTATGAGTCTAATACTTGGCTAGTGTAGGATGAGCAAGAGTAGCCATAACGTTTTTGTTTTTTTTTAATATATCTTTATTGATTTCAGAGAGAGGAAGGGAGAGAGAGAGAGAGAGAGATAGAAACATCAATGATGAGAGAGTCATTGATCGGCTGCAGCCCTCAACCCGGGCATGTGCCCTGACAAGGAATCGAACCCTGATCGCCTGGTTCCTAGGTAGATGCTCAACCGCTGAGCCATGCCTGGCTGGGCGCCATAATGTATTTTTAATATTCAAGAGTAAAGTTCCACGGTGTTACATACAAAGTATTGTTTTTTGCACAGTTAGGGAATTTGTTTTCCGTTGACTCCAATTGGGTTGTGACTGCCCACTAAAGTAGTGACATGCCAAAGAACCCAGAGAAAGTGGTTTGAGTTTAAAGAAGGGCAGCTTCAGATAGACAAGCCCATGCCATTCCTTTACTAGCAAGTTAAAGTAAGCAGGTCGTGTTTACAGGGAATGATAGGGGAAGAAAGCTATTTGTAGGGACTCTAAAGAGAATTTTATGTATTTGTAGGTTCAGAGTCTAAGAATTGTATACAAAGAATTACAGGGAATCTGAAACAAGAAAAAGGCCTCCTCACACCAAACATTACTGGAAAAACGTGGGGAATGCAGAAGGTGATCATGATGAAGACATCAACTTGAAATTGATATTCTCATCACCCATGTCGTCATCACCACCACACTGGCTTATTTAATGCTTAGTGTAACTCTAGCTCTGTGCTGATTTATGTGTTTAGTTTACCTAATTTTCCAAAGAACTATATGAGATTGGTCCTCTTATGCTGGATTTATAGATAAGAAAACTGGAGAGGCTAACTACCTTGACCAAGATCACACAGCCAGTATGTAGTGGAGCCGTTACTCAACTAGATTGTTCTGCTTTAAGAGCTTGGTCATCACACTACACGAGCTGACCATTAAATACTATGTGCTATATAGTTTCCATTTCACCATTTGGGCTTATCCTTCCCAGCAAATCCATTGATCATCTTTTGTTTTAGAGTTAAATATGCCATTCAGGTATATTTATGTATAAATACCCACAATGAATGGACACTTTTATGCCCATTGTACTCAGAAAGAATTCTGGTAACTAGAGTTGATACAAACAACCTCTTTTACAGAATGGTCTGTTTACAAGACTTGATTCTTTCTGGACATGCTGCTATTATAGTCTTTATTACAATAATCTGAAGCCCTTTTCCATGTATAAAGGAAACTATTAAGGCAAACAAGTAAAACCAATCACAAAGGCATCTCTTCTGTTGAAGCAACAGAAATGTCCTTTAAGGTGAGACTACACTGAAAATCTTCAACACTTTCTCTTTACGGTTTCTTTTTCGGCTGGTTTGAATTGTCATTACAGCGTCTGGGATCTCTGGAAAGAAGTGATTTGTATTAAACTATCTTGAGAGCAGGGCTCTTGTTGCATCAGCAATGACAGCTTGCCAGACTGTTCTGTTCTGTGTAGAACTGCTGTTTTCTCCTAGAGATTATTCCTCCTCTAAATAAAAAAGTGAGTTCTGTTTGTTTTGTTGGCCTGATTGTATTTTGAGTATGTTTTTGAATATGTCATTTAAATATGATTTTATTGAAGTGGTTACCCTTGTGTTTTCATGTCAGAACTAGCGATGCCTGTGTGATAATCTAGATCTGGTTGTTCTTCCCTCTTGCCTCCTTTTAAAATCATGCATGTTGTGACCTAAAAACATGAAAAAAATGTTCTTTTCACAGCATATCCTCCCTTCTGATTTTGCCTTCCATTGAAGGTTCAGGGACAAAAGGGCCCACTTTTCTCTCTTTGTATTTTGTAAAAATTATGAAATAGCTCTGGTGGGGATGGCTCCATTGCTTGGAGCATGGTCCTGTAGGCCGAAAGGTGGCAGGTTTGATACCCCGTCAGGGCACATACCCAGGCTGCAGTTTTGATCCCTGATTGGGGTGCATATGGGAGACAGCTCATCAATATTTCTCTCTCTCTCCCCCTTCCTCTCTCTAAAATAATAAGAAATAATTAAAAAATTAAAATTATGAAATAGGCTTTTATTTATTTTTACTTTGCCTGTTCAGCTTTTCATATCTAGAATTCATCTTATTGAAACAGAAAGGTATCACTGCTTTTCTCTCAGGTATTCAGAATATTGTTTGTTATTTTGAAGGATAAGATAGAGAAATAAAAAGGGATATGTTTATCAGTGGAATCTGAGATCATTTTGAGCAATTGTTAGTTTTGGGTGAATGTAACTGTAGCCTTCTCAAACGTAAGAGTTAAATTTGTCCCATTTAACAGCAATGATTCTATAATATTTTATAGTGGTTTACATGTAGATATGTATAAGCATTTTATTTTAGAGTATAATTTTTAAAAAATATATCTTTAGTGATTTCATAGAGAGGAAAGGAGAGGGAGAGAGAGAGACAGAAACATCAATGATTAGAGTTATTGATCGGCTGCCTCCTGCACACCCTCAACTGGGGATGGAGCCCGCAACCCGGGCACGTGCCCTGATTGGGAATCGAACCCCTATCATCTGGATCCTAGGTCGATGCTCAACCGCTGAGCCACGCTCGTCCGGGCTAGAGTATAATTCTGATAATTTGTTCTTAGCATTATCTCTTTTCCCAGAGCTGTCTTACTCTCTAGAAGACAGTTCCACCCACCCAGGGGCCATCTGATTACAATGGGAATATATTAGGGGAATAACTAATCATGCAACTAGTACTTTGACTTTGAGAATTTGATAAACCTCAAGAGACATTTGACAAAAGGATATTAGAAACCTCATTGAAACAAAGCACCTATAGATATTTCATGCAAATTGTGACTGAGGACTATGACATCGGTTACCAAGGCAGCCACTTTTTCCTCTTGATCTTGAACCACAAGCTCTCAAGTGTTTGCCTCTTTCCTTATGTCGCTCCATTCTCTTTTTCTGCAGATGACTATCATCTACTCACACCTCTGTATCCACCCAGACGGTGAGCTCAGAGTCTACATGTCCTTTTGGCTCAATTATATTCTACCTGCTGAGTAGAGCTGAGATATCTTTTAATATAAATTCTTGAAAGGTTATATTTATATATATATTTAAATATATCTTTATTGACTTCAGAGAGAGGAAGGGAGAAGGAGAGAGAGAAACATCAATGATAAGAGAGTCACTGATCGGCTGCCTCCTGCACGCCCCCGACTGGGGATCGAGCCCGAAACCTGGCATGTGCCCTGACCAGGAATCGAACCTTGATCTGGATCCTAGGTCGACGCTCAACTGCTGAGCCACGTCTTGCCGGGCTTGAAAGGGTATTTTGATTGGGTGTTGGCTAGACAATGGATTGTCAGGTCTTGGCCCTGGTGTCTACTACTGATCCAATCAATCACAGCAATCTTGCAATGGATAACTAGGACACTTCAGACTGCTTCAGGGTTGAGGGCAGAGTAGGCATATTGACAGAACTAGAAGTAATAAGAACAGTGACTGGCTAAGGAGGTAGGTGGTCTTGAGAAAACCTACTTTGTTTGCAGACCAAATCACCCTTCTTGTTTAATTTTCAAATAAACTCAGATGCTTGTATTAAGAAAAATACCTCATCATATCTTTAATCTACTTTCACTGACATTTTAGGCCCTTTCAATTATATTACAAACAATTGTCTAGGACCCTCCTTGCTTTCTCCCTATTTGATTGTTGACTTTCTTTCTGCCTGACTCCTGGCCTTCACCTTCTGTACAACCCCTTTGGCCAGAAGGCAGATACACTGGCTTTTCTGGATCCTGAGTCTTTCTCTTCTAGAGCCTCAGGGAGGTAGGTTATCCCACTTTAACTAATATTTTTCAACCCAAACTCCAGTACTAGATTATTGGTGGGTATTTGGACACCATTTCAGGGGTTGTTTGAATGTTTAGTTTACTTATGCAATTCTCCAATTTCTTTCTAAGAAGAGTGGATGGGAACTTTTAACTGGCAGAGCGGATAGTTTCTCGTAACTTTCTTGGTTATATCTCAAATGTAGGAAATGAATTGTTTTCTTAAACATAAATGAAAACTAAATTAGCACTTAGGCAGGAAGCAAATAGGACTGTTACAATGAGAAATCTAGGTCAGCAAAGTCATCTTGTTGGAAGGGCATCTCTTCAGGCTAAAGATATTAGTTAATTGCACTTATAAATTCCTCATGTTCAGATTTTTGACATTTTATCTTGGTTACCTTTGAGGCTTGTATTAGAGTTTTATTTGAGGTGCAGAGAAATTCACTTTAAGAATGCTTGCAGGCTTCTTGATAAATTTGCCATTGGTCTTTCTACCCAATGAGGGTTTAATAATATATCTGCATCCTTTAATGGCAATATCAGAGTGCAGATGCACTTCCTCTCCTACCCAAGATCTATGCCCCGACACAGGATATTGTGTCACATCCTAATCCCAGCACACCGAGCAGTTATTCAGTTTGTACAGCAGCCTGAATGAATCACTTTATCAGCCTTCAGAGTCAGAGTTACGAGCAGGATTGCTTATGGAAGTTTCAGCGTTCAGCCGTACTGCACAAAATGATTTAAACTGGAGTCGGAGGGCAAGATTTGGGGCCTGATGTGAACAATGATGAGGTGTCTTACATTCTTCAGGTTGTTTTTTTCTGCCTGTGCTCAGGGAACTTGGCTAGAACATAGGAGGCTAGGTATGCGGAGGAACACAGAGTGAAGTTTCTGTCTCCTTTGGTGTGCCATTTGGCCTTTCTGGAGCTCCATTTCCTCAGTAAAATTAAAATATTGGATGGGATTAGCAGTTTCTAGCCCAGACAGTGGGTTGCTTGGGTGTATTGTGATTGGTTGCAAAGTATATCACAGGTAATTTGTCACAAATTACATTAAAAATAGTGAGGGCCCTCAATTGATTGAGCATCACCCCATGCACCCAGAGGTCGCTGGTTCAGTTCTGGGTCAGGGCATATGCCAGGGCTCCAGGCTCCATCCCCAGCAGGGGGCGTGCAGGAGGCAGTCGCCTGATGCTTCTTTCTCATCAACATCGATGTTTCTCTCTCTTACCCTCTCCCTTCCCCTCTCTCTCTCAAATCGATTAAAAAAATATTTAAAAAATAGTGAGGTTTGGGAAGTCATTTTGTTTTTAAAAAGTGAATTCAAGGTTGTTCCTATGATATTGTTCCTCTCACTTGCTTTCATTGAGGTATGCTTTCATTAAGTAAAAGAATAGAGGCATATTAGTTTCCTAGGGCTGCTGTAACAAAGTGTCACACACTGGGTGGCTTCAAACAACATATATTTATTCTCTTACAGTTCTGGAGGCCAGGAGTCCAAAATCAAAGTGTTGGTAGGGTTCTGCTCCCTCCTAAGCCTGTAAGCTGCAGTTTGGTGAATCCCGAATCCCGAGTAACATCTGTCTCATTGACAGCCAGTGGGGAACTAACTGTCCAGCGACTTGAAAACAATTAGCTAATGCAAGTATTTGCGTTCTTGGAGACACAACTGACTCTTGGGAAATCAGTAAAACAATCTCTCAGTTGAGGACATTAACTCGTCTGACTTCTGGATTGTTTTTTAGGGAGTCCTTCATTTGGCTTTGGGGGCCAACTGTCAGAGCTGTTTCGAGGGACTTGACTGGAATGATCCCAGGTCCCCGGGGTTTCTCCCATCTTAAAAGTCTTCCAGTGCGCGCGCTTTCTTTAAGATCTATTCCTATGCTCAGCGCTCCCATTCTCCACAGTTCCCGTCCGGAATTTAGTATTTAATATGGAGGCTAGGAGCGGTTTCTTCTGTTTGTGCTTAGAGAAAACAGTGCCCTGCATGCCAGCCTCCTTAAGGAGTTTGGAGGAATCACCTACTTCCATTTAAAATGTGCGACAAAATTCCACGCAGACTTTGGAGGAGGACCCATGGTGAGCCCAGGCAGGTCACCCGGGCGCGGGGGTGGGCGCGGGGCGAGGTTTCGGGGAAGCCCAGCCCTGACTGCGCGGGAGCCAGAGCCCGGGGCTGGCGGGAGCTGTGGCTCCAAGGTCATGACCGTCTAAGAGAAGGGGGTCAGTTTGATGGCAGCCAAATGGAAATTGACCCTGGCCACCCGCTGCGCCTGGGGTCAGAGGTTCGGCTCTGCCGTTGATCCTACACCAAGGTCTCAACTTGAACATTCTACCTTAGCTCACCCAGAAAACCTGATGATGGCTTTTATAAGGACCAGAAAAAAGGGAGGGTGATTGCAGTTTTTAACCTGATAATCCATTATCTTTGAAGAATAAAACAGGACATGTAAGATGGTGAAAATGTCTCCTACCGTGAGAGTGACAGGGCACTCTGCTGGGCCCGAGAGGAGGTGAGGTGACCGTGCGGGCTCAGCAATGCATGTGGCAGCCTGGAGCAAGGCGGCCAGAATCCCACTTCATTCCTTGGAACCCAAAGCCAGAGCCTTAGGCCGCGTGGCACCTCCTGTGCCTCTCACAATAGGTGCCAACCTACTGGCTAAGGAGCCTTCAAGTGCTGCTTTGGGAGTCCAGGGAGCCTCAGGCCACCTTCTCCAGCCTTAGTGTACCAACTCTGAGTTTATAGATTGGACTTAAGGTTAAGATAGTTTAGAAGAAAGTATTTTGTTATATAAAATTAAAAAAATATATTTTGAGCTCCAGGTGACAGTCTCAGGCCTTTGCTGAAAGGTGGTTATGAGTCCCTGTTTCTGGGGCACCGTGCTGAGACAGCAGACCTGAGGTCAGGCTTCAGGGTTTCCTCTTACAGGCCTTGACTGGACGTTTGGAGCTGTGGGCTGGGGCCCAGCTCCGTCACCTCCCTTTCAGGTAACCTGGGACCTCTTGGAAGTTCAGGTTTCTCACCAGTTAAAGCAATAACAGCCCTTCTCTCACAGGGTTATTGTGAGGGTTAAACGATCACTAGCAGGGTGCCTGGTACATGGCACATGCTTAAAGGGCGGCTCTTGTTGTTACTGATACTCTCAGGTCCTGCTGGTCCATGGTCAGCACACTCCTCGTAACAGCATTTGCTCCATCTGTACATAGCTCTTTACTTACAAAGTGCTCTTCCAAAGAATCATCATGCAGGAGAGAAAAAAGTTTAAGGTCATTTCTGTCTGGGAGGCCTAGACCTAGCAGCCTTTTTAGAGTTCCCATTGTGGGTTTTTTTTTCCTGTTAATTCTCACCTGAGGATATTTTTCCCGTTGATTTTTAGAGAGAGTGGGAGGGAGGAAAGGAGAGAGAGATAGAAACATCGATGTGAAAGAGACACATCCATTGGTTGCCTCCTGCACACTCCCCCAGGTTTGTACCCTTGACCCTTTTGTGTGAGGACCAAAGCTCTAACCACTGAACAACACTGGCTAGGGCAAGTTCCCACTGTGTTTAATGCATGTGTGTCTATGGGTTGTGAAACAAGGAGCAGGATTCCAGCTCCCTCTCAAATATCTTGTTTAGAATCACTCACCATTAGGACCAGTGCATCAGTCTGGCTAACCGCTGAGACCCACAGGGGCACTTGCCCAAGGGACAAACAAGTTGGCTCCACGACTAGGCCTTGGAATTTGGGATTGTTCAAACTCCCCAGGGGCATGTGGCTAGGGACCAGCTATTCTAATTGAGAAGTCTACAGAAAAACAATATATGAGACAGGCAAAGCACAGCTGCTCCAGTTGACACAGAGCTGGGGGTCTAGAGCCCAGCGGAGCTGGATGTTCTTTCTCTCCAAATGACCCTTGCCAACTTCCACAAATGGATTGCCCAGAAATGCAGGTTGGGAGAAAAAAATGAATGAAAAATCACTACTCTGGATTGATGTTATTCTATAGATGGAAAAAGAGGCCCACAACCCGGGCATGTGCCCTGACCAGGAATCGAACACTCAACCACTGAGCCATGCCCGGCAGGGCCACTTCTTAATTATTTGACTATATTTTACTCTTATGTTCTCTTAAGGTTATTTACATCTATTATATCTGTGTGGTGTGTTAGCGAGCATCTCTTCCTCAACTTCAAGCGCATTCACAATGATAGCTTGAAATTACTCATGGTGGTAGTATTTACACCATGGAAATTGGCAAGTGCTACACCTCAGGGCCTACCCTCTCCCCCAGAGCTGGTTGTTAAACATTCCTCAGTGCTCTACTGATCCTGGTAACCATAACAGTGTGCCCTAGCAACTTCTGAGCAAGAAACCAGCCTATGACTATGGATACTATGTGCCCTGGATGTTTAAAGTTAACTATGGTTTCAGTGAGCAGTTCATGAAATATGTATAATCAAATGTGTTTTACAATTTTTAAACTTACATATGCCTTTACCTATTACTAAATTTATAAGTAAAAAAAAATAAAAATCCTTTGCCAGTCTACAAGTCCTCACGTTTGTTTTTGAGAATAATGTCATTGGACCTCAGATGATAACAAATGTTTTCAAGAGTGCAAAGCTGATAGTTTATAAATACTTGTAAACCTTTTATTTGGGCCAGCTCAGGGATAAGGTGCCAAAGATGCTCTGTGAAGCTTGTAGTTGGCCAGGCTTTTAACTTGCTGTGATCTAATGAAATATTTTAGTTTTATCGACTTTTTCCTTTTCCTTTGTTATGCACTGGCACCCCAGGCATTAGCTGGAAGTGAATTAAATGGCCCCAGAAGCCGAGATTCTGCAGCCAGCAAGGTATTAGAATAGAATTGATTATCTGGAGGTGTTTGCATATGGAAGCAGCTCTCCTACCTATTCATTTCCATTTTAACCTAACAGGCATGAGGGTAGCTTGTTAATACCCTTAGAGAGTTTGATCCCTCTGCCCATGTGGCTTCTGAATCTGGGATGAATACTTAAAACCCATAAAAGGGAAATCACAAATAAAAGCAAATGTGACAGAGGAGAAATATACTTCTAAAATATTAGAAACTATAGCCTTAAGCAGTGCCAAATAAAAAAACAAATCCAGGCTTAGGTAGGGAGAGACTTTATTTGAAAAGACTATTGTAATTAGAGGAGGGGATTATTACAATAGGAGGAAAGGAACTATTACAATTGGAAAACACTTTGACCATAATATCTACAAGTGTCTCAAAGACCAAGCAGAAAGGGTCTTTCTTTTATAAAGAAAAGTAAATAAAGCTAGAAAGAACTGTGTGTGGGGAGTGGGGCAATGAGCAGGTGGTGTGATCGAACAGTTGAGTCGAAAATGTCTTTTTTTGTGGTTAGCTGATTCTTAGGAGAAGCTGTTAAAGGTTTCCCCACCCCCTGCTTTCCAGTGCTTCCTTAAACTCCCAAATGCTTGCTTAAACTCAAGGGTGGGCCAAAGTTCTGGGGTTTAGGGGAAGGAGATGAGCCTGAGGAAAGATTGTCAAGTCAAGTTAGTGTGCATTTCTCAGAGTATTCAGTGGAGACAAACAGATCAAGTAACCATTTATAAGACAAAGAATGGGAATTTGGAGGGCATGTGTCTGGTCTTGTCGAAGATAAACAAGGGGGTCATGTATGGGTCTTTCATAAGTCATATTGTTACTGGTGGAAATGGGGTTCTTGGGGTACCAGTGCAATAAGAATTTCTGGGGGTCCCCATGACAGGATGAGATATTGTAGAAAGCTTTATTTCCATGGAATTACATCTCTGAGTTTCCAAGTTTCCCTCTCCCTCTGTCTCATCATAGAAGAAATATAGCTAGGGCTTCAATATAGCCAAACTCAGAGCCAGTGTCCAGTTTCCTTTCCATATTGGAGCTGAGTCCAGTCCAACATCAAGCTAGCTTAGCTTTGTCTCCTGCTGTAGTCCATCAGTCTATTGCATGTGGGGTGCACATGACCATGGTCATACAAGCAAATGCAAGAGAGCCAATAGTCACAGTCACAAGAGTAACAAGAGCCCCAAGCACCAAGAGAGCATTCCTTTATTTAGGGGATTATGTATTCCCCAATTTTTATCAGCTTGCAGTGGCCACGCCCATTTTGGCCAATGATCTCTGTTCCCAGGTGTGACTGAAAGACACCTTCCATAGTCATCCCAGCTTCACTGCACATGTGTCTATCTCCCATTTGTTAAACCCCTTCCCCCAGTGATCTGCAGGGGATGGGCCAGTGGTTCCCTGAGGAGTGTGAAATTGCAGCTTCCTGGTGAAGCTGCCCAAGTGACATGCCTACAGTGTCTGTCCTCCCCTTTGATCCTTTCCTATTATTAATAAGTAGCTAATTACAATGGTATTAATATGTGGAAGGATGATTCTTTGCAGTATTAAAAAATAAACTGAGGCATTTAAAAAATGTTAAGCATTTATTTGAACAAAAGTTGAACTGGGAAGTGCCAAACTGGAAGTGGTTAGGAGTGCTCCACCAACAGGAGCCTCCTATGTTAGCGCTGTAGGAGAACAGACTGCAAAGATCTCACTCCTGCAGCCCTAGGAGTTCCTATCACTTCTGTGCACAGGCCATGGTCATAACCTGTCACATGGCCTGATTAGCTGCAAGGAGGTATGTAGGTGTGGGCTTCAGTCTGTCCAAAAGTAGAGAAAAAGTGAACGTTATTGAGCACTGTTACTATCTCCCAGATTAACTGTTTCAGCATCATTTATTGAATGAACCATCCACCCCTTTGATTTGTGATGTCATCTCTGTGATATTATGTAATCTTGTGTCCATTTAAGCAGTAATTTGTTTCTGAGCTCTCTCTTTTTTCCACTGCTCTAATGCTCTATTCTTGGCAAATACTATAATTTTAAAGTTACTATCCCTGCATAATGTCTTTATATATAATTATGGTGAGTCACTTATATTTTCTTTTTGTCTTGTTTTGTTTTGTTAATCTTCACCTGAGAATATTTTTTTACTTTGCTTTTCAGAGAGATGAAAGAGAAGGAGGGAGGGGAAGAGAGAGAGACAGACAGACCGAGACAGAGACAGAGAGACAGAGAGAAACATCGATGTGAGAGACACACAGCGACTGGTTGCCTCCCACACACGCCCTGACTGGGGGTGGGGAGCGAACCTGCAACCGAAGCTTGTGCCCTTGACTGGGAATTGAACCTGTGACCCTGTGGTGCACAGGCTGGTGCTCTAACCACTGAGCCATGTTGGCCAGAGCTATATTTTCCTTTTCCCTCAAAGTTTTCTTTTTGCTTATAATTGGATGGTTGCCTCCATATAAATTTTAGAAGGAGCTTGTCAAGTTGCATGAAAAAGCCTGTTTGTTAGATTTTGACTGGAATTACATTAATTTATAGGTTAATTTGGTAATACGTGACATTTTTAAGATTTTGGGTCTTGCCATCCATAAATACTTAAGTTTTAAGTCCTTCCCATAGAGTTTTGTGTTTTTCTCAATAAAATTCTGGCACATTCTTTGATAGATTTATTTCTAAGTATTTTATAGATTACTCTAAATCATTTAAATGGTATCCTTAAAAGAATTACATTTCTTACTTGTGATTTATTTATAGGAAAGTAATAATTCTTTAAATATTAATTTTATGTTCAGCAAACATCTGAACTGTCTTTTTGTTCCTAATTTTTGGTCTACAGAGTCTCCTGAATTTTCTGGGTAGATAATTACACTATTTGAAAAAAAAATGATGCTGTTCTTTCCCCCCAATTCCTGTACTCTTTCCTTCCTTCTCTCTTCCTTTACCTACCGTTCTCTCTCTTCCTTTCTTCTCTCCTCCCACTTTTCTCTTTCTTTTCCCCCCTACTTTCTTCTTTCTGAACTATCTAGAACCGTCCATTCAAATTTGTTCAGACATGAGAACAAGCCTCTGACCTTACTGACTTCAAAAAGGATGCCTCTACTATATTATTTAGTTTGCTGTCATAGATACTCTTGCCATGGAAAGAAATTTCCCTTGACTTTTTTGCCTAGAGTTTTTGTTATCAAAACTTGTTGCTGAATTAATTCCATCAGGATTTTCACAAAAATATCTGTAACTTTTACTTTTCTTCCAAAGCTTTTGTACTTGGTCTTTCCAGGATTCTAGAGCTGATTTCCAGAGAATGTTTCTAGCTACATATGATTCTTTTATTAACAGGCAGATGTCTTAATGGTTTGATGACTACAGACCACCTTTGTCTATAACTTTGATTCTTTCTATGTCCTATATTTAAAAATCTGCCTCTCTGTGTTAATAAAATCCATATACCCCCCCCCCCCAAGAATTTTTTGGCAGATGAGAGTGCTAGGAACCAACTCAGAAGACAGAACAATAAGTTTAGGCTGATCGATTTATTTCCAAGTTACGACAATTCAATAATTGATTTTCATAATATTATCAGAAAGTTCAAGTTACATGAGATAAAGCCTCTCAATATTCAGAATACCATTTTTTTCTTAGGTAGTAAAAATTTACAGACTAAGCCAGAAGGGGGATGAGTGAGCAGCCAATTATTTTCTGTTTCTTTTGCAATAGTTGAAAATACCTCTCAGCTCCTCCACCTCGGAGGTTTGCGGATTCACTGTAACTACTCAAAGTCAAGGGCACCCTTTCTAGAATTCATTTGTCAGCAAAGATTACAGTGCTTTAAGTGTGTCAGTTCCTCCACGGCTACTCTCACGTTGGTTGTTCTATAGCTGTCAGTGAGATTTCTTAGCCAGATAGCTATTGAAGTTCTTCAGAGGAAAATGATGGATTTCCTTTTATAAAAAGAATTAAGGCTGAGTCAAACCGGAGCTCTAAATCTAAGGTACTGTCTCCTCAGAGTTTACGTCCGGACATTTTGGTCTGAAGGGCAGAAGCTTCTCAGACTCGAGTTCCTGGCTCGTTTACTGATCCCGTGGGATTAGGGGGGTGATAAGCTGCCGCTGTCATTTTATGACTGAGAGCAGATTCTCTCTATGAATATAAATTGGTGGCTATACAGCATATAATCCTACAGATTGCCTGGGTAATAGAAATTCTCCATCTGAAAATGTAGCCAAATGTCCATTTGTGCACTTCTAAGGTTTTGTGTCAAATTGCTATAGCACAGAGGGAGTCGAAAGCTTCCAAACATGTCATAAAAAGAGTGGTCCTGAAGGATTTTCTTGAGAGAAAGGGGAAATGATACTATGTTAACAACTTTTCCTTTCATAAGAAGTTGAAAAATGAACTCCTAAGAGAAGTGGATCTAGCACGGAACTAACTGAGAGTTAAGATACTTCCCCACCCAGTAGACTGAGGAATGGACTGGGGATTATAGTCAGTAGTTTCGTTATTAATAACTCAGTGGACATCTGCAGGTTACTTCCCCAGCTCTATTCTTTTGTAATTGAACTATTAGAAGATATTGGGGTGTTGAGTGTACACCCTGAAGTGATTATTGAAGCAGAATTCTTGCTTCTCAGCAGACAAGCCTGGAAGTGGTTTTGTTATTTCAGTCAGCAAGACTGTAAATCACCAAGACTGGGAACTGCTGGTGACACTGTTCATGGGAGAGTCTTGCCAAATCTGAAAACCTCAATTATTGCTACACCAATAATTGTATATAAGATTCCTGACCCTTGACCAGAACATGAGGAAGAAGGCGAAGCTAATGTCCATCTATCCATGAATGATATTTTTTTCATCCAGTTTTCCATTCTTTGGGAAAGCCCATGTCTCCAAAAGTACTTATTACATTGGAGAAATTATTTGTTTGGGTCTACAGTTCCTAATAGGCTCTGAGCTTCCAGAAGGTAAGCACTTTCTTATATTCATCTCTGTACTTCCAGTTCTTGGTCATACAGGTCATATTCAACAAATCTTGGGTGGGAAAAATATTATAGGCATTAATGGGTGCTTCACCTCTTCCCCCCACCAGTTATTATTACCTGTTAGTGTCACCCTTCCTTCCTGTGGGCTGCTGAGAAGTCTACCTTAATTTTCTCACTGAAGGAATAATGAAGCAGATCATGATAACAAAGGGAAAAACCTTGAGTTCTGAGTTCAGTGTCATGGGCCCCAATGCAAAGACAAAGATTGGGAGGAACACGGGCATGATGAAGCTTCTCCCAGTTGTGAACGGAGTTGGCAGTACATCCAAACCAGTCAGACCCAGAGAGGGTCTCGTTCCCTGCCAATCCTCCCCTTGTCCAGCCCCAGATGATTCCCAGATATCAGGGAGGGGAGCAGATAGAGTTCAGAGACTAAGAAAGAGAACATGAAGGGGCCTTGTGGGTGGCAATGAGGAGAAATTGGGGTGAGTTCTGGGGCCTAAACACCAAGCAGCAATGGATGGGTGACAGCACCAAGGACCAGATGCCTCTATACCCTTTACTGCAGAGCCTCACCTTTGTAAGCCTGGTAAAGTCCTTCAAAGAATGGAGATTTTTCAAAGATGTAGAAAGTGGTAGTGTTCAATCCAGCGCTCAGGGAAGAGAGACTATATTCAGAGAGAGACTAATTTTCTGTTTACATGAAAGGGGTTATCCTTAGGAAGGAATCATTTTTCAGACTTCATCATAATGTTCCCATTATAGACTGTTTATAATGAATTACCGTGTATTATATATAATTTTCTGTCAATTAAGTTTTGTCCCAACACTATTCCAATAATCTTGTAACAAGTCAAGGATTGTACAGGTACATCTGACCTCAGAGCTCATGCACTCAGGAATGCTGAGCAGATTGGTGGGAGGCTGGGGTGGGGATGTGATTGTGTCTTAAGTGTATTTTAGCAAAAGTAAAATTCTGTGAAACTAACTATGGAGGGAACTCGGGGAAGGAGGCACTAATCCAGGTGTTTCATTGTGTAGCCCTGGATAGCACTAGGTCTACTCAATGGTCAGGGCCAGGTTTTATTGCAAAATTAACCAGAAATAATGGTAAACAACCAGCACTTGGCCAAGTGAATGTGCTCAGTAAATGGTGCCTGACTGTGGTGAGGGAGAGTAAATGGCATTGCATTCTCTTTAACTGTTAGCTTTTGTTTTTTTTTCAGAGTCATGTAGGCACAGCATAGATTAATTGTTTATTTATTTATTTTTTTCCTGTGATCCTTCAAAGGCAGTATGATGTATTAGAGGACAAGCTTTAAATGCCTGCTGTGTGATCTTGGGTGAGTGCTTAAGCTTTGTTTGCTTCAGTTCTCTCATCAGTAAAATGGAGATAATAGTAGTACCTACTACCTAGCATTGCTGTGAGGATTTAATAAGTAAATATAAATATAAGTAAAGCATAGCACATAGTAAGTAATCCATAAATGTCCATTATTAATATTATCATTGATCAATGAACAAATATGAGTTCAGCACACTCAGTTCATCTCCAATCTTGATGTTGCTAAAATCCAGTCTTTTTTTTCAGTCCTCACCTGAAGGTTTTTCCCCCCATTACTATTTAGAGAGAGTAGAAGAGAGAGAGAGAGGCAAACATTGATGTGAGAGAGACACATCGATTGGTTGCCTCTTGCACACACCCTGACCAGGGCCAAGGACAAGCCTGCAACCAAGGTACATGCCCTTGGCCTGAATAGAACCCAGGACCCTTCAGTCCATGGGTCGATGCTTGGACCATTGAGCCAAACCTGCCAGGGCAAAATCCAGTCATTTTTAAGGGGCTGTCTTTAGCCTAGAAAAATACTTAGGAGATAACTGTGCTTAGTACTTCATGGGAAATGAATACAAGTAATTTCATGCTGAAGTTGTCAGTTAAATAGGGTTGCTGGTGAATTTTAGATAGACCTAATGGAATCTAACCTATAGTTGATGCAGGAAATGAGTTGGCATTGTTTCTTGGCTGTGATGCGGAGACTCTGACCAGAAGAGCTGCAACAGCAAAGGTTCTGCCTCATGGATTTGTGAGGTGCTGTACTCACCCCTTTAATGAAAATAAGAGAGAAGATCAAAATGAGTGTTCCAAAATATGAGAGAACATAGAGTTATAGCAGTGAATCAGGACAATGAAGTAATATTATCAATATAAAGAAAATGCTGTATCGATTACTCTGTATAATCTCATATAACCCTTACAGCAAGCCTGATTGGCAAGTATCTCCATTTTATAGTGAAGACATAGCAAGCAAGAGGAGATAAGTGACTGGGCACTAAAGGAGTACTGATATCTAAATAACTTGGTTAAATAACAGGCCAGTATGGTAGAGTGGCATAAAACATGTTGGATGTTGGTAACTCTGGAGTAAGTTGAGAGTTCCTAAGTGGTAGGGTCAGGATTGGGCTCCAAAAGCCCAGGATCCTTCTGTAGCACTCTGCTCCCTCCCAACCCACCCTCGCCAAAGTGTGGTGTGGAGCTCCTCTGTCATTCACTGAGAAAGATTTCCGAGCATGTGATACAGTGGTAATTTGCTAAGTGCTGAAGATAAAAGTGTGCTCAAGGCATGGTCCAGGTTGTTGTCACTGATTTATTTACAGTAGGATCTGCAGTCTTTGGCTGTGTTTCACTTGGTTTAAACAGAGCTCATTTGTGGAATTGAAATGGGTACTATTCCAACCACAGATCAGAGTCATCTATGGGCAGTTCATTACTACCAAGATAAAATAAATAGGTTGAAGCTAAGTGGTGGATGGATGTGCTGGGAACTACCAGCATTTTCACCTTGGTAGGTGGAAGGTATAACCAAAACATGTTTGGAGGGAGGCATCCCAATAGCCCCTGACCACTCTCCATTTCTTTAGCTCACTAGCATTTAAATCACTGTTATTATCCACCATCTATTGAGTGTCTGTCTACTATATACTAAACATTTATAAGGCAGCTTCCAATCATTATTTCTAATCCTCAGAATGATACTGTAAAGTAGCTAATTTTACTCCCATGCTATAGATGAAGAAACTGATAATGAGGGGAGTTACTTGAAAAGTCGTTGGCAGACTTGAGATTCGAACAAAGAAATGCCTGACTGGGAGACATCAGCATCTCATGTTGGCTCTGGTCATTTACCTGGGCATTTCTAAGACTCTGTAATGCAAGGAGGTGGGCATACCTAGGGTCCCCAGAGTACAGACTTTACAAGGAAAACCAACTCTTCAGAGTGCGTGGGTCATGGAGAATAGGATGAATTTCGAGGCTGTGGCCCTGTCATTAGTCAAGTTGGGGGTCCAGGGGTGACTTCGTGGTCAAGAGGCTCTGTCTAGATAGCAGATGGTCAAAAGTTGCTTGGATAAATTGCCACGGCCTGAAACACAAAAGAAACTTATACATCCTAACATTAAATTTCTTCAGGGAAAGATCTTCAAAATAAAATCCCAAACATTTGATTTTTAAATTTGAATTTGTGGGTTACTATAGTTGTACTTGTTACTTCCTGGTCCATTAAGATAATTCCTGAGGAATAAGTGATGGGGAGAAATAGTTCCTATTTAAAAGAAGTGCCAGCAGCGAATGGGACAGCAGGTGCAGTTGGTAAATTTAACCTAATGGTGGGAATGCAAGTGGAAAATTATGCTGGAAGCTTCCTTTTGATAAACATTTATTTGAATTGCAATGCTAAGGACATGTTAACAGAGTTCTTTAACACCTAGGAGCAAGGGTACTAATAGATAATGCCTAAAATTCCTTCCATTTTCACATTATAGATGGCTGGTATAGAGAATAATAGCTTCAAATGTTTTTGGTGGTGTGGGATGGTGTTTTCTATCGGTTCAGGAGTTTTTCAGAAGTATATTTTTCATTAAGTTTGAGCAGACAAAAGTTTAGAGAGAAAACCAGAAATATCAATGATTTATTTTTGGGCAATGGGTGTCCTGTAGTATTCTATCAAATTTCAGTTCTTTTGTTTGAAAAGCAAGGATTTCTTGATAGAATGGATGGCCTTTCCCCTCATACAGAGAGTGATGGTGTAATTGGTAGCTTGATGCACAGGGGTTTGAGATCATCCCTTATCAATGTCAGATGTTCAAGGAGTAATAGACCCTGGACTCCCCTCCCCACACTCTCCCCATCACTCCCTTGCCCCAGTCCTATTTTTTGGAAAAGATGATATTGCTGTGCCATTGAACAAGTACATCTGGGGAGATTATACATACATCCGTGTGCTTTAGCAACAGGTGTGTGATGATTCACATACTTCTTCCTCATACATGCATAATTCGCAAAAGTCTAGATGCTGGAAAATTATAGGCCCAAAGTGCTATTGATACAAACATGCTTTACTGTGTACCATAGCGTTAACCAAATAACTCACTGCAAATGAAACTGATAATAACGATACAACAGTAATAGTAATTTATAATTTATTTACTTATTAATTTTTTCCAGCTTTATTGAGATATAATTGGCAAATAACATTGTGTAAGTTTAATGTGTACAATTTAATGATTTGATGTATGTATATAGTATGCAACAAGTACCACAATAAAGTTAACTAACACATCCAGCACCTCACATAGTTACCTTCCCCCCCCCCCTTTTTTTGGTTGTGAGAACTTTCAAGATCTACTCTCTTAGCAAATTTCAAGTATACAGTACATATTGTGAAGTTATTTACAATTAAAAATGAAAGTAGCAGCAACGGGAAAGAATGAAAAACAACACCATGGTTATTTTGTTCTGGTATGAAACTTGGGAATTGGAGCTACACGCAGGCGTCCAGGGAGAGCCTTGCTATACTGAATTAGATTTTTCGGCAAGCTTTTGTAAAATTCGGCACGGGCATACCAAATTCTCTAATGGCAGCAGACCTGGCGGGGCCCTGCCAGCTCTGCCCAGAACCCCTGGAATCCTCTTTCCCTTTGCGCACCCCTTCCCTGGCTTCTGTGTCTCTTGCTTCCCTTGGTTCTCTTAGGAGAACTGCCCCCCCCAGTCCTGGAGATGCTTTGCCCGCACATCAGAAATGCCAGGCAATTTCCTTGCACACAGGGTGAGTTTCAGCCCATGACTGACAGGTGCCTAGTCAGTCCCAACCTTGCCCGGAATCAGGACAAATTCTGGGGTGTAGCTCCTCTTCTGAGTTCCTCGAAGGATCAGGCCAAAGCTGCCCTCTGGGGGACCTTGCCTGGAATCCCACCCTGCTCTCGGTCCGGCTACTGCCATTCCTGATGGTTACCCTGGGAAGCAGTTCCCAGACAAATCGCTTGCATATGAGTTCTTTTCATCTCAGGGTCTGCTTTGAGGGAACCCGATTGAAAACCTTTTTACAATTGACCTAGCAGGTTACAAAAAAGTGGAATGTGGTTTCGCATAAAAACAAAAACTTGCACTTGGCTGCAGAAGCTCTCACAGATATCCTGAGACTCTGAACCACAACATATGCTTTTAGCTGTCTTGATTTGAAAGCAAAATGAGTAGTAAGTGGATCAGCATTTTTTCCTAGGGGCTTATAATCTCTAGAGTGCATCCCAGGCTGTAGGAAGCTGAGGATAAATACTATGCATTCAATGCTTCATCAACCCCAGCTGAACGTTACAGAGTAATTTGCCACCTTGGGGTTATCCACACATATTAATATTTGCTTTGCTTTGAGTGTCTGCTTATGATGTTGGTTAAATATGACATCGTGAAGTTAGACAGTTCTCTAAAGGCAAATAAAAAAATATTTCAAGATTTTATTTCCTAGAAAGTGGGTTTTGATAGAACAACATCTGGACAAACAATGTCCAGTTCCACAGGCCACTCTTCTTCCAAATGCTAGTCTTATTTCACTGAAGAGCAATGGACCCAGCATCACAAAGAAGTTTCCAGGGGCTCCTAAAATAACCTTTCCCCTGAGCCTCATGCATCCAGGCATCCACATAATGTAATGTTTTCACAGCAGGATCCCCCGCACTTTGAGTGATGTTGCCTTTTGCTGGAGTCTCAGCAGTACAGCTCTTCCACCCAGTTGCACCCAATTTCACTGATCAGTAGCTCTGGCTTAGCTTCACTCTCACACATTCAATAATTCAGTTGGCAGGTGCAGAGCAGACACATTTGAAAAGGAATTGCAACATTTTGCAAGAACGGGGAACATACTGTTTACTCTCTTCGGACTCTGACGTGCAATTTGGATATGAGGAGGGTCAGGGTTTCAGCACATTCTGGCACTAGAGATATTTATTATGACTTTAAAAATGAATTAGACTTTTATTCTTCTCCTGCAAAATGGTTTCAATCTGTTGATTTTTTAAATATATCAGAGATATCAACAGACTGTTCAGATGTGGGCAGTCACAGGGCCACAAAATTGGGCTGATCCAGCACAGAACAGAACAGGATTTGAAAACAAGTGAACATTCCCCCTCAGACAGCATCTTTGTGAAACTGTTCTCGTGCTTGGCAGCTGTGATCCTATGAAGATTTGTTTTTAAAACTTTTAAGATACTTTTAAATCTACAGAGAAGTTGTACAGATAGTAGAGAGAATTTCCCTTTGCTTAGCTTCTCCTAACATTTTATATAACCATACTCCATTTGTCAAAACCAAGGAACAAACATGGGTACAATACTAAATATAGACTTTATTTGGATTTCTTCAGTTTTCCGTGACTGTTCTTTTCCTGTTCCAGGATCCAATCCAACATCCCACATTGTATTTGGTCATCATGACTCCTTAGTCCATACACTTTAAAAAGTCTTTCAGAAAATGTATATGTAGATCTCTGCATTTGTGGAGCCAGACTTTCTGGGTCCCAGTCTCCGTTGTGCTACTAATTAGCTCAGTAACTTCTAGTGAGTCATTTAACCTTGTTTTACCTTATCTGTAACCTGGGGATATGAATAATACATCACTTATACTTGAAGGCACTGATTATATTAACCTCATACTGTGTTGTGGGAACTGATCAAGTGAGTTTATGCAAAAGAGCTTAAAACAGCACCAAGCCCGTAAGTGTTCAGTACCTGTTGTTATTTTTATGGTTATTATTTTCACCCTATGTAAGCATCTAACTATCATATTAATTTATTTCTTGTGTGGCCACAGATTATTCTTTTTTAAATAATTATTTTCTAGAATTGCTAATACATGCACATGGTAAAAAGTATTCTACCAATACTAAAAAATGTAGAGTAAAACTATTTTTCCTTCCCATTCCCTCTCCTCCCCTCCGCCCACCCCGCCAGATAATCACTGTCACCATTTCTTGTACATCTTCTGGAAATGTTCGATACATAGAAATATATTTCTTTAACTACATCTAGAAGTTTTAAAAATGTGGTGAATACTAAAGGCTGACTATAATCCAAAAGGTAAAAACTAGGTTTATCTCATTTGTATTTGGACTAAGGATAATGTTTGCTGTACTTTATTGAGCACTTACTATGTGGCAGGCATTCTGCTATGTTTCCTCTCTATCAATACATTGCCTCACTTAATACCACAATAATAATAATAGTACCTGTGCAGTAGGTACTATTAGTATCCTCATTTTACAGTTTAAGAAACTGATGGCTGGAGAGGCTAATTAGCTTCCTCAAGGTGACGCAGCTATAAGTGGTAGAGCAGGTGAAAACGTTTTAGGAAAAATCAGAATCCAGATACATTGAATTTCTTTCTTTGAATTCCTTCTTTTATTTTACCTTTCCTTTCTGTCCCTTTTTACATGCCACCATCTTTGTCCTCTGGAAGCAGGTCATAATCTGGACTCTTTGTCCAGACTCCTTCAGTTCATCTTAGAGCCTCTTCTCGTTTGCTCTTTCCAAAATGCTACTTTTATCAAACCTCTTGCTTGCTCAGAAAGCCTCATTAGCTCTTCACCTCCTAGAGAATCAAGTACAGATCATTTATCCTGGCCTCCCAGGCCTTCATTATCTGGCTTCAGCTGAGCCATCTGGCCTTCCGTCCCACTGTGAGCTCGACACATTGCATCACACAGAATAACACTCAGTCAACACTTGTAGAATTGAGTAATTGATCGGCTTACCTTATAAAAGCTACTCAGTAAATTTCTTTAATGACACATCTGGAAATAAAAAAAAACAAAAACAAACCATAAAAGAATTCTCCTTTATAGAAAATGAGGAGTTTTAACAATTTTAATTTCCTATTTGGGTGATTTGAATAGTGTGAGGTTACATTTTCTATGACCTACATTAATTTTATCGTTTGGAGCTACAGATTAATTATTGGTTGAAAAATTGGGAAGGCAGCTATAAATTCTAATTTCTTATTCTGGGGAGCAGGAGTCTGAGATGTGGCTGCATTTCTGGTCAGATATTGCCAAACCTCGGTGCTTTTGCTTAGAGTGGAGCAGGCTCCAACAGCTTAACCTTACCATGGAAGAAAAGGCCTGTCCTGAAAGTACAATTTGTTTGATAGTTTGGAGATTGGGAACCCACCATCATAGAGCCAACTGTAGGATTCACAAAGAAAGGAGTACAAAGCACATATTATTTCATATAATCTCACAAATAAAATCTTTTCACGCAGGTTTAAAGATCTGCTTATCTCTCATTTTGACTCTCTCTTCCATTAGATTCCTTGAAAGAGGAACTGTCTTTTCATCCAACCTGAGAATCTAGTGCAGTGTCAGGCACATAATGTAGGTCCCTAATAAATTTCACAACAAATGAACATCTGAACTTACTCCACCTGCTAACATAGCGTGTGCTCTAGTCCCTCCGGAGCACACGAGGCTGATTGAGCTATTCCGGCAGCAGCTCCTCTGGGACAGATACAGGTGACCCACCTTTGGGTCGTCTATGTAAGTAAGAGCAGCTCAGCTTTAAACAGAGCGATAAACCTTAGAAGAAGAGCATCTCTTTATCTGTCGTCATTGCGTGCACTGCCTCGGCTGCAGGAGATCATAATCACGGGCCAGAGGCAGAGGAGGGCGTCTCCTAACTGCCCTGAAATTATCTGGAGCACTTAGGGGTTGTTGAATGTGTTTTGGATAAGAATCTGACGAAAACTGACCCATTATCCATGAGGCCATCAACCAGCTTCGTGGATGCCGGCTGCAGTTCACGCAGAGGCTGTTAGCAGTTAGGTTATTGGGATTTCTGTTTGTTGAGTTTTCTTTTAATCTCTTACAATCAGAGAACTGGGGCCAACCTATGGGACTCTGGTCTGGGCTGATTTTGCTGGGCAAGCCTCTGTAAAATGACTCATGTATGGTTTTCTGAGCAGTCGCTGGAGAAAAACAAACTTCTAGGCTGTGAGCATGCTGGATGGTACTGATGGGTTGCCATGGGCACAGCTGAGCAACAGTCTCACGCGCCTTCCCCAGGCTATCAGCCCTATGTTAGTGAGAGACGCCGTCAGTTAATGACGCAGTCAATGACAACACAATCCTTTCAGTTGTTCAGGTTAAAATCTTCGGGGTTAAAAAAAAATCTTTGGGGTTGTCTGTGACGCCTCTCTTTCTCTCATCTCACGTCAAGCCCTTCAGCAAATCCGGTCAGCTTTTCTTCAAAATATACCCAGAATGCCACCATCTCTATCCTACCATAGCATGTAATTGGCTTTTGCTCCAATTGTTTCAGTATCTTCTCCACTGCTTCCTTGCTTCTATCTTCCTTGAACTGCTGGGTTTGTTTTCTACACAGTTTCAAGTAGGATCCTTAGAATATGCAGTTCAATGATTTCCTTCCTCTATTTTAAAGCTTCCAAGGGGTTCCCATCCCCCTTAGTTGGCCATAGATGTGGATGTCGTGACCAGCTGACTTGACCACTCTGGGAAGAGAATGAACAGGTGTGCCTGGTGCCCTGCAGGGCTTTTTGATGAAGAAAAGGTCATTTCAACTTTTAGACCCTAGATGGCACTCTGGGACCATACAAAGTTTTGCCTGGCTTGTCATTTTTTATGGGGTCCAGGGTTTGCAGTCATTTTAGGCTCAAATCTTTATGGAACCTGGACTGAGATGATGAAATTTCATTTAAAAATTAAAAAAAAAAGTATATATATATATTTAGATGGCAAACTATATCTCAGACAAACTGGAAAGATTCTGGGTTTTCTAAGAGAAACGTTGAAATTTCTGCTGCTTGAGATGTTGAATCACCTAAGAGGTTGGGGGGTTGGGTCAGAGTTGGGTGGGGTGGGAAGAACATCTGGGGGCTGAAACTCCCTGTAGGGGCTTGTGTGCACGGCTGAGGGGTGTCTGGGTAGAGGCTTTGGCTCTTGGGAAAGTAGTCCAAAGTCTTAAAAAGTTTTACCCAAATTCATCATATTTACAAAATGTTATATTTTTTCCTTTGGGGCTGAGGATGAGCTCATTAATTAAGGATTTAGATACTGTCGGTAGATGGTCAGAAGGTTGCAAGTGTGTGGGTGGACACTGAGGGTGGAAGGAGCCAGCTCTTCCCTCTGAGGCTGTGGGAATTAAACCGTGTGTATATATGTGTGTGAATGTGAGTGAGAGAGAGACAGAGAGAGGCAGAGAGAGAGGTTTCCTCATGACTCCTAGGGTAGTGGGGATAACCAAACTATGAGGGGGCAGCTTGCTCCTGAAGGGGCCCCCGGGCCTCTCTTGGGGCTGTCACTCTAAGAAGCAGGTCACAGGAGAGGCTACTACCTTTATGGTGAGAAGGCCAGGAGAGTGTGTCCTGCCCCATGTGCTCCCTAGGTCCGCGCATGGCACATATGGCATGTCAGAGCTCAGAGGGGCAGGTGAAATCACAGTTACTCATCGGGCATCAAAGGGCATCCAGGGGAATCAGGATTGAAACAGAGTCTGAGCTGTCTCTTGAAGCATGTGTTTGGTTTTTATCAGTTTCTTTTGTGAAGGAGAGAGGGCTCAGAAAGCTCCCTCTGGGCATCTTCTTTTGCCCTTACTATAATAGGGACTGAGTTCTAGCCCTACAGATAAGGAAGTGATATGGGCCAAGTTAAAAATGAAAACTTCATACAGGTCAGTTTCTTCATCTGAACTGTCAAAGAAAAAATACACTGAATAGAGTTAAACAGGTGGGGAAAACTTTCTTTGAGGCTGTTGCAATAGCAGAGAGAGAATGAACTCCACTCTGCTGAGATAAAAGGTGGGAAAGGTTTGAAGTGTTGGAGTGAGCTAGTGGATGGGAACTGGAGGGTGGTAAGGGGGAGGCTGGTCAAGGTGATGAGGCCATCTGTGTTTGCGGGTTGGCATTTGTAGGAGTTAGGTTTCTACTCTCCTTCAGCAACTGGGAGATGGGGGTGCTACCTTTATTGATGATACCACATTTAAAAGGAATGGCTCCCAGATCCTTGAGAGAAGATTTATATCTCAAAGGAAAGAGAAAGAATTTAGGATTACAAATTTTCTAAAGTAAATGCTTTGAGAAAACAGAGAAATCTCAGGGATCTAGAGTCAGAAAGAAACCTAAGTTTTAGTTGAGGTCAGGTGGATGTTAAGGCCATCTAGGTCAGTGCAATGAGTTCAATAACAGTACGGATGTCATAGGAATTATGTGGGGATTAAATGGCCTGAGGCCTGCAATGCGTGGGCAGAGGGCCTGGTAGGGCAAATGGCAGGTGCTCTGTTGTGGATTATTAAGATATTGACTGACAGACTGACTTACTTTAGTTCCACCCTAAAGATCTCCCCCATGCATAATCTTAAAGGAAAAGTATAAAAGGATATTTGTTTTTAAAAAGCTAACTATATAAATAAGATATATTGTCCATGCCCATATATACGTGTAAAAAAAAAAAGAAAGGTTATATCATGGGACCAAAAACAAACAAGCAAACAAATAAATAAACCACTCTTCTCTTCAGAGCTTAAATTCTAAAATAATACAGGCAACTATTTACACATTCAATCTGTTACATAAGGGAGTAACGTCCGCTGACCTATTTATCTTTTACTGGCTTATCTTCTGTCCAGAAGGTCGAAGCACAACTGAATAAATGAAGTTGGCCTCTTGGCTGTTGCTCTGCGTGGCTTACTGCTTGTTCTGAGGCCAAGGCCGTTGACTGTATACACGTATTTCCTACTTTCTTAAAAGCTAGGGGACATTTCTCATTGTTTCATCTTGGCCTCACAAGAGAAGGGCTCTGTCTAAACATTGTTGGACAAGAGCTGCTAACTTTTAGGGAACTTAGCCTCTTTTCCACCATTAAATGGAGACCATGACGATTTAATGTCTGCCCTGATGTCTTTGAAAGGGGCTCCTTCGGAATTGGGTGTTTCAGAAGCTGAGGGACAGGCACTTTCCAGGTCATTCTGTCGTGTGCTGAGGTGGGAGACTCCTGAATGGAAGGACCTCCGAGAGGTCACGGTCGCACTCAGGCAACCGGAGACACAGGCTCTGCGTCCTCCTGAAAGCGATCTTGTTTCTGGCAATGATGCAAGGTTGTTGGCTCTTTATACTGGAAGAAAAATATGTCAGATTGTAAAATGTTTAAGTCTACCCCTGGCTGGTGTGGCTCAGCTGTGGGAGCGTAGCTGCATCGGGGCGGGTATGGGAGGCAGCCAGACAATGTTTCTCTCTCTAAAAAAAGCTTAAGTCTAAATTCTTCTATTTATTCTTTTCCTTCCTTGCATGAATCCACCCTGCTTTCAACCATAAACCTAAGTATTTGATAAAATGTACTCACTCTGATTCCAGATGAATAAACACAGATTTTATTAGTTATAAGTAATCCTTTTTAGTTTTCAAATTCTTTCATAGGAAAGAACTCATTTAGCCCTTAACGCACCCTTTTATTGTTATTTTGCAGAGTTACCCAGGTCATTCATTGGTGGTAAATAGACTTTAGAACCACATGATACTCTAAGTCTAAATCTATGCTTGTTCTGTTAACACCCTAGTGCCTGTTAAATTTCTAGTTTAGGGAACAAAAGTTTAGCCATTAATTCTCAGTACTTAATGTCTCTACTTTCAGTAGCCAGAAATAATCTCCCAGTCAATAAAAATATGATTTTTTTGACTTACCTTCATCCACAGAATCAGTTAGAGAAGGGAATAATCTTAATCTCATTTGCAGAACAATCTCCCACCACAAATAGACCATTTTAAAGTAGCCTTTAGCTCATTCACGACATTGCACAAGAATAACCTCCATCTAGCTCCAAGATATTTTCATCACCTGCAAAAGAAACACTGTACCTATTAAGTCATCACTCCCCCTTTCTCCCCTTCACCAGCACCTGAAAACCACTAATATACTTTCTATCTCCATGGATTTACCTAGGAAAGATTTTTCATATGAATAGAATCATACAATATGTGACCTTATGTGGTTGGCTTTTTTTTACTTAGCAAACGTTTTTGAGGTTCATCCATGTTGTAGCATGCATAGTACTTTATTCCTTTTTATGGCTGAATAATATTCCACTGTATGGTTATACATCCATTAATGGATCTTCAGGTTGTTTCTATCTTTTGGCTGTTGTGGTTTTTTTTAATGCTAAATTTTATGCCTTTTAAATGATAAATTTTATAAAATAATCGTATTGATTGAATGGCAACAGAATTTTGACTTACCCCCAAATGTACAGGGATGGTTAATGGAATAGCATATTATTATGGTAAAGACATCAAATGTTAAGCAGCTTCATATTTGCTATTTGTCTGTGTAGACCCTGAAATGATTCGAGTCACTGAGCATGGAACATCTTTAAGCATCTCCACATTTTAGACATCGAGCCATTTTGTTCCTGTAGCATTGCTCTCCAAGAAGCAATCATGCCTTAAGAGACCTTTTCCTTCCAATGATAAGACTTTGTTTTTGGAAGGGGAAATCAAGTCCCAGGGAAGCAAGAGGAATTGCCAAGGCACACTAGTGCTCTGCCCCTTCCCTGGGACATGACTGGGCCCTGGACCACAGGCTCATTTCCCTTGTCATGTTACTGTCTGATTCCTCCAGGACCCCAGGGTTGACTCTGGGATTATCAAGAACAATTGCTATGGCACCAAATGTCCCACGGAGCATGCTGCATGTGAGGTTTTAAAGTAGAAAGTGAACCCAGCTGTTGTGGCTCAGCGGTTGAGCATCGACCTAGGATCCAGGAGATTGCGGTTTGATTCTGGGTCAGGGCACATGCCCGGGTTGCGGGCTCGATCGCCAGTAGGGGGCGTGCAGGAGGCAGCCGATCAATGACTCTCTCATCATTGATGTTTCTACCTCTCTCTCTCCCTCTCCTTCCCTCTCTCTGAAGTCAATAAAGACATATATTTTTTAAAAAGTAGAAAATGAAGCCTTGTTGTTCGTAGATCTGTGCGGGAAGACCAGTGGGCAACTCTGTGGAACCTGCTTGTGCTTTGTCACATGGGGAGAGCAGTCTGATGGGCAGCCTGACCCAGGCAGAGGGACCCGTTAGCTGAATTTTGAGTCCCTGGTTCTTTCAATTAGACCTGGCTTTCAGAACCCTTGCTGGACTAATTTTCTCAATAATGGGAAAGCTTGGCAGGCAATGACATAATGATAGAATAGCTGCTGTTCTTTCTCCACTCTCAGCTCACCCCAGGAAAAAAATGAGTAATGTGAGAAGCAAATTTTCCTATGTAAAGATTGTCCTATTATTAAAGCCTTCCGAGGGTGATAAATCACAATAATTCACAGTTCTGTTAAAGCAAGAGTTGCCAGTCGAGATCAGCTACTCCTTAGCCACGTGTCCCTTTCCAATCACAATGGCATCTGACTGAGACGGGCAAAGGCTTCCAATACTTAGCTTATTGATACAAATCAGCAAAATGAATGGTTATAATTTAATCTCCGTTAATAAGTCAATTTAATTTTGCATGTGTACTTATGTGCTTTTAATGACCATAAGCAATGACTTGTCATTTGTGGGCTGAAGTTGATGAGGCAGATATTTTCTAAGTTCTTACTGACTATTAAAATCACATTATAACATTAATGTAACTTGTTTATTTTATTCCTTCTTGGCATAAATGTAAAGTTAATTTTGTTAACTATCTTCTATAAAAAAACCATGCTGATGTATGTAAAAGTTCCCAATGATTCATTTACTGTAATTGTATAGATATTTATTTTGAGACACTTGCCTGTTTTTGTAGGTAACAGCAAAATGTTCCTCTAGGCCAGGGGAGTGAGCAATAATAATTTGTAGAGAATCCAAATCAGCCCTTTGTGAAACAGAACATTTTTTTCACGGACGGGCTTCCCGTTCAGTAAATTGTATTAAGATTGTCAAGAGCAAACATTTCCTGGAAGCACATTAATAAAGCATGTCATTTACAACTGCAGTAGAATTTTAATTGAGCTCTGCAGAATTCCAGAAGGTAGGGAGCTGGCCAAACTATTGCCCCTCTCCACTCTGCTCCCTCAGATGTCCTCATTCCCCACTAATAAGTATTATCTTACACAGTCATTCAGACAGTCATTTGCAGAATTAACCCAAACCCACTTAATTAAGTTCTGTGTTGTAGAGCCTATTCTGCTAAAGCCATCTTTAGAAACTCTTTTAGGAGCTCTGTTAGTCTGGTTTTGGTAATATATGAATAAAGTCATTTTCCCCCCCTGCATTTGCTTTTATTGCTAAAAAATGCACAAGTTAGTGCATTTGATAGCTGAAGGTCTTAATGGAACGGCACTTATTAATAATACTTATTAAATTATTTTGTGCATGGTAATCTGATAGACCAGTTCCTGTCTGATTATTATTACAGTAAAATAAATTTTCTACACCAAGAACAAATCCTAACTAGAAAGTTAGATTAAGTTTATTTGAGGAGATGGGAAAATAGTGCTCTATGCCCTTCTATAAAGGTGTTGTTTTTTTTTTGGAAATTCCATAGTAAGTCAATTATAGAATTTACTAAAATGCGGATTTCAGGAAAGAGATTCAATAAATATAGGGTGGATCCCAAGAATCTGTACTCAAAAAAATAAGAACCTCTATGGTTGTGATGTAGATGGTCCTCAGAACTTACTAAAAGACCTACTATACCTTCAACTTCATGATCTGATAGTAAATTGTTGCAATATACTTTTTTTCTTATTTGTTGCCTTTTACAAATTTCAACATTATTTATTAATTTTGGGCATCTGCTCCTGATATTTTTCAGTCATGGTATTTAAAAAAAAATCAGTTTTTTGATCACTCAGCTTAAATCCTAAAATTCTCAAGTTGTCCTTGCCTCTGGATAATTGTGAAATTAAGAAAAGAAATAACAAAACAGAACCACCTTACTAGATATACTAGAATGAACCAAGTCCACTTTAAACTTAGTTAAGAAACGATATTAAACAAAAGTTTCAATGTAGTTCATGGGTTTGAAAAAAACCAAACCCAGCCTGTTAATTATGTATTAGGTGAGAGACTCTCCAATCCACAGTGCACAGGTAACATCAAAACTCTCAACTAAAATGGTTTCTTATTAGCATTTAAGTAAGATTTTTATCTGGTTCTATCACAGTCAGAGTCTGAAACCAAAGCAGTTTAATAAGCACCTCATCATTGAAGGTCAGGCCCCTAACAGAGCCTTAATTAGCATGTGGAACATCTTAACATTTGAAAAACCTATGCCAAAGGAATACTATTTTTTTTTGGTGCCAGTTTGCTATGTGGGCAAAAGAGAGTATTAAATATCTTGCAACTGTCCCTGGCCGGTGTGGTTCAGTGGTTAGAGTGTTACCCAGAGCACAAAGGGTCTCTGGTCCCATTGCCGGTCAAGGACATGGTCAAAGGCAGGTACCTGGGTTGCAGGTTTGTTCCGCCCCAGTCAGGCACATGCGGGAGGGAGGCAACCAACTGATGTCTCTCTCACACCTCTATCCCTCTCCCTCCCTCCCTCCCTCCCTCCCTCCCTCCCTCCCTCCCTCCCTCTCTCTCTCTCTCTCTCTCTCTCTCCCCCCCCCTCCATCCCTCCCTCCCTTCCACTTTCTTTAAAGATCAGTGGAAAAAATATCTTCGGGTGAGGGTTAACAACAACAACAAAAATCTTGCAACTGAAATGTAACATATATTTGCTTCCTATAACTTTTAGGTATTTTCTGTGCTCACAGTTTCCCTGCTGTTGGAATTGTGTCATAGTGGGAAAGGTGGCGAGAATCAATCATTACCATGAAAGTGAAGCTAATTTCAGATTTTTTTGAGGGAGCCATAGGCAGTAACTGCATTCAGAAAGCATAAAGAAAATAAGTGAGTTTGTAGGCACATATAGGTTTTGAGTCACAAAGTACAACAATCATACTGGAGACTGTAGGAATGACTTCAGACATCAGGGTTATTTTGAGTGTCTTTTATTTCTGAAAGCTCATTTTAATAATCGGGTGTAGCTCTGTTTGATTTACTTTTCAGGTTTAATAAAAATCTTACTGCCCAAACTGGATTTGATCTTGCACTGAAGCCATTTCCTAATTTGAGAGTCTTTGCTCTCTAGAGAGACTCAAATTGAGAATCAGTTTTATTGTTGAATCTAGCAAGTCCTGCCTCATTTATAGTACCTCTAAATTCTTCTTGAAAATGGAATAATTCCCTTTCTAACACCTCTCTGTTTGAATCTTATATACAGCTAAGAGAAACCAGTTGGCATTTCTGATATTTTGCCCTGAAATTGTCTTAGATCTATCAGTTCATTAGATAATTCCCACATTATTGCAGGTGATAGTTTTGTAAAACTTTCTATCTTTATATAATAAAGGTCTCCTTTTCTCCAGCTTCCAAAACTTTTTCTTCCCTTTCTTCTAAGCTCTAGTCTCCTAGAGGCCTGCCTTCTACCCCCTGCCCAACCTCCAAACCAATAAATAATCCATGTTTTAATGGCATAAAACAACTTTTTTTTTTTTTTTAAAGTAAAATGCCCATAGAGTCTATAGGTCAAGAAATTGTGTATGGCACAGTGGACGTGGTTTTTCCTCTGCTTTACTATGTCTGGGGTCTCAGCCAGGCAGACTCGAATGGCTGAGGCTGGAATCATTTTAGAGGCTTCTGTGTTCATAAGTTTTGGCACATGGGCTGAGGGGACCTGGAGGCTGGGCTCAGCGGAGTCTATTAACTGGAGCACCAAACGTAGGCTCTCCATGTGGCTTGGGCTTTTTGCAACATGGCAGCTGGATTCTAAGAAGATGTGCCTAGGGAGGGAGCCATCAACCAGAGAGCTAATGCTGCAAGAGAATTGGGTGGAAGCTGCATGAACTTTTTAGATATAGACTCAAAAGTCACACAGGATTACTTCTATTGCATTTTATGGATTGCTAGAGAGCCAGGAACCCAGTCCAGAGGTACGGAGAGGGGGATTAGACTTTACTTTGTGATGGGGGAACTGCGAGGTCATATTGCAGATCATGCAAGATGGAAGATATTGTTGGACCATCTTTGGAAAATATAGTCTTGTATACTGTGTCAAAATCCTTTATCAAATGGTGTATGGAATGGGGAATTTTGGCTGA
Organism: Miniopterus natalensis; assembly: GCF_054644295.1. Taxonomy (NCBI): domain Eukaryota; kingdom Metazoa; phylum Chordata; class Mammalia; order Chiroptera; family Miniopteridae; genus Miniopterus; species Miniopterus natalensis. Next base: position 30,571,503 of record NC_142094.1, read on the forward strand.
GAGTAAATCTGTCAAATGTAGGACTTTGAGTTATTGCTATCCAGATAGTTATGTGAGGAAGCCCATTAGCCAAAGTTTACCAGTGACTAATTTTGGTCAAATAAAATCAGGTATATTTAACTTACTACAGCCGGGAAGAGGCATATAGAGAAACTGTTGGGAATTTTGGAAAGAAAGAGTTGGGGGGGAATTGTAGAATTTGGGCTGTGCTGGGTAATTTTAAATAGAGGTTAAGAGAGTCTAGTCCTGGATTGGCTGCTGTCAAAAAGTGAGAGAGCAGTTTTGTAATTTTTACCCGGAGGTAAAGGGATTAAAGTGGGGTCACTGTTCATTGGTCAGGAAGCAGTAATCACCCATGAGAGCCAGCACAAAGGGATGTTCAGACATTTGTGAGATTGCAGGACATCCTGTCTCTGTCTGGTGTCAGACACAGTCACAGAGCAGTCTTATCTCTGTCTTGTTGCACTATCTCCCAGTGCAGCCTTGTCCAGTTCTTGTTTATATTCTGCAAAAGTTGTTTATGTTTTCTTGGGAACATTAAGATCTAGCTGTCATGTACTGAGGCTATTTTTTACTTTCTCACAAATAAAAGTAATCTTTATCTTTTAATGAACAGCCTTAGGTGTAAATAAACCAATTAGAAATTAGTTACCCAGTTGTAATTAATTCACCTTCGTGGAGTTGAACCAAGAAATAGTGGGATCACTTCCCATCATTATCCATTTTATAACCAATAAATCAAATTGCTTTCCACTTTCCAAGCCTGGGTGTCGAGTGCTTGATTTCCTTTGGTTTCTTATGCGTCAGTAAGGGAGGGAGTACAAATGAACATTCTACTGCTAAAAGAGTTGAAACCTGCTACGGAATTTTAGGATGTGGTAAGATGCTGCAGGGAGACCAAAGCTGTGCCATCTTTTCAGTCCTTTAGAAAGTGAGGGATGATAGAAGAATTCTGGAGCTCTGCGATTACTGCATTAGATTTACTGGACAAGGGCTAAGTCTTAGAAAGAATGACATACAGAAAACTTTCCTGGATGTCTAGTAGGCATGCTTGCTCTTGTGGCCTGTAGAGGTAAGGCTTACAGCCTTTACATCCCTTTTATATTTGTGGTTGGAACATTTAAGTTACATGAATACTAGGATCCCATCTGAAAAAATAGGTAGCAATTAAAAATAAAAAAGACACATAGGTCCTCAAAGAAATACTTATTCATAAAACTGCAGGGCCTATTATTGATGACAGGAGTTGATTTGATACTGAATGAGGTCAGTGTGATTTAGTAGTGCCTCATCTGGGCGAGTCTTAGATACAAAATCCATAAGAACCTGTGTGGGAGTAATAGCTGTTGCTCTAATGTTGCCTGAAAATAAAACTCCTGTCTGCCTTCCCAGTCCCCATTTCTCAGAGCAGGACTGACCCTGTATGGATGGAAAGAGCAGTGATGGGGAAGGAAGGGAATAACTGCTTCCTTTCCCCCTCATCACTTGCGAATTCCCCACTTACAGGATCAGCTTTCTCAGCCCTCTTTCCTTTATTTCCCAGTTCTTTCTGTGGGACCCAGGCCTACTGCTTACTTTAGGTTCCTTTGCTCTAACTCCAAGGTGTAAGAAGCCCAGGATACCCAGAGTCCTGTTTGATGTATAAGTTAATCTTTGCTTCAAACTGCCAACAGGCCCGCTGTCATTATCCATGTGCACAGAATCTGAAAGAAGAAAGACTCAATAGGATCCACAGGAAGAAGATTTCTTTCTTTCCATACATATTTGTGCAGTTGTACATTAACCAGAAAGTTGGCTGCTTATTGGGCAATAAATATTGGGGAAAAGGAGAAGATGGGAAGGGGAGGCAGAAACTCTGATCAGAGGCACCAAATTGCACGAAAAAAGTGGTCCTGGGGTATGCAGAAGATTTCTAGTTCCTCTTGAAAAAATTGGAATTTCTGGCAACATTGGACGCTTTCCTACTATTTTTGTAATGTTGGAGCTGTATAGTGTCCTATGGCTGTTTCATGAGCCCTCTATTGTGCCATAGTCCCCACAATCCCTATTGTAGCTCTGATACTGAAGCTGAGGGTCATTTGCCATTTATCATTTCACACCTGGGTGGCACGTTTCACTCACATGGCTGCCCTAAGCTCCTGTAGTTATTTGGGTTAGCCAACCCTGACTGCCACAGGAAACATTTATAGTGTATAAAGTGTATCGTGCACACTCAATGAGCTTTGATAGAACAGAAATGTCTGGGAATCAGAGTAGACATAGCAGTTGGTGGATATGAGTTACATTTTTGAATGATTTCACAGAGGCAGTGATGCTTAACAGCATTTCAAATGAGGCTTATACCTGGTTTCTTAAGATGAAAGGATCAACTATTCTTTATGAAAGGATTATTTGTTCAAAGTCTTAGGGTTGTGAGTTGAATATAAGTCACATTTATTGTTAACCAGAGGAAAGTTTTCAGGATGTGGATGTCCAGTGATTGCCTCCTGAGATTTTGCCTCCTTGAGATTTAAATTCATATGGCCTGAGCTAAGGGCACAAAATGAGTATTTGGCAAAAGTACTCTAGGTGCTTCTCATGTGTACCCTCTCCCTGCACTCCTGCTTTGAAAACTACTAAGCTAGAGCATATTAGAGATCAAGGTAAATGGAGGGGAAGATTTGGACTTTGAAATTCATGGCTTAGAGTTTATATCTGATTTGAAAAACAAAACAGCACCTCAGCAACAACCACCACAGTTACTGTGTGCCATGCATTATTCTAAATATTCTACACATAAGAAACTCATTTAGCTTTTATAGCAACCCTAACACAGGTATCATCTCCAGAGAGGCTGATTAAATTGCTCAAGTCAGAAAGCTGAGGTAGAATCCAACCCAGGCAGTCTGGCTCCTGAGCCTTTTTTCGTAACCACGATGCTATCCTGTGGTGAGCTATAAAGGGATCTTCAAGGAGACTGGCCAAGTGCGAAGATGAGGGAGCTACCTCTGTTTGTGTAAGAGGCTTGCAGTGAGGAAGACTGTGGTTCTTCCAGTTAATGTTTGCATCCTTGCCACCTGGGATTTCACCATAAGCCTGTGATGGTTTAGCAATAATCTATGCAACTGCTATTGTTTAATTAAAAATGAGCATGATTTTCAGGTATACTTCCTGTGCTCATGTATATCATGGTTGACCATTAATTTCAATTCATTGTCTTAATAATAAGTCATCTTAAGAAAATTAAGATCATCAATCATTTTAAATTTTAACTGCTTACTCCAAACCCATTTTAAAAAGACTAGTGACTTGAAGGAACTATTCTTTCATGGCCTCATCTTTCTTTTTTTTTTTTTAAAAATATGCCTTTATTGATTTCAGAGAGAGGAAAGAGAGATAGAAACATCAATGATGAGAGAGTCATTGACCGGTTGCCTCCTGCACGCCCCTTACTGGGGATCGAGCCCGCAACCTGGGCATGTGCCCTGACCGGGAATCGAACCACAATCTCCTGGATCCTAGGTCGATGCTCAACAGCTGAGCCACTCTTGGCCAGGCTGGCCTCATCTTTCAACTCTCATAGTTTATTGTTAGAAGTGCACACCACTCACAATTTCTTACTTTACTCAGTAATAGAGTTGGCTGGGTGCAGTGGCTCATAGTTATAGGTCACCTCTGATTCGAGGCTGGCCCCTAGTCTCTACCCCAGCGTGCTCCCCTGAATCAGCTGCTTGCCTGCTGAGTTTCAGGAACTACCTTAATCTTTATTGTTTCTGGTGCCTGAAGCTATTAATCATCAGGGAAAAAAAATGTCGATTTCATTAGAGACAACAGTTTTATAACAGCAATATTCTTGTTTCAGAGCAGTAAATACAATATATTTGGGCATATTTGTGTGAAGAAAGTTCAAGCCAAATTGATCATAGGGTTTTGAAATTAATATCCAGGAAATTTACTCTTGCCATAGAGGAAGGGGCAGGGATGACTTTTATTTTATTTTATTTTTCAAAAGAAGGTTCCATTTATTCACAACACTTGACAGAAGGGAAAACAGTGCTGATTTAAAAAATTGCTTTGAATGTTGCAATATATTTTTGAGAGAAAGTTTATTATGTTTTCATTTTAGTCTGAATGTAGTCATCATTAAATGTGTACAAAACTTGCAAGGAGATGGAAATGATAGACACAGGCTGTTTTTTCTGTTCAGTATTTTTCTTTCTACTTTCTAGAGTGCTGGTTGTGAGTTCTGTGCGGTGATATTCATAGGCAGCTAACTGTTGGAGAGGGCAGGAGGAATTTTCTCTCCTGTAAGCTCCTCCAGTAAACAAAGACCAAATAACCACTAAGGTGCTATTTATGTGGACACGCACCTGAGCGCTTATTAAAAGCTCCCAGGCCGCATTCTCCCTTGAGCGTGACCATCTCTCCCGCACATGCTGATCCTGAAAGGCTACCATATGCAGAACGGGGTAAGTTCCCTGGATGCAGCTAAGGTTTAGCTCAGCAGAACCCTAGATCTAATTGTGACATTTTCGCATGAAGCATCTCCAGCGCTGTGCTCGCATGCCTGTCCTCTAAGGGTAAAAATGTCCAGGTAGCAGTAAAAGGGTGACAAAGGGGGAAAGTGGAAACAGGAGGGCCGTTCTGGGTCTTTTTCCTCAATAGAGTCCATTTGTCTTCACCATTTACTCCATTCACACCTGCCTTGCTTCGTGGTAGTGTGTGTGCACGTGCACATGTGCATGTGTGTACACGCGTGAATGTGTTTCTGAACTAGGATCATGGATTCTGACAGCTCAGATAAATGGTACCAATGAAGGGAATCGTAAAGGCAAAACTCGGATAGGAAGACATATTTTCCTTCTCTTCTTCAATCCTACTGTAGCTGCTATTTTTCTCCAGGCTGCCTTCCAGTTCAAATGTCTCGCTGTCGCAGCTCCTAAAACGTGCTTTAAAAGCTGCTGCCTCGACGCTAGGAGTGCGCGGTCTGAGGACGTCTCATGCATGGTTTTGTGACCCCCAAACAGAGGAGGGACCCGACAGCCTCACTACTAATGCAGGGGTGTGATGATTCTTACACTACCCTTATTTCTGGCAGTAAAGAAAAGAAAAACCCTGGAAGGGCCAAACGATTCCCAATGTAAGTGAGGTTTGCAAACAGAATCTTGCCTTGGCAGAGCAGAGGGCCAATTTTGGTTGGAAGGTGTCCTGCAGACATGGCGTTACCAAGGCAGCCAGCTCGCAGCACCCGGCGAGTCAGGCCCAGGGCACAGGACAGCAGCCGCGCCCTGTGCCTGAAGCAGGAAAGCTGCGAGGGGCATCGGTGGCCCTGGTGTGGAAAAGACAGGGGCGTCCTCCCCCCGCAGGACCGGTGCTCTCCTATTACAGCGCCTGAAGCGGCAGGGTTGCCGTGGCGGGCTAGTAAGGCCCTCGGCGGGACTGCCTGTTTCTTAAATGCACTTGCCTTTCCTGTTTCCTAACGTAGAAAAGTAACCCGAGCGGACGGTTGCAGGTAGCGTGGAGTAAACTCAGGGTCAGCGAGAACAGCATGGCTTCGCTGGGGACTGAGGCCTGAGCGCTGCGTCTGGCGCGGTCCCGTCACTGTGATTTTCCTCTTGATACAGTGAGTTCCTCCCGATGACTTTAAAAATAAAGATACATATCATTCCTTTCATAAGAAGGGCACTTGGGACTGTTCTGTGCAAAAGGACCTCAGTTCAGTTTAAAGAGCCAGGGAGTGGCACCAGATGGGAAAACGCTCCTCTCCGATCTCCTGTTTCATCTCTTCTCTTAAAAATAACATTGAGGGGGCCTGCTCCTGGGGATTCAGACAAATGATCTACTGGCATGAATGCAGCGAATGCAGCAAAACTGATGCAAATAACTCCCGGCCACTTATCCTTGTGCCTCCACTTGGTCCCCACTCCTGACATGAAAATGAAACCAATCAGCAGACTGGGACTTTGAGCTGTTCTCATTTCTCTCATGACTCAACGTGACTATGCATTACAAAAACATGAATAAATTAATAATGTGAACAAGAATATAAGAGAAAACCTTTTCAGGTTTATTGAGGTATAATTGACAAATAAAATCGTGATGTATAAAATGTACATCGTGATTTGATATAATATGCACCGTGAAAGGATTGCCGCTACTGAATTAATTCACTCACCTATCACCTCACATATTTACCTTTTTTCCTGGGATGGAGGGAGAATACTTAAGTTCTATTTTCTTAGCAAATTTCAATTATACAGTATTATAAACCATAACCCCCATGTTATACAGTAGATACTCGGACTTTACTTATCTGTAGCTGAAAGTTTGTGCCTTTTTACCAACCTCTCCCTGACCCCAACCCCCAGCCCCTGAAAACCAACGTTCTACTCTGTTTCTATAAGTTTTACCTTTTTTAAAAGTAAATAGATTCAACATATCAGTGATACTATGCAGTATTGTCTCTAAGAGAACAATTTTAAAAGAAATTCATTTATCCATCCCATATTTACTCACCATTTATACTTGCCATGTGCGCTAACCCAGATAATGTTATCACAGTTTGGAAGGACTGATCTACTTATGGAATTGTTTTCTAATTCTTTTCATTCATACCAAGGGCTATAAAGTACAATGTTTAATCTCTTTGGTTTAGCAGTAAAACAAACCTACATTGGTTTTCTAGCCCTGAAATTTATCTTCTGTGACCTTAGGCAAGTCACTTAATGGTTAAGACTTGATAAAACAAATAACCCAAGACACTGAGTTGCTATGAAATTTAAGTGAAACAATACATTTAAAGTGCTTAGTTCCATGCCTAGAATTTAGTAAGTACATGATAAATGATAGTTATTATTATTATCATAATGTATCTCTACTATAGGGAAACACAATACCCAAAACAATCTCTCTGAGTAGGTAGACAGCAAAAATGCATGGCAAGTTCCACTAGTTAATGTGAATTAATTAATGGGGAATATTGCAACTGAATTAATATAAACACTGATCTATATATTTTTAAAAGTATTTAATTGATTTTTAGAGAAAGAGGAAGGGAGAGAGAGATACATTGATGTGAGATCTAAGCATCTATGGGCTGCTTCCTGCATGCCCCCTACAGGGGATTGAGCCCCAAACCCAGGCATGTGCCCTGTCTGGGAATCAAACCAGCAACCTTTTTGGTACATGTGACGATGTCCAACCAACTAAGCCACACCGGCCAGGGCCTGATCTACAAATTTTTTAAAAAGCGTAGATTTGTAACTTTAAAATTCACACATTAGTCAGAAATATGTTAACAAAATATTTAATACAGTTTCTGTTTTAAGAATAGATAATAATAATTAAAAATTAATATGTCAAAGCCTATTAAATGGTATTCTTTCCATTTACTGGGACTCATGCAAAGTATAGGAACTAGTTTATGAATAGTAACAAAACAGCCCTGCCATTCTGACGCACAGAAGCAAGTCTCCCACCAGGAATCTAGGTGGAACAATAGCAAGAGCAGTTAAACCACAAGAAATCAAAGAAAGCCCCATCTGTTGCAGGGGTAAGTTGAGTCTTAGTTAAAAATATCCACATGTTACTAAAACCTGAAAGCCACGAAATGGAATTAAATCTGGATTCTCACCCACGGAACACCTGGGTTCCTGGCAGGTAAAGATGTAGCATAGCTGTGCTGCGATACTTCCGTGACCCCTGAGAGCTGGGCCGGCAGAGGGCCTGAGAGGAAGGGGAACGTGTGCAGCTGCGGGGACACCAGCCCTGCCTCGGGAGGCGTGGAGTTTACCTGTGAGGATCTTCCCCGGTGTTCATTCCTCAAGCTACGCCTTCCTCTGGCTGCTACCCACGCTTCTCATTCAAAACTAAAATCCCCTCGTCTTTACCAAGACTTCCCTTGACTATGTCGCCCTCCCTCGCACTATCACATTTTAAAATTTGTTTCAGAGCCCATTTCTCCCATTAAAGGTTCTTTCTTTTAGGGAAGACTCTGTTTTCTTCAGTATTTTTCTCTAGTCCCTGGCAGAGTTCCTGACGCATAGTATTTGCTTGGGGAATGCTGAATACATTAATAAGACAGTATGTCCTTTTAGATAGGTAAATGTTCACTTTTAATCTTGCTAATATTAATTTACTTACATTTTTATTTTTATTTTTCAGAGCTAGTAAAAAGGTAAATGTTGCCCAGGCTTTTATGAATGATAAATTCTGATGTTGTGATACAAATAAATAGATATTGTAAAAGGTGTAAGGAGGATGAGTAGTAATAAAATGTGTAAATCATGTGCAAAAATTATGTGCCAAATATATACAAAAATATAATTCATACCAGTGTAAGTAAATGTGTCTAAGATGAATTATCTGCTCAACATTTTGGGTTTTATAATCTAAGAATTGGATTTTGCTTTTTTCTATGCTAACCTTCTTCATACATTTATATTCATAACATAAATATTTATTTTCTTAAATGTTTCCTCGAACATCTAGCATAAAAATGCATCACTTTAAACAAAACATTTGTACATTATTGAATTTAAATTGGCACATATTTCAGAGCTACCTATTAATGTCATGACAATATTTATCTTTCTTGATGCCACATAAATTTATTTCCATAACTCAATGTGAAATTTATCAGCATTTTAATGCTAACCAATTTTGTCATGAGGAGTTTTGTATGAATGCTTCCCTATTTTTCAGCACCAGCTATCATTCTCCAAATATGTGTAGAACTCAAACGGGATATTCAAATATACATCATTCAATATTTGAAGGCAGAGAATTCCAGATATTTATGGGAATTTCAATATTGCCCTGAAAAGGTTAACATAGCATGTTCTTTGAAAGGCCTGCTTATCAGGCTGACCCTTGGCTGGCATCTGGGAACTTGGATTTTGAGAGGGTTCCCGTCACCCTCCCCAGTAAGAGTGGCTCATTGTGACTAAACTGTGCAAACAATCTGGTTTATGATGAACATTCACTTTTCTCTGGAAAAGACATGAGCATTTGGTATGTGCTAGGCAGGGGGTGCCTATGTGATGAATCTCCAATTAAAACCTTGGACACTGAGTCTTTAATGAGCTCCCCTGGCAGAAAACAGTCCACATGCTTTATTCCAAATAATTGCTGGGGAATTAGGCATGTCGTCTATGACTCCACTGAGAGAAGACCGTTGGCAGCTTGTGGCTGGTTTCCTCTGGACTTTGCCCCATGCACCATTTCCCTTTGCTGATTTGTTTCATGTCTTCTGAGTAATAAATCACAGTCATGAGTACGACTCTATGCTAAGTCCTGTGAGTCTTCCTAGGGAATCATAGAACCTGGGAGTGGTTGAGGGGGACCACACACACACACACACACACACACGTTAAACATGTTTTTATTAATTTTAGAGAGAGAAAAGGAGAGGGGGAGAGAGAGAAAGAGAAACATTGATGAGAGAGATACACAGGTCAGCTGCCTCCTGCACGACTCCCCTCCCCACCCCCGCCACTGGGGATGGAGCCCGAAACCTGGGCATGTGCCCTGACTGGGAACTGAACCGGGGCGATGCTCAACCAACTGAGCCACACCAGCCAGGGCATGACATAATATATATTTTTTAGTGGAATTGAATCTGATCTTTCAATATTATGTCTCCATTATGCAAAAAAAAGAGAGCAATATTTGCTTAATTTCATTTTTAAGTTAGTAAACCTGAATATTTAGGCTTAAGTTGGGCTCTAACTTGTACTCGGCTATTGTGGAATAGATGTGACCCCAGAGTTGGTTTAGCTCCTTCTTGATATGTGTTAAGATAGAAATGAAAGTTGACAAACTTCTGCAATGCAAGTTTCATCCAGATTAGTTTGTACTCTTATTTTTAAGGAAGTTGTGAGTCTGATGTAGGTCTTACAGTACTCTTTTGGTGTATTAAGTGATCACATTTATTTGCAGTTTATTTTTATTAACTCTAAGTTTTTCCTCAAAGTTTTGCGTTCATTCATTCAACCATTATCTTCCTCAACAAAAATTCACTGGTGGTGATTCACAGTGAATAGGACAGACACAAAACTTGCCGTGATAGAGCTTCCATCTAGTAGTGAAGAGAGATGTGTGATGAATATGTGAATGTACAGACTTTGAAAAATAATCTATTTTGGTAGAGTTCAGCCTCAAGGAGTTGGAGGATTCCCAGAGAAGCTGGTCAGGACAGGAATGGTGATAACCCTGCGTAGTGCACTGAATGCTGGCCCCTAAAAGACTTGTCCACTAAAACTGCCATCAGTAGAGGAAGCCTGGATGATTAGGAAACTTCATTAAGGAAAGTCAACTCTTAAAGCATGGCCTTTTCCAATGATATTGAGCCTAAATGAATGAAGAAGTGTGATTTTTAAATCAACAAAACGATGTGCTTTCTTTCTAGGGTAAAAATGTGTGTGTGTATTTGTGTTCCTCTAAGTGCAAAATAGTCTTTAAATTAACACTATTTGTGGTGGGACAAATAATGCCAACACCATCCCCGGCACTCTGCCTCCCTAAAACACCCGTGTCATAATCTCCAGAACCTGTGAATGTGGCCAAAGGGAATCTGCGGGAATAATGAAGGTTACAGATGCCAAAATAGGGAGATTACTCTGGATTATCTGCTTTAGCCCAATCTAATCATACAAGTCCTTAAAAGCAGAAATTTTTCTCTGGCTGAAGTGAGAGAGATGAGACGGAAGAGATTTCAAACGTGAGAAGGGTTTAATGCCATGTTGCTGGTTTTGAGATGTAGGGGTGACGTGTAAGGACTGGAGAGAGAACAGCCTCTGGCTGACAGCCAACAGGGGAATGGGGACCTGAGTCCTACAGCTAAACAGAACTCATTTCAGCCAACAACCTGAATGACCTTAGGAGTGGATTCTTCCCTCGAGTTGCCTGTAAGAAGTGCAGCTCTGCTGACACCTTGATTTTAGTTTAGAGAGAGGCTTGTTGGACTTCTAACTTACAGAGCTCAGAAATAATAAGTGGGTGTTGTTTTAAGCTATTGAGTTTTTGGTCATTTGTCACAGCAACAATAGAAGAGTAATGTACTAGACCAATCCTTTTTTAAGTTTGATTTTTTTTTCATTGAATTTTTTTCAAGTTGCTCTAATTTATAGATAACCATCAACATTAGGTATAGGACATCTTTACATTTGACAGCTGTTAAGTAGATAGTTTTGGTTTTAATACTTAATATTCCTTATATGTTCACTTATTAGAAAATCAAATTAAAGATCAACTTGTCCGAATTGGTTTTTATAGTTTAGATAAATTAAAATCCTTCCTTAAACTTAATATTTTATGTGTTTTCTGATAAATTATATTTTCCTAAGTACCCTTTCTGAATAACAGAGATGTCACCCCATGTGGAGGCCTCCTGGGTAACAGCGTGAGCTCAGTTTCACAGAAAGCACTGGGACCAGCCTGGTGGCTCCTGCGGAGGGGCTCCTGAGATGCTCTTTTTTTTGTTAAAAATAAAGCTTGCTTACTCTTATGAAACAACACTGCAAGAGCAGGAGGGGAGGGCAAGTCTGTGTCCTGCACAAGCAATTTCATGCAGTTGTCCTTACTATTAAGGAGGTAAATGTTACGTTTCGTGACACCCTGGATTCAAAATTTAAAAAGTCTATCTTATCCTTGGAGAATAGAAATCTGTGCCTTATTCAACACTGAGGGCGTGGCAAGGTAAAAAACTATCCCCTCTTCTTGAAATCTTCCAGCAAAGGCTATTTGCTATTAAAAAATATTGAATAGCAGAAATGACTATCTTTTGGCACAAGAACATGAAAGATAGGAACTTAAGTGTTCCTTTGTTGTTTTCCTTTTGTCGCATGATCACAGAGGGAGATAATTTTAATGGTTCATATTGCACGTGGACAGGGTATGTTCAGTGTTTCTGATGAAATTCAGTACAGAAGAGGCAGGAGCTTTTCTCTGGGCTGGCACTTGAGGGAAAACCTGAAGTTCAAAACAAATTCCAGGCCGAATTCTCCTATTGACCTCGAATGTGGTGGTCTCTTTGTCCCTCACTCATGCTCGCTTCCTGTTTGAGACTTCAGATGTTAAGTAAAAGTAGAAGAATGCCCAATGGCAAGATGCATGAAGTGAAAAAAATTAATGAGAGAAAATCTGAATTAAGTAAGGTTAAACAGGTTTACATGCTGCAAGTTTTTTTCAGAGCCTGTAGATGCCAACAATAATGATAAACACACATTGAGCACTTACTATATGCCACGTTTTGTTCTAAGTGCTTTGCATGTATTAAGTAGTTTAACCCTTATGACAACACCATGCAGTAGGTACTATTATTATCAAACCATTTTATACAAGAGGGAACTGAAGCCAGTAAGTCACTTGCCCAGGGTCAGGTCACCCAGCTTTCAAGTTTCAGGGCTGATGAACCCTCCTACATGCTTTTTTGCCTATTAATGTTACATGAGACGTAGTTTTGGAAACACTGGAGTAGAGAGGACAAAGTGAAGGAGAGTTAAGTAAGGCACTGCAGAATGTTTTTTTTTTGTGTTTTTTTTTTTTTTTTTAATCATAGGAGAGTGGTATTTCAGTAACTCGAAAGACAGGGGAATCCGTGCCCACCTCAGGGATCAGGTATTCTGTTTATGGCCAGCATTCAGCATTTAAAATCTGTGATCTTTCCTTCTAGACAATTTCATGCCATATCTGGTAAGTTGAGTGTGTGCAGGGTGGTATTTTAAAGTATTTTAAATAAAGAAACAGCACCTTCTAACACATACCACACAAAAAACAATTCTTAATTTTAGAACCATTTTATTTAACTTGACCCCACTAGCCAAGGCCTAAATCTGACTCTAAACAAACTATAATGAATTTTAACAGGTTGTATAAATTCTCTTTCTATACTATAAGGTGGTTGTTTTTAAAGCATATGAATAGGGAAATTAGCCAAAAAATATATGGAAAAAGGCTCATCTTTACTGATAATCAGAGAAATTAAAATGAGAACATGAATTACCATTTTTACTACCTTAAAAGCTGACACACTGAACAGATAATAGTAGAGAGGGTTGAGAAGATCCTTTCATACACTGTTGGTGGAAATGTAAATTATAACATTTTTGAAGGACCCTTTGGAAGCCTCAAGTAAAATCAATATAGGTATACCACTGGATTCAGATATTTCTGCTGTTTCTATCCCCAGAATAATCCTCCATTCTTCTTTCTGTGAAGCCATATTCCAAACATACTTTGTGGTACAACTCTTGGTAGATTGTATTATTGTGTCATTATATTGCGGTAATATATTATTGTCATGTTATTTGTCACCTTTCCTCTAAGAGGATCATGTATCCTCACTGGTTACTAAGTGATTGCTGAGCTCCTCCCACTAGAGAAGGTATACTTGCTGCCCATCGATGGCAGGCTTTCTTGGCCTTATGACTTGCTATTGCTGGAATTTGGGTAGAAGTAATATATATGCTATGACCAAGCAGAAGCTTCAAGAATCATTGTGTGGTCTCACTGTTGCTATCATCTGTGCCAGCACATTACAGTGAGGCTGCTCCTTAGCTTGGGCCTATGAAAGAAGAAGGCATGGAACAGAACCGAAGCCAAATTTCAGGTATCATGTATGTGAGTGAGAAATAGGTGTGCGGTAAGCCATGGGGATTTTTGGTTATTGTTAACTTTAGTGTTGTAACCCAGCATAAACAAATAGAGGCTCAAACCCACTTCTTCCACAAAGTCTTTAGTGTTTATTTACCCTAGCTTATGTTTTTTCTTTTTCTTTTTTTCTTTTCCAAAGTCTACAAAGAATTTAAATCTTTAATACAAGTCTTTTAAAGCGTACATTTTTCTAATAGTGATTTCCAATTATATTAACTATGTCATTGCTCACCCCAGTGGCACTACAAATTCTCTGAAGCGCCATGCCATCTCTTACACTTTTAAATTATTTTCTCTGGTCCTGGAAACATAGTAGGTACTGAATAAACATTCTTCTGTTGACATATATACAATATGCAAGCCACTGTTACTTTATCAGTTGGTAAAAATGATAATTGAGGACCTTATTATTGCTCAGGTTGGCAAGAAATATTTGTCCATTCCCCTAGAAAAAGGTAGTTGATCCCAGAAAGATTTTGCTTGCTGGATGATTAGTTCACAGAGGCCCTTATAATGATTGACGTGCTCTACATGACTCATGATTTCACCCATGAAGGACCTGAGAAAAGCCTTTAAAAATACTCAGTTCAAAGTGGCATCAATGCTGCTTAGAGATGGCAGAGGCTATGACCCTCTTAAGCCTAGACCAGCAACAAGCTTGCTTATTTCTATAGTGATATAAAAGAGAATTTTTTCATGTGTTTAGGTCTTCCTTCGTGAGAGATTACATTTTAAGGGAATGTTAGTTGAAAGTGAAAAAAGCAGAGGCAAGAAGGCTGTAAAACAATGATCAGCTCAATTTCTTCCTGAAACAATTCCTGTTTTCCCTGGGGCATCTCAGACTGAAGGTTTCTTTATAGATTTTTACAATTTCTTAACAAGGAATACATTATGAAATGCATTTAAACTATCTGCTCATTTGAGCTGCAGAGTGTGTGTTGTTTTTTTGTTTGTTTTTAATATGGCAAAGTAAGGGAGCTCCTTGAAACCTATAAAATAGCTCCTGGTGACTTAATACAGGAGGCCCTTCTGGAATATTGTGTGATTATCAGGCAGGACTTTAGTGAGGAAGGAGGGGCACCACTGTCAACCCTTTGAAGTAAGATTGAATGGCATCAGTCTGAGAGCAGTGGTTTTCTGGGATAAATATTTCATACAAGAGTAAGAAAGCAATACAGCCATAAATTTTCTATTTTTGCTGGATAGCTTTAGTAAGTGTATGACGTTTATATTATTTTCTGGACTTTAATCTTATAAAATTTTGATCCTTGGATAAGTGTCATTGACTCATTGCACAGGTAACCTTGTGAGGTTTTTTTGAAGCTAACAGGCCAAAGTAACGTGAAATGATAGGAGGCATTAACCAAGGTTAAACAGTTATTACTATTAAGTGGCATGTGGAGCATTTAGTGTCTAGCAAGAAGAGGAAGTGTTATTTTTCTAGAAGGAATATAGATGGGGTGAGATTTTTTCCCAGCTCCACAATGGACTATGTACAACTTTTTGGAAAACCTCTTTAGTTTTTGTTTTGTTTTTTGTCATCATAGGATATGTACAGTTCTATCTGAGGAGTTTTGCACTCTTCTGATGAAAATGGCTAGCAAAATTCAGAGAATCTTACATTTCTAGGGTTACAGGCACTGTAAGACTTCTGGTCCAACCATCCCTTCATTGATGAGTACAATGAGCCCCAGAGTCATTAAGTAATTTGCTTGAATTCATATTTGGTGTAAGAGTTGTGATTAAAGTGTTAAAAAACACATTTTAGGTGAAGGAAATTTGAAAAATACAGAGAAAAAAAAAATAACTGGACTGAAGGTTACTATGGGATGGGACCAGAAACCTGCTCGCTGCAGGGGAAAGACCATTCAGAGAAGGGCAGGGGAGCTACCATGATGGGAGGTAAACACTTTCATAAACATTGACAAACCTGGGAATGGGTGCAGAGTAGTGAGATGATCCAGTGTGCTGATGACCGTAATTGTGTCGTCCTGCAGGCAGCTCTCATGTGGTGTCCTCTATGGCTTGCACCGAACTGTCCGCTATTTTATGCAGCTGGCTTGGAAGAATCTATATAATAGATGGGGATCAAACAATGCAAATATGGGAGTGAAGAAAACATCATTTTAATGATAAAATTAAGATTCAAAACCATTTATCCAGATGTGAGCCCAAAGCAATATGAGAAAGTGGGAATAGAGCTAAGAGAAATAACTAAATCCTAAAGAATGTAAGTTCAGCATGGGTGATATATCTGGCTTGACGACAGTTCAAGCAGTACATACTTGGGTGTTTTAATTGCCCATAAACTCAGGGTGGTCCAGTATTCTCTCAAAAAATTAATCTTAGGCTATTTTCATAGAAGTATTATATTTTTGTTCATATCAGCAGATGTAACAGAATGGTAATATTCACCCGCTGGCAGACCATTGATAAACTATTGCATGACTAGGCATGGCCTTGAAAGGCAGTGATGAAGAATTAAGGTGTTGGTTCCTAAACTTTCTCAGTTTGACCCCTTTGAGGTTCCCTTTCTCAGGCTGACCCCTTTAAAGGCTCTATCCTTTCTTCACAGAATATAAACGTATTTACAAAAATCACAGATAACTTCAGGGGGTTTATAGGTGCAGGTTGAGAACTCTTAAAGTAGAGATGACTAATAATAGGAGGACAGTTAGAAAGACGGCGGCTTTGGAGTCCATGTCATATAAAAATCAGTTGACAGAATTATGGATGCTTAACCTAGAAAAGGAAAGACCTGGGGAGACACGAAGCACTCATAACCACAGCTCACTAGTATCCAGTTCTCCCTTTCCTAGAATTTGGGGGGCTGCATTTTCAGCCCCTTCGCAGCTGTGCAGTCCATGTGAGCAGTTCTGATCAATGACCCAGGAGCGGAGGGGATGTGTGTCCCTTCTAGGCTACAGTAGTTTTTTCCTGGTCTGAGATCCTCCAAGACCCTCTTCTTTACCGTGGCAATCAGATTACATTTTCTGGCTGGTGTGGCTAAAAGGTGGTGACTCCTCCCTCAACCCAGATCTCAGGGACCATGTGAATGAAGCAAACACTCCCTGCCACCTGTGTTACCACTCAGCAGTCATGGGTGGGTGTGGGAAGTACTGAACTCTTGAGTCGCTTCACTCAGTGTGGAAATTGTGTGCCCATAATGACACCAAGCACAGTTCCCATTTGAAGAATTGCAATATACATTTCTCTGTTCTTTTGCAGGAATATAAAAGTACAACACACCTAATTTCTGAAAAAGAGGGCCTTTAAGCAGGGAATTTGCAGACTATGTATTTCTCTCAGCTTTTGCAGATATGTGGCCTATCTTCTGTGAAGGGGCATGTGGATCTTGGATATCCTACTTAAGACTACATAATAATCATTGCTTTCCATAAGAACGAAGAATTGTTGTTTGCTACAGATGATCACGCCCCATGAAGGGGATTTGTCAAATAGTAGGGCAAGACCTTTCTAAGCATTAGGGCTATCCAATAATTAGATGAGCTGAGAGCCTCCTGGGGGCCAGAAGCATTCCAACAGAGGGATTTGGGGACTGGGTAGGGCCTTTAAGGTCCCATCTCATGCTAAGAGTATGGTTGTTTTCTTCTAAATTTCTCCCAACCTCTTTTATTTTTTGAAGCAATTTTTATCATGACCATTGTTAACACCATCACAGAATTTTTGTGTAATGCTTACACATAAATATTTATGATGAATTCCAGAGCATGATATAAGAAGACATTATTACTTTGTAACACACTCTTTCTTTTTGTACAAAAGTCCAAATTTCGGAGGCAACACATATGCTCCTGGCTCGGTATATGAGAAGTGTATAGATAATGAAATTACTCATGAAAGTGTGAGGGAGTACATGATGAACAGGCTTTAGTAAGGAGTGGGACTCAGTACCAAATCTAGGACCAGACACTCTCTTTTTACCTTTTATGTCCAGACCTCTAGACCATGTTTCTTAATATTCAGGGGAGTGAATCCTTCTGAATCACCTGATTTAAGAGCACAGTCTCCTCGTATCCTCTCCCCAACGCAGGAGTTATCACATCTTCCCTTGCATGACCCTCTTGTGGCCTGTTTTATTTGAGTCTCCAAATGAATGTACAGTGATATTCCCAGGAAAATGAATCTGGCACTACTAGATGTTGGCCGTTTTCATTTATAGAGCAAGTAAAGAAAATGAGAATCGTTGCTTCATGAAGCAGGTCATGGCTCTCTGCTGCAGCCACAAACACCTTACCTGACGCCGCAGTGATTCTTTTGCCCAGAAGTGTGAAGTAATGGGTTCCTGAACAAATTCAATCCACACAGAGGTAATTTACTTGAATTTAAATTCTCTTTTGTTTATCTTTGGAAATAATCACAATGGAATCAAATGTAGTAATGTTATGTTACCTGTTGGTGAAACAGCATACTGCTTTAGAGTAAGTTATGATAAATTCTATTAGTATGTTGGATCTTGTGGATTTAAAGATTAATGGAGAATGAATATTTGTATTAAAAAAAGTGTGACATTAGTGACACGATGACCAGAGGCACAGACTGTCTTTCTACTTTTCTTTTTTTGTTTTGTTAATCCTCACTGGAGACTATTTGTTCCATTGCTTTTTAGAGAGAGTGGGAGGGAGGAAGGAAGGGGGGGCGGAGAGAGAGAGAGAGAGAGAGAGAGAGAAACATTGATGTGAGAGATACACATAGATTGATTGCCCCCAGCATATGCCCCGACCAGGGGATCGATCCCATATGCTGAGGCCTGAATCTGCAACACAGGCACGTGCCCTTGCCTGGGAATTGAACCCTTGACCCTTTGGTTCAGGGGCCAATGCTCTAACCATCGAGAACACTGGCCAGGACCAGACTGTCTTTCTAAAAACAATTTAACTTACCTTTAGACATGTGATCTTAGACACATTACCAATCTGTCTAAGCCTCAGTATTCTCATCTGTAAAATGGAAATGATAATTTTACCTTACTCTTATGGACATAATTAAGTGAGAAAATACACTTACAGCAAGTAACAATTTGCCTGATATGTAGTAAATGCTTGGTCAGTATTTGCTCTTTTGGTGGTGGTTGTTGTTGTTATAAAAGCCCACATTTGGTCTGCTTGGTGGGAAGCAGTGTGGTGGTAGAAATAGTACTAGGCTGTGAATCAGCAAGCCTGTCTTTTTGTCTTTGCTCCATTAAAATGCTGTGTGGCTGTCTGCAAGTCACTTGCCCTCTCTGGATCCAGATTGTTTGTTTTGTTTTTGTATGAATAGATATGTAGACTTAAGATTCTCTAAGTTTTTCCAACTTTAGAAATATTTGATTTTATGTAACTTAGCATTATGATTGTGAAAACAACTTAGTTCATATTCCTTACTGACTTTAAATATTGAAAAGTACACATTTATCAATTAAGTGGCTTAGAGCAGTGCATCGCACAATTTAATGCACATTTGAATCAGCTGGGGAATTCTGGGGAAACCTTACCTTGCAGGTTCCCATTCAGCAGGCCTGGGGAAGGTAGAGCCTGAGGTTCTGCATTTCTAACAAGCTCATAGTCCCTGTGAAAGGATAGGGGCCATTGGTCTTCTCACTTTGGCTTCTCTGTTTGGTCATCAAGATCTCAGCTGTGTGAATTTGATTATTAATTTTCCTATTTGTATCATCTGTGGTCAGAACAGTTTAAACAAAAAAAATAAATGAAATAATTCAATATGCTAGAAGTATAATACCTATTCATCACCTCAATTCAAAAAGTAAAACAGTAGTTCTAGACGAGCTACTTGACAAATGATGACACTTTTAGGACTGAAATCAGATGGAAGTTATTGCACAGATGCCCGTGACCAGGCTTCTCTTTCTCTCCCCTTTGGGTCTTAAAGATTAAAATATCTATGTAATAATAGCCAAGTGAAATTACCCTGAGTATAAATGAACACCAAAAGATTCTATGACTGGGGCGATTGAGCTGTCTTGATTTATTTATCACTAAAAGTATTTCTCTCTGCCAGTTCAAAACCTGGCAAAGTTTTATGATTAGAGACTATCATAAAATTCACTTTGCAGTTAAGAACTATTGATAATTATTCCCTAGAAAAAATTTTGCATGCAACTTATTTTCTTTAAACTCTCAGCGTGACTGTCATGGAAAAGAAAAGAGCTTAGGGGATAAAATAAAATTAAATTTCTAATGACTCTCTCTCAGGTTTCAAGGGGTGATGATGATCCAGTGTAAGATGGGTCAAGAGAGGAGATGGACTTCTCAAAAACCATAGAGAGAAGAGAGTCCCCATCTATTTCTGGTTAGGAATTTCCTTTTGATATCTCAAAGTTCTTAATACTTTTGATGATGGGGCAGGGAGAATGCATGTTGATGACCAGAAACATTGGCCAATTGTCTTCCTCTTCCTGTTGATCAGACTTTGAAGATAATAAAAACTGACTTGGAGAAAGATGCTGGATTAGGTGTTCATATTTCTAGTAGTTGAAGGTCTGTTGGTTGAGAAACTTTGAGCTCTCTACATTAGGCTCATAAAGGTTTCAAAGGAAGAGTTGAATAACAAAAATGAGTGGGAAGTTTTGATCTCTTCAAATGTCCATAGAAATGGAATGTGTGTAGGGAAATATTTGGAAAAAAAGTGCTGAGTTGGATTACGGTAATATCTCTAACCATATAAATATATTTATAGAATATTTATGAATTTCTAAATGTATTTTTAAATTTACAAATATAATTATATATTTATAGACTATTTATATTTATGTTTATATATTAATAGAATATTTATATTTATAGAATATAGAAGGCTTCCTGAAATGTAAGTAATTCAATTTTATCTTAAAAGGAACCCTCCTTATAAGTCCTCTCATAACTAAGAACTTTTTGTGTGTGACACAAATATATATTTGTTAATGAGGTTGGATATTTTAATACTTGCTTTCCTTATAGGCACAAATACATGGACTTGATATTTTCTTTTTGGGCAATTGATTACTTGTTCCCTCTTGAACAGTGACCTGAGTCCAGTGTCAGTGCGGGAGTTCAATCTCAAGCTCTTGGTGTTTTGCAAAGGATGTTAGCTTGGCCTTAATGTTAAAAATTCATAGATGATAGTGCTTTGATAGAGCTCTGATAGTGCTTTTGATACTATCTTGTTGCCTAAGATGAAAACACTTTTTTCTTCTTTATTCTCTTTTCTTTCTCACCAGGCTTTTTAAATTGTGGGCAGCGAACACTCCAAATCCATCAACCCCACTTGATTTTCTTGTTTGTTTGTTCACTTTGGTTTTAATTTTGCTTTGGAAAGGCCATAAAGTCCAGATTGGTAAATTGAAATTAATTTTTTTTCCTCTCTGGAGTGGGTCAGAATGACTTGACCGCATCCCTGCAGGAAGCGAGGCTTGCTCTGCGCATGGCTGGGAGGTGCACGTGCATTTGAGGTCAAGTCAAGCATCCTGTTACTTAAGGGGTGGTGTTCACTCTGGATGTGACCTGGAGGGGATCTTGACCCCACTTCTGTGGTTGCTTTAAACTAGGTCTGACCTCTTACTGGGCTATACTTTTAGGCCTTTGTTAAGCTAGAAAAAGTCAGCCCTGGGTCTCAGAGGCCACAGGAGGCCAATTTGCTGGCTTGTTCTGTGAGAGCAGATTATTCAGTCTCTGTTCCCAAACGTGTGACTTTGTGGCTTCCAGGGTTTTATTATTTCTCTGCAGCCTATGTTTATGTTTGTTGACAGGGTGACCTAGAGACATTTAGAGTGTTGGGTTACTGTTTAGTGGAAAATTGATCAAAATGAGGAAAGTTTTCATATTAACCCCAAAATGCATTATTTTGGAAACATTCATAGGGAGCAGAATCGTGGAGTCTGAGAGTTTTCTTGTATAACTTCTCATTTAGCCCTGAATGTCTTCTTTTAAACACCTGTTGAAAGATAATAGGGGGTCATTAGTGAAAGAAAAGCAATCCCACTTTTACACACAAATTCCTGAGTAGAGTTAAACTGCCATCTAACAAGTGCCTTCTCTGTGCCAGATGCCACATTAGGCACTGGTAATACCTACACGAATCAGATTTGGTTCCTATCCTCAAAAGATGATGTTTTTGTTATTGTAATTTAACATTTTAAAATTCCTCACAGATGACCCATAAAATTGAGTGTTTCCTTGCTACATGTATATAAAATTGTCCCATATTGTGCAATAAATGAGTTTCCAACTAGACTTTTAGTAAACATTGTATTTCTTGTGTCCCAGCTCAATTCTACTGGTTATAATTCCAGAGAGAGCCAGAGGTATACAGGGATTCTTTCCTTTTTTGTCTGCATCATCAGTTGTAGTCCACACACTGAACGGGGATAATAGATGTATTTTTTGACTTGTACTTAACTTCTAACACATTTGAACAAACACTTAAAGTAGAAAAATTTCGATAAAATTAGATGCAGTGATGGTTCCACAACTATGTGAAGATACTTTAAGTGGATGGATTGTATGGTATATGAATTACATCCAATAAAGCTATCACACATTTATATTTCTACTTTCTTTTAAAAAATCTGAATTATCTGGCAATCCTGGGGCTGCATTCCCACATGGCAGCCATCAGCAGGGATTGAGCAACTGCTGCTCTTAGGTGCACCGTGAGTTCTCTTACCCACCCAATGTTTCTACTAGTCAAAAAAGTACTTGAGTCTGGGATTCTCTTAACTGGCCAATAAATTTCAGTTCAAAGCCTGATCATTGCAGGGAGAGGAGGAGAGAGGCTGGGACACTCATTTAAGATAAAGCCCCAGGGTCCTTCCATGAAAGATCAAGCTCACTGAGTTCTAAGGTTAAGAGTAGTTCTTGTGAATACATTAAACAATGGGAGAGGCAGAGGTTTTCCTTTCTACTTGATCTGTTGCTTGACATTTTACTACCCACAACTGACCACTCAACGGAATGCTGTTGGTCAGGCTGCTGGATTCATTCTGTATCAGTTGATTGCATGTCATGGGGTGGTCCATTTGGGCTTCATCTTTCAAACCTCACTAACTGATTCAACCCTTTGGTACTTCCAAAATTGTCCCCCTCACAGATTTAGAGTCTTAAGAGAAGAAAGAAAGTTTCTGTGGTTGAATATTTTGGGGAAATTCTGGGTAAAAATTCACTTTCCATATTAGCATATTCATGGTTTTCAGAAGGCTTGCAGTAAAGGAATCTGTTTAACTTTGTGACCACAGTCTCTGAGGTCACATATCCAGTGAAAAACTGGTAGGCCACACTTTAGGATATTGCCACAGACTGTTGTTTGGATATTAATTAACTGTAGGTTTACAGTTGTGAGTAGGCAAAATGCAGAGTTTATTCTTGTATTATTAATTATTATATTACTTTCTATACAAACAACTCTAAACCTACTTTTGCCCCACCCTGTAATTTAGCCATTAACCAATACCCAATAGAGGACAGTCTAGGAATAAAGGCAGAGGTGAGTTATTGAGAGATAACAGGTTCATCACCACTTACGAAGCTTTAAAAAGTTGGTATTATACCATATGCGGAATCTAAAGAACAAAATAAACAAAACTGAAACAGACTCATAGACACAGAGAGCAGACTGGTAGTTGCCAGAGGAAAGGAGGTTTGGGGGACTGGGAGAAAGAGGTGAAGTGATTAAGAAGTACAAATTGGTAGTTACAAAACAGTCATGGGAATGCAGAGTACAGCAAAGGGAATATAGTCATTAATATTGCAATAACTACATATGGTGTCAGCTTGGTAGTGGAAATATCAGGGGGAACACTTTGTAAAGTATATGATTATCTAACCACTATGCTGTATACCTGCAAGCAGTACAAAATAATATTGAAGGTAAACTGTAATTAAAAAAAATAAAGTCATATTACAAAGAGAGAAAAATCTCTTTTGAAGTAAGATTTTAAGTCACAAGGGTTGAATGTAGAACTTGAAGTGGATCTGGAAATCCATCAGAGGATCTGGTGATTTCTCTAGAATGCCTCATGATGCCTTTCTTTTGTTTCTTTGTTTCTTTTGTTTCTTTTGTTTCTTCAAAAGCCTTTCTTTTGTTTCTTTGAGCATAGAGAACATATCTTCTCTCTCTTCAGTGCTTATATAAATGACTAAGCTGAGATTTTCTGTGCAGGTAACATTCAAGAAACATATTTCTTGGGGAAACCTAGTTCAAACCTGCCAGTTTGAGTAGAGAAGTAGGACAAAGAGATCGTGGAAGATTTGAGATTGATAAGAGATAAATAACTCTTAAGATACTTCTACTGTAGCTGTTTTTAATAATTATTTGGTGAGGAATCAAATAATTGTTTTCTTCTGTGGAAAATTCAGAAAATCACGAAGAATGTTGAGAAATGAAGTGATCAGACACAACCAGTTATTAACACTTCGATGCATTGTCTTCTCAATATATATTGAGCATAATGCAAAACAAGTTCTGTTCCAGCTTCTTTTCACTTACTGTTATGTTGTGAGCATTTCTCTGGCAACAACAATCCTTCATAAACATTTTTAATGGCTAAATTTTATTCCATTTTTGGATCTACCATAATATTAAAACTTTCATTCAGATTACTAAATTAAACTATGCATGTGTTTGTGGCAAGACCTCACTAATCTTCTCTATCCCAAGACATAAACAAAAGAAATGTCGAAGTAGATCAGATGAGAACACGTGGATACAGAGACGTAAATGGCCTGCTTTAAGTTTCTACCGGAGCTAAAAATGGAAGCACAGCCTCGTTCTGTGTCTGATGTGCAGTTCACTGCCCCACCTTTAACTCCTGCTGCTGACAACTTATTTCACATCTCCAAGGGGGATTTCTGTAGAGACTGTCAATTGGGGGCTGTTGATTTGATGGGTGATTTAGCCTTAGTAAGAAAATTGCTGTCAAAATGGAGTGTGTCTCTAGAGTGTGGCTCTCCCTGCATTGAGTCCTCAGGGACCCGGAGGGCACAGGTAAGGAGGTCACGCTGCCCTCTTCTCTCAGTGAAAACTGAAGAGGGGAGATGCGGGCCTGGGGCAATTACCACTCTTAATTGCTGAGAAATGGCCAGCATGATTTTCACCGGGTGACCGACAACCGAAAACCATCCATTTAGTTTATAAATGAAACAGAGGGAGATGGACATCCCCATTTCTTAGATAATCAGCACAGATTGCTTTCAGGAGGGGTAAGGAAACCACCCCGCAATGGGATGGAATGAGACTCACTGATGACCAGCAGCGAGTGACAGATTCGCTCCTTAATGACATAATCCTCTTTCCTTCCAGGGTGATTATCCTGCCACTTTTCTTCCTTCCAAACCAGCCATGACCCAGCAAGATGTGGTTTTGGAGACCAAAAGAACACAGAATAAAATAATAGGTTTATCATTTTCCTGTATCTAGTCATTTGTTTCTGTCTCCTTTTAGGAGAAAAAATATACAGTTTCTCACAAAATTATAAGAACATCTTTTCCACAGTGGTAAATTTATCCTTTATTAGGTTTTTTGAGAACTGAATAATTTCCTTATTGATTGAGATGATAAAATCATGGTTTCAAAAATTCTATATTCTGCAAGAGAGAAAAATATGGGTTTCACATATAACAAAATTTGTATTTATGACTACCAATATTCATGCAAAGGAGCATCTATACATGTGGAAACTGTTTACATAAAATTATCCCCCAAAAAACCCACCAGAGACTTTCCCTGAAGCCTCTGTGGGCTGTTGCAGATCCAAGAGTAAGTACTTGGCTGAAATGTTGATTCAAAGGCTATTGGTGGGAACTTAAGTTATTATTTCCATAAAATCAGAGATGCAGTACCCTTTAGGATCATCACACAGCTCGGTCTCTGTTAAACACACCATCCTTGGTAGCTTGAGGAGCTTTCACACTTGCCTGGCCTGTGGGCTGTGTCGAGAGCCTGGGTAATGCTCTCCTGTCCCTTGGGAAGGCCTGGCCACAGTGAATGCAACATCATCTCCATGTTCTCCATCATCTCTAACATTAGCATCATCAATAAGTACTTTGTCAAGCAAAGTATAATTCTTAAAATGTTAGAATCATAATCTTATCTAGAATGCAGACACATGTGAATCTTTATTTAACACAGTGATGAAGGTACCAGCAGCATGATAGGATGGCTTCTAAAGGGGCTAGGAGGCACAGTTTGTTTATTTGTGGTTTAGTCAATACAAATAAAAAAGAATGCTGAATAAGACTGTCAAAGTAAAAACATAACTGGTTCATGATGTACAGGGAAATATAACCATAATTGTTAGGATTTTCTCCTCTGCTAAACAGAAAATAATATAATCATATTTCTTTCCTAGGCCTGTTGTAACCAACTACCACAAACATGGTGGCTTAAAGCCACAGAAATTTATTCTCACATTTCTTGAGGCTAGAAGTCTGAGGTCAAGGTGTTGGCAGAGTCACACTCACTCCAAAGAGTCTAGGGAAGAATCCTTCCTTGCCTCCTCCTGGACAAGGCCTGGTAGTGCTTGCTTCTGCCAGCAATCTTTGGCAGCACAACTCCAATTCCAGCCTCTATGTTCCCATGGCCTCTTCCCTCTTTGTCTCTGTGTCCTCTCCTCTTCTTAGAAGGACAGCAGTAGCTGAATTTAGGGCCTAAATCCAGGATGACTCAACCTCAAGATACTTACCTAATTACTTCTGCAAGGACCCTAATTTCAAATAAGGTCACATTCTTGTTACCGACGGCCTGGCTCCTGGTCATCTCCTGGCCCTCCCTGGTGGCAGGCGAGACTGCTACCATCGAACCATCCTGGGTTCTTGAGAACTTCTGAGATAGAAACCAAGAGAGTTCAGCATAGACTAGTACTTGAGTGAGAGGTTTATTATATATAGCTTGTGCGCCGAGGGAGATAACATTGAAAGGGAGAAAGAGAAATGTTACTCCGCAAACAAAAGCTGAGGAACAGTTTTAAAGAAGCTGAGGTGGGAAAGATGACATCTAAGTGCGACATCTAACTACGCAGAAGTGAGGGGACTCTTTGGGGCTTGCACAGTACAACTGCATGCTTCTTCATGCGTTGCATGTCTCATTAGCATGCTAAATCTCTGCCTAGGGGTGTGTTTTTACCATTTAAATGAAGGAAGGTCACAGAAAGGACAGTCTTTCTTGCTAACATGTATGCATGAGTGAAAGGAACAACGTTTAAACCCCCTGAGTAAATCTTGCAGACAGCAGTGTCCTTCAGTCTAGCTGCTAATTGGTTGTAAGGAGAAGGGAAAGCTTTGGGGCAATTAATATGTTCCTGGCTTCCTGCCTGCCTATCTCACTCTGACATTCTGAGAGGACCGAGAATTTTGGGGGACACTATTCAACCCATTACGTATATCTTAACAGTTTTCAAAGTTGTAAGATGCTGGCGTGCTAATTCGTTATGTGAACACACTCCCATTTTCCCAGAGAGTCAGATGACTCTGAGGCTGATTTGTTAAAAAATGCCCCTAAAATGACAATAAAAGGTTGTATAATTATCTTTTTAATGTTTTCCTCCAAGTTGGATAATTTTTCTTAACATTATAAAAATGCCTATTTTTATGCCACGCACTGTGATGCCTGATCTTTATATTTTATCTCATTTGGTCCTCATAACTCAACAAGTAGGGTTTGTTATCTGCATTTTCACAAATGAAGACAACTGAGACACAGAGAAATCAAGTAACATGCTTAAGGCCACACTGCTAGCAAATGACAGTTGTGTGTGTTGTTTTGTTTATTTGAACAAAGCCCCAAACACCATTGCTCTTTCCTGTGCTCGGTCCTTCTTTAAGTCAGGTCAGATAAAAGTCTCCTGCTTCTGTCATTTCAAGGTCTAATTGCCTATCATAGAAGATGAGTGGCTATGACCCATCAGTAACTCTTCCTGAAGTGTGACGTTACTTCTGAGCTAACCTCTCACTGGGAGAAAGACATCGCAGTGCACGGCTCTGTGAAGGTGCTTTCCTGGGATCAAGACAGTCCCAAGGACACCCCAAAGGAATTTTAATTGAATTGCTTTTCCTTGTACTCACTGCTGTTAAAGCAAATATGCAAATAACACTGAACTTACAGAGTCTTTTGGAAGGTTATTTAGTACTTGCTGTTTGCTCAAGCCTCATTTAGGAAAACCACAGTAGTAGAAAGCTGTGTACGTAATACTTCATTTGAGTAATAAAGCAGCCCGGTTTGTTAGGTGAGTACACACTTTTGTATGCATTTTAATTTGGAAAATGTGTATTATTTTTAGGATGTGACTTTTGTTGGTAGGCATGGGTGAGGACATTTTTCTAACCTTTTGTAAGATGAGCTCACTGAAAAATCAGTGTTAGTTTAAATTGTAGTTTAGGTTGAAATGAGAAGCCAATTAGGAAGGCAGCTTCTTGTGAAACTCCCTAGACATGAAGTGTTAGTGCTAAAGCAAATAATCACTCCAGGAAATCACAGGCATCACTTCTGAAATTCTGGGAAAAACCACAAAGACTGAATGGTATAGGAGAAAGACCAGTGAGCCAGTAGCTGTGCTATGATAGAAACTACCTTGGACAAGTCCTTCAACCTGTCCAAAGCTCTCTCCTCTCTAAACGCAAAGTGAATGACCACATGGTTTCTCAGCAATACTGACTGCATCCCATTGAATGCTCTGAAGTGTATGCAGAGATAAGCATTAACCCATTAGCAAGAATGCTTATTTTCTATTTATTCCTTAGATTCCCTTTACAATGTAAAAAAATAACGGAGTAGCTTGAATTTAAGTAGTACTGTTCTTCCTTAGAAATCCAAACTTGTTTTGTGTTAAATCTTTGTCAGTTATACATGTGATTCATGCAAATTTGCCTACCTGTTTACACAGATAGAAACTGAAAGGCAGCAGTTGCCAAAACGGCATCATTGGCTTTATTGGTGAAGACCAGAGACCGAGCCTAGAGGCCCCTTGATTTCCAGGCAAGTAATACACATGGCGGCTCATTTTATAGCAACCTGAAGGGTAGGTCTTTTCCTTATTTCATGGCTGAGGAAACTGAGCGTAGCAAGTGCTGTTTGTGCCGTTGGCCTCACCACGGCGGGCAGGCTGGACGTCCAGTTCCTGGCAGCACCTGCATCCCTTAGCCTGAGGACCTTTCCTAGTGGCTGGAGGCTGCAGATCTGTGTGATGGCAATCCCAGAATGCCCAAGAAGTGACACCACCAGGCTCAGCCCTCACCTGAAGACTGTTGGAAGTTGGCGTATAAATACCTCAGCTCACCTTTCCCTCAGGTAGGCAACTTAGGGCACTTCTGCACAGGATTTTGCTGTATCCCTATGGTATTAAGCTACAGTTACCATCTGCGAATGACTTCCCTTGTCACTTCCCCACTTACCTGCCAGTGTTTCTTGAGACTTTCTTCTGAGGAAACCTAGACAAAGGCTCAGAGGGCTCATAGCTGGTTGGTATCAGAGCTGGGATTCAGAGCCAAGTCTGTTGGCCCGAATTCTTTGAGGGTGATGTCTTATTTTCTTCTGCATAAAAGAAAACATCTTCTGTACTTCCAGTGCATCACAGATATGGCATCTAATATCGCATGTAGGTATAACTGCTTTCGCATGGTTTACATACAATTTGAATGTCTGACTCTCACAGAGGCAGTGGGTGTAGAGTTTAGGACCCTGAACTCTGTCATCAAATGGCCGTGGTGTGCATCCTGCTCTGCGCCTAGCAAACTCTTTCATGTTGCTCTCGTTACCTAATCTCTATGCCTTCATTTTCCCTCAGGTGTAAAATGGAAATAAAATTATAGGATTACTGAAAGTACAGGTCTATTTGTTAGCATCCATCTATTATAACAACACTTTGCATGCGATTAACTGAAATAGAGAATTTTTAATTATTCCTTACTCAAATGTATTTGATTTTTAGAAGTTGTAGGAAAATGGGATGATACACATACATATAAAATATTTCCAAACAAATGTACAAACCACTGAAACAAACAGAAATAAGGAAAAATAGTATACAAATTTCTGTGGTTAGTGTACACATTGAGCTCAATCTCCTGTGTGCCTTACATCGAGAAGTGACTCAGAGCAATTTAAATGGTTGCTCTGTGAGCTTTAATTTTGTCATTTGTAAAATAGGAACAACATATCTTAATGCTCCTTTTGACTCTGTGATTCAACATATAATATCTGTGATCCTTTCAGATACTAAATAAACTGAAAAAGAAAATCTTATTCTACTGCTTAATATGGCAGGAAAATATCCTCAGCATTTAAAAGAAACTTTAAGTAACTGGGTTTAAATACAATATATTTCATACTTATTAATCAGGACATTCAACTAAATAATTTGATAAATTGATATGCTTATTGAATTTATTTATTGTGCAATCAATTGTTCCTGGACTTTCTTTTTATCTTAAGTAACGCCTATCTGTCAGAAAGTCAGAAATAGCCAGCCATCATTTTCTGGAGTGGCTCTTTACCTACTGGCCTAGAAGGTATACTTCGGGAAGCTGTGGAAATTAAATTGGAAAAGAAAGTTCATGCCATTTCATGAAGGGTAAGAAAGTGAGGGTAAGAATTTTATTTTGTAGGCAATGGGGAATCTTTGAAAGTTTCTCAGCAGGAGAGTACTTGTTCTGAACTATAGAAAATTAATTTGACATTGGAGTCTATAATTCATTGGATGGGGAAGAAACAGGAGTAAGACATTTATTTCAATAGTCTAGATGAGAGGCAATGACTATCTGAACAAGGCTGGTGGCAGTGGGAAAAGAGGAGGGAATGTAGCAAGAAACATCACTTAGGCTGACTAAACTGGGCTGATAGGCTAATTAGATACGAGACCTATGGGAGAGGCAGAGGTCAGATGTTACTTGGCCAGGGGAATAAAAATGATGTTTAAGTTGAAAAGGAAAAAAAAGTAGTTAAGAGATACTCAAAGCTCTGTAAAACTAAAAGCTTTAGGAAAAAGTATATTGTTAACTTAAATAAATTTGTATTAACAGGTCCAGAAAAATCATATTCCAGGGCAATAATAATAACTATGAGTTTTCAGGGAAACACTGTGTCAGATATGTGCTATACAGTATATTATGTGTAATTCTTACAATGTCTCTTCAAGGTATATATGTTTATCTTAATTTTACAAATTAAGAAACAAAGCTCCTAGAGGTGAAAAAATTCTCCTAAGCATTAAGCAGCTTATTTGTGATTGAACAAAAACCAAAATAAAGGTCTGTCTGATCTAAAGGTCTATTTTCTCTCTCTTTTTTCTTTTTTATTGAATTTACTGAGGTGACATTGGTTAATAAAATTATATAGGTTTTAGGTGTACAATTCTATAATATAAGTCTATATATTGTATTGTGTGTTTATCACCCAAAGTCATATGCCATGTGGCCTCTCTTATGTTTGAAAAACTTATAAATAAATTTGTTAACTGTAAGTTTGGACAAATTTTGTAATGACTGAGATAACCATGTTAAATCATTAGCATATTGCTAATATTATGTCAACCTCTGCTAAATCATTCATATATTAAAATGATAAGGTATTTTAAACACATAGAAGAGCATAGAAAATAACATAGCTTATATACACATAGACTTATTTTAGTGTTTTGCCATATTTGTTTCAGTTTTTTCTTTAATAATTAGATCCATCTAAATCCTCACACCCCACAATTTTAAGTTCTCCTTGTCCTTGCAGATATTCAGCAAGTAGTTTCATTATTCTTATTTTACGGATGAAGAAACTGAAGCTATAATGGTGAAGTAGCTTGCTTGGAGGTCTATAGACAGTGTCAAAGCTGGAGCTACTTTGGCTCTGAAGAACATCCTTTTTATACTACACCAAACTATTTTGGAAATATATAAAAAGCCTAGAAATGGACAAATACTTCAAATTTCAAAAAAGAGGAAAATTTGGGTCCCAGAAACTATAGCTCATAAGCTTGATGTTGATCCAGATGTCTAAACTGATTAATAGTTTGTGAACACTTAAAAAAGAAGGAACCATTGAAAGTCAACATTGGCTTATTAAAAATAGGTAATGCTGCCCGGCTGGGCGTGACTCAGCAGTTGACTATCGACCTAGGATCCAGGAGATGGAGGTTCAATTCGCAGTCAGGGCACTTGCCCGGGTTGCGGGCTTGATCCCCAGCAGGGGAAGTGCAGGAGGCAGCTGATCAATGACTCTCTTAGCATTGATGTTTCTGTCTTGTTCCCTCTCCCTTCCTCTCTCTGAAATCAATTAAAAAATATATACATTAAAAAAATAAGTAATACTAAACCTGGTTTTATAAACATAGTGTTGTAGACTGGTAAGAGATGATTACTGTATATATGACCAAGGAGATCATGTTGAATGCCAATACCAGCACTATTGTTCCGTAGCAATGTGCTCTAGCAACAAGGGACTTTCGTTTTCGCACTGGCAGCTGAAAGTCAGCTCCAGGTTGGTTAAGCTCTCTCTCCTGAGAACCAACCTCATGGAAAAGGTATACCTCAACAAAACTTGGACTTTATTCCTTTCATCTCTCATTGCCTGAAACAATAGTGTGATTAATCTACCATTGGTTTGGAGTAGGTTATTTTTTTATTGGGTTATTAAGAAACATTATCCTGTACACAATTGGCATGTGGAATTATAATTCCCACAGTGAACCTGTGTTAAATAAACTATTAGCAAAGACAATCTCAGTCTCTGAGCATAATTTTGTTCCTCCAAACAAACTTACTAAATTTTACAATTTTTCCTTATATCAACAATGTGAAAGGCGATGGTGGTCTGAAAGGTGATGGGTAATGTGGGATGGATAAAGTAAGACAGACTACATTCTGATGAAGACTCATAGAGCTCATGGTTGAGTCAAGGCTCTCTTTCCTTTTTTTCATTACTAGTGTGATGTGTTTTTTCTGTGATTCAAAGAGAAATATTTAGAACCCAGACTTCTTGCATCTACTTTCTGTAAATTAAAAGTTTGAGAGTGAAGGGGAGCAGAATTTCATCACCCCAAAATATGCCTTTTTGGCATAAGGGTTATTTAAAAGAAACAGAAGACACTGGAGAAGCTCTGAAAACCAGTAGAGGTTTGCCTTTTGTAAGAGGCATTTACATTTATAAAGGAAATCTCCACATAAAGGTGTCTCCCTCTCCGTACCTGAAGAGGAGGATGACTCAGTTTCTAGAGGATGACTAAGTATCAATGGAGAAGACAATGGCTTAAATCTGCATAAAAAACCTTACCCTCATTTACTGTGTTTTTCTGAAAACCTTCCATAACTGGCTCTCCACCTCCCAACATCTTCTTTTGTCTTTAGCTGGTAATGATATTTAAAAGTGATAGCTTGGGCTATTTTGGGAAGTTACACAGTTTTCTTGGGTCTCTCCCATATATACAGGAGATGTGCATGTTATGAAACTGCTGATTGTGTTTCTGTTAATTTGTCTTTTATAAAAAGGGAGAATCTCAGCCAAGAACCTAGAAGGGTAGAGGAAAAATAATTTTTCCTCCCCTACAAGAGTTATTAAAATGCCATGACAAACAAGCAAGTCTTTACCTGCTTAAAATTTCTCAAATCAAATCTATACAAATTTCAGGAGAAACAGAGGACTAGAAACACAAATGAATACACAAACTGTACAGTAATAATACATGTTTATAATTTGCCCACCCAGAATCACAAAGCCAAGCGAGTAAAAAATAGAACTACAAAAGTTCTATAAGATAGGTAACTATGAGCAGGACAAAAGAAGCAGAATAAGTATAAGAGATTTAAGGACATTTCAGTAAATGTATTTTAAATATATGAAAACAGAAACTGTACAGGGAGTTTTGATGCAGCGAGAGTTATTGCTGCCCTCACTTCACTAGACTTGGTAGTGAAAGAATGCAGAAATCTTTGACTTAAATTGTAATTTTATAGAGTCCCACTAATCATATTTATGTAAAAGTAGTTTTTGTGATGTTCCTATTAAGTAGGATGATAGGAACTTTTCTATGGATGTGTTTTTCCTGAGATTTATAAAAACCTGTTAATGTCCTGGTTTAAATTCAAAATTGTACTGAGAATTTCTTGGGCATTGCTTTGCTTAAATTTCTATAAGGGCCTGTAAAGGAAAATGGGACCTCTGTAAACATTCAGGAATAAGGCACCAATCTTTTTTATTAGTTCTTTACTTGCATCATTTAATGAGATTTATAGAACTCTCAAACTTTACAAAATGCTCTTAGGCAGGCAATTTTAAAGAATAGTTTGGTTTCTGAGTCTTGCTCTTATATTTAAAATCATGCAATAAAATGCAAGCAGGAACTAAAGATATGTATTTATTAAGATGATTAGAATGTGTGAGGGTTTATTTCACTTTAATTTTATATCTACCATTATAGTATGGCATAATCGATGAACTTAACAAATAGTATAATGGTGCTGACATGTAGGAGTAATTCCTCCAAGTACTTTATACCACCTCAAACCAAAATTCAATAGGACATTAGCTCTTTGCTGAATCCACTAAAGTGGAACTATTTTACGGAAGATGACAATGCTGTTGTCTCCATCGTGATTTCTAGTATACTCATTCGACAAGGGAGTCAGGACTATAAGCTCTGTGTCTCTATTTACACGTCTGAAATTTCACTGTTTTAATTCCACTTTTACCATTAGCACCTTAGTCTAAACTACCATCATTTCTCTTTTAGATTAGCTTAATCAGTTCTTAACTAGACCATTTCCATATATGCCTCCCTACCATTGGTTATGTACACAGGGCCTGGAATGTCATTTTCTTTCTTTACTTTTTTTTTTTTTTTAATGTATTTTTATTGATTTCAGAGAGAGGAAAGGAGAGAGAAAGAGAGAGATAGAAGCATCAATGATGAGAGAGTCATTGATCGGCTGCCTCCTGCACACCCCCAACTGGGGATCAAGCCCACAACTCGGGCATGTGCCCTGACTGGGAATCAAACCCCGATCACCTGGATCCTAGGTCGACGCTCAACTGCTGAGCCACACCCGGCCAGGCTGGAATGTCATTTTCATGCTTAAAACCAACAGTGGCTCCTTTCTATTGGGTTTAGAATTAAATTCAGACTCCTTACCCTGGTCTCTCCCTTGTTCTTTCTCCTTGTTTCACTATGCTCCTGTTATATTGTTCTTATTTTGGTCAGTTAGGTACACTAAGTTTATTTCTACCTTAGGAATTTTGTAGTGGGATGTTCTTCCTCTGATCTTCAGATGATTGGCTCTTTGTCATTCCTGTTTCAGTTTAAAATAGATTTTCCAGAGACACCTTCCCTGACTAATGAGTCTAAAGTGGACTTCCAGTCACTTTTTACCAAATCTCTACTCAACCCTTATATTTTCTGAAAAATATTTTTTGGTGTGTGTCTTAAATATGAATAATACTGTGTATAGTCATATAATTTATGCATAAATTATCTGTATCTGTTGGTGGCAGCGGGAACCACATCAGGTGTTAGACCGGGTGGAGTCAGGCCTGACCTGGGTTCAGCAACCTCCGTGCTTGAGTTCTGGCTAGGAAAGAATTCAGAGCCAAGACTCAAACTATAAGAAAACTTTTATTTGGAAAATCACAGAGGTAGAAGAAGTAATTCGTATAACTGGGCTTAGGAAACAAGCTATAGAAGTAAAGGAAGGGCCCTTGGAGCTTTGGAGTGAGGAAGGTAAAGGTGACGAGGAGGGTGGTGGTGTGGGGGTGGACTAGATCCTCTGTCCTAAGGGTTTTAAGGGTGGAGATTTTAGGGGTAGTCCCAGGGGGAGATCTCAATAAAATATTCAGCTGCTTTCCAAGTGTCCTTTCAGGGCTGTGGTCTCCACTGATTTATTGGTCCGTGCCAGGGCAGGGGGTCATTATTCAATGCTGCTGGTCCTGAGGTCAGCTTTGGCTGGTTTTGTTGCTTTTCTGGGCCTGGAGCAGAAATACAACTGAGGCCTAGATGTTATCTTTGTGGAAGAAAGGTAGGGGGTCCAAACTGAATGACCAGTGATGTGCTAGTGGAGGAAAGGTCACCCTGTGGACAAGGTCCCGCCCTACAATTGTCTGTTGTTAGGCATCCAGGGCTTTTCACCCTGGTGACCTTCTGTACCTACCCATTGTCCTTGCTCTGCTCATGTCTGTCTAACTGCCTACCACATATCTATATTTATATCATCTCTCTATATAAATGTATATATAGTTTTCTTTTAGCCTGACTCCTATCCCATCTTCTCAAAATATTACCTCCATGGGACCTGGGTTTGTGTGTCTATCTTGTTCAACTCTGTGTCTATAGTACCTAGAGAAGGGTCAGGGGCATAGCAGAGAATCAATGGATAGCTGAAAGTGTCAGACTTGACATCAGATGGGTTTGGGGTAAATTCCCAGTTCTTACTTGCTGTGTGATATTGGGCAAATTGCTCAGCCTCACTAAAACTGTTTGATATTATTAAATGAAAGCAATAATTATGTCTATCTCTGGGGTCATTACTTCTCACTCCCCTATAAAAAATTTTAAAATCCCACAGTAAGTCATAATTGTGGTTTTGACTCTTATTATATGACTATATTCATTCTTGGTTTCAGTAGCCATGACCCTCTAGGGGTCTCTGGGTTAGCTTAATACAATAAAGTTACAAATGGAAAGTAGAATAGTGGCAGTTTTTTCTTTTTTCCCCCCCTTTATTCCTTTTTTAAAAATTTATTTATTTCAGAGCAGGAAAGGTAGTTTGAGCCAGACTTATGGTGCTGTTCTGGGAAGATATACAGGCCCTCTGTAGGAGACAGGTTTCCCAGGTCTCTCTCAAAAATGGACTTCCTAGCACTGACCAGGAAGGCAAACAAAGAAGTTCGCAGAGAGATCTGGCTTCAGTAGATGAACAGCTCTGCTCAGAAGTGAAATCGACCCTGGAAGCCAGCTGTGTCCCTGAGAAGTCCCCACCTGGGGCCTGGAACCTGGGGACTTACCCCAGGGAGTCTGGATGCTGAATCTGCACAGAGTGTGCATGCACAGCTCTCTCCTCTGTACCTGCCTCAATCATCGGCCCATCTTGGCCTGTTTGATAAGGCCGACCCTTGCCCACCAGGCCATCTTCCTGGAGCCAGCCATTCCCCGCAGTGTGCTATTGATGCTGAGGTTTGAATGGTGGTAACCATTAGACCCCATATGGTTCTGCTGTCCTCGTGGGGCTTGGGACAATATTTTTTCGAAATAGCCTTTATTTTTTAGAGCAGTTTTAGATTCACGATAAAACTGAGTGGAAAATACAGAGTTCCCATATGCTTTTACCTCTACACAGGCACAACCTCTCCCATGATCAACATCCCACAGCAGAATCATATATTTGTTACAATCAAGGGTTTGCTGTTGGTATGGGTTTTGGAAAATGTATAATAACACGTTAAACACTTATACAGAAAATTTCACTGCCCTAGATATTCCCTGTCCTCTGCCCACTGGGAATTTTTAAATTAGAAAATGTATTTCTCCATTATGGGAGGTAGGTAGTATATTAGCTCAGATTTGATTCAAATAGAGAAAATGTCAATAAGTAATTAAGTGAATGAATGAATGAATATGTAAATCTCACCTGTGTAAAATATTTATTCAGACCAGGCCCAATCTGGATATGTGAAAATCTAGAGACATATATTAAGACCTGGTTTTTAAATGAAAGAGTGACTGGAAAGACAGTGGGGAGATTCTGCAGTGTGAGTGGATGTCTCTCTTCAGTGCACTGTGTGTAGTTCCAAAGTGATTTGTTCCCTTCTTTTGGGGTGGAGCTGTTTGACAGCCAAAGGGCAATCTGAAGGCCTTGAATTCTTGTGGACTAACAGGGGGACTAAGAAGACATTAGTAGTACACAGGTGAAAGGGAACCAAAACGTTTTTTTACTTTAAAATTGAGTTTTGTATTGGTTGTTTTTTTGTTTGTTGTTGTTTTTTGTTTTTATGTCTGGAGTGATATGGCTCTGAATGGGAAACACTGTGCTGCATCTCAGGACTGGATTCATGACTAGCTGGAAGGGCAACTGAAGGGTGTACATGTGCTACAAAACGTGTGCCTGTGCTCATGTGCAACTTAAAGGAAATTATGATTGAGGTCCTGGGTTAAAATCAGCGGATCAAGTGCCTGAATGTAAATAAAATTTTGTTTTCTCTCCTTGGCATTTGGTATTTTCCTGTTCAGGAAAAGTCAGGGATGTTTTTTGTA
Organism: Miniopterus natalensis; assembly: GCF_054644295.1. Classification (NCBI taxonomy): domain Eukaryota; kingdom Metazoa; phylum Chordata; class Mammalia; order Chiroptera; family Miniopteridae; genus Miniopterus; species Miniopterus natalensis. Next base: position 30,609,346 of record NC_142094.1, read on the forward strand.
TAACAGTGAGATAAAGTCCACATGCATGTTCCAAGATTGTTGTAAAAAATAGTACTAATCATGGCTTAATCTCTGTAACATGTGTCAACAGTATTCTTACGTCTTAAAAAAAATTCAGTTGCTTAAATTAATTGACTTCTAATTTACTTTCTACTAGAATTTAAGCTGCACCTGAAAAAGAAAGTTTGAACTTTCTAGGGTATATGATACAGAGTAAATATTAGAAGGATATAGACTGAGAAAACAATTTTATTCTATGCATTTTCTTATTTTATACAAACTCAGTCAATGTTGCCTCTCTCTGTCTCAAAGCTGTTATGTACAAATTAGGATAGTGATGTCCACTCTCTGACATACCCCTTAGGCACTGCATATTTATGAAAAGTTTTTCTATTCATCTGATACAATTTAGTTCAATTTTTTCCATACAAGTTACCTGCCTAAGGTGTAGCCTCTGCACTCTATAGATGCATATAGACATAACCCTTGAAGGGTTGGCAGGCCAATGTGGGGTGGGCCAAATTTTCTCACTCACCAAAGGCAGCTATGTAACTTCTCTACCAAGGTCTGACAGTTGGACTGAACGTGGATGTTGAACTTCATAGCTGAGAGGGACATTATTTGAAGAGAAAGCTGCCAGGAAGCATGCAAGGGACACTTTATTTTAAGCAAATATCTTCAAAGCTTCTTCACCTCCATCAAGCCTGTTAAGTTTTACCTGACGCATTGGAGCAACGAATGCTTCTCACCTCTCCAGCAGGCCTCGCTGCTGCTGAAACGTGTGAATGTTTTTTCTGCGCCCTGGAGCTCTGTTTCCTCTGCAGTGGAATCTTGATGACACTGAAGCATATCTCTGGCTCCTTCTGCTGATGTGAGATTTGATTGTGAATCTGAGGACTCAGATTGTCATGTGACTCTAACAAATCCTATTAAGCTATGTCAGGTGGAAGGAAAACAAGCTGATGAGGTTTAAGCACTTTTGTCAATATGATATACTGTAGGAAAACTTTTAGTACCAATAAAATAACAATCTATCAGAATTTTGTTCTCTGGCGAGAAAAAGAAAAAACAAGGGTTTCTAGTCCTTACTGGATCCCTTTACACACCATTTTTGTTGTGTATGAATCTTAGGTACTTCTAATGAAATTACTTTGTCTTTTATGAAAATAATTTTTAAAAATGGAAATGCCATATTAGGATTTATGTGATTTAGGTAAAAAGCCCTCCTAAAATCCCTTTAGAAGGCCCTTTTAGTTGGAAGCATTTCTTCCCCAGGCTGGTGAGGCTGTAGCTTTAGTACCTCTGGGATTCTGGGAAGTATAGTCCAGAAGTTCCATGCAGTGGACAGTACTTTCTTTTCAGGAGAGAAATGTGGCCCTTGTAGTACTGGAGTAACGGCCCCCAGATTCAGAATGTTTCTTCTAAGTGATTATTATGTGCCAGCACCGTGCTATCTGACTTACATATAATCCCCACAAGAAACCCAAGTATGAGATTTGTGTGCATTAATTTGTGTTCTCCAAAGAAACAGAACCAATAGGAGATATATATATATACGGAGATTTATTATAGGAATTGGCTCACATAGTTATGGAGGCCAAGAAGTCCCATGGCAGTACCATCTGCCATCTGGAGAACCAGGAAAGCTGGGGGTGTAATTTAGTAGAGTCCGAAGGCCTGAAAATGGGGGGCCAGTGGTGTAAGTACCAGTTTGAATCTGAAATCCAAAGAACCAGGAGCACCAGTGTCCTCGGGCAGGAGAAGATAGGTGTCTCAGCTCAAGCAGAGAGGGGATTCACCCTTCTTCCATCTCTTTGTTCCACACAGGCCCTCAGAGAATTGGATGATGCCCACTCGGATTGGCTAGAGCAGACTCCTTTACTCATGTTTCTTTCTGTGCTTCAGTTTTCATAATTCTATTGACTGTGTTCAAATTCTCTCATCCTTTCCTCTGCTGTATCCAGTCTGATGATAAGGCCACTAGATGGATTTTTCATTTCTAGTATACTTTGTTCCTAGTAACTCTGTTTTTTCTTTAAAAGATTTTTATATCTTTGCTGAAATTCCCCATCTTTTAAGTATGTTGTCCACATATTTATGATAGTTATTTTAAGCCCCTGTGTTATAATCCCAACATCTGTGCCATCTTTGGGTTTGCTTTTTTCACCAGAGCTTATAGAGTCTACATATAATTCATGCATTTTGATTTTAGACCAGAGCGTAGGCAAAATCTGGAGACACAGAAGTAAATATTTACCTCTGGAAGAAGGTGCAGTCCTCTCAGGTTACCAGTGTGGGGGCTGAGCTAATTCTATCTATGGTAGAGCTGGTTCTGGCTCTACTGCAATTTTAATTTAGTTCAGTTACCACTATCCTTTAAATAATTTGAAGGTAGAATCAGGACTTTTCATTCAGAAGGACTTAGATCTGAGGACTTATGATATGCTGGAGATCCAACTTTCAGAATTATGGACATGTCTTTGCCCTATATCTTGTCTGCCAGCTTTTAGGGGTAACTAGAGACTAATCTTTTCTTTTCAGTTCTTCTCTTGGCTTTCTGTGCCTCTGGATAATTTTCTTTCTTTTATACTTCATTGCCCCCGCCCTGGAGGACCCCTGAAGTGCCCCTGGAGAAGGCCTGCCGTGCTTTGGAGTGTTTTCCCTCAGTTTTCTTGCCCCACCCCCAACATTAAGCAGCTGCTGCCTTATAATCAAGGAAGATCTGTTTTTATCTGAAAGAAATTCCTTCCATTCTCCTCTGCTGTACTCATTTTTAGGACTGCAGCTGCCTTGCATTTTGGGAAGGTTCAGTGTACCTTGGAGAGATCTCCAAACACTTTTCTGCACCACCTCCAGCCTTCAGAAGCCAGTTCCTTACACTGGGGAAAGGCCTGGTGTACCTCAGGGGGATCTCTGAATTATTCTGTCCCACTCTCAGCCTGCAGCAAACTGCCCCGAACATTCAGTGAAGTTCCATGGGAATGAGTTTGTCAGTGGATGGAGACTCATTCCTTGGCTTGAACTAGTTATTCAAATCTATCAGGCTAGCACATATGTGCCTTATGCTACCATTAAAAATTCATTAAAAGTTCATCTGGCTTCTCTTTATTCCCATCTGTGGAATATTTCTCTTCTGCTAATTCTTTAGGGATGATAGCAGATGTGGATCTTTCCTAGCCAGAGTCATCTTTCTGAAATTTATTTTATTAGGTTATTTTGTTATGCGTGAATCTTCAGCTCTCTGAGGAGTTTAAAACAACTATGATTTCTGTAGCTAATGCAGCTCGTTTTCATTACTGGGTGGGAGCAGTGGTCTTTTGAAGTAATCTACGTCCTGAACAGAAGCAAGTATTTCCATGTTTGCTTTAACTGTATCTCACAAGTATTGGCATCAAGACCTTTAATTTTTCTGTAGTTCATTGGGACTGAGTTTTGAAATCTTTAACTCTTTCTTTAAATTGTTTCTTATTGTTGATTTTGAATTTAATTACATTTTAGTAATTGTATTTTGGCCTATCTGATATTGATTTTCCTTTTGAAATCTAATGAGATTTCCTTTATGACCTTGTACACTTCAATATTTGTAAGACTCTCTGTGTATTTAAAATAATGTCTACTCTATTTTGGGGGTACAGATTTCTCTCTCTCTTTCTATTTCCCTTTTACTAATTATTGATTTGCTTGTGGGCTAACTTAATTTTTCCATTTTTATTTTTTTTACATTAATGACTGATATTTATTTTCAAAAAATAAAATGCATTGGTTTATTTTCATATTTACTTGTCCTTATTTCATTTATGCCTCTTGTTTTATAATTTCTTATTCTGATTTAGTGGATATTATTTCTTAATTTATCCTATTATTAGTCTTTGTAATACTTTTGTTTCACACATTGACATCTGGAGCAAATTTATACTTCAATTGTTGATTTTTGTTAGTTTTTTTTGTAGTACTAGCTAAGAGAGATGGATAGCATATCTTCATGTGTTTAAGCAGGCTCATTTTAAGGAAGATTTTTGTTGTTATTTTCTCTCTTCTCCTTTCTTTTCCTCTCCCTTTCCTCTGCACTCTAAGCGTCTTGCCATTTCCTACACTGGCATCATCAAACCCCAGTTCAGATACTGGACTTTTAAATGACATTTTGTGTTCCTGCCCAGGTTGGTATTATAGATATTGTAGATCTAGTCACAAAGCTGGTAGGTGACTTAATTTATTCCTGCTCAAAAAGCTGTGTTTTGGTCCTATATAGGTCTCTTGTTTTTATTTAAATCAAGTTCTTAAGTGGGAGTTGATTTCAGGCTCCTTTCAGGAGCCGGGAATCTCGCTCAGCTCCTGTCCTGGGATTCTGGCGACAGGCCTCACTTCTCCCCTATCTCAGGGGCTCTGCCCTGATTGCTCTGAGAAGCCAGGTTCCCACCTGCCGCTGTTTGACTCCAGCCTGTGAGCCTCTGAGGTCTACTGCTTCATTCCACCCACCAATTGCTGTTTTTATATTTGGTCAGTTTCTGATTGTTCCTGAGCCTAGCTATGCCATTCATTTCCTTCTCCTTATTAACTTCAAATTTCACTACTAATACTGCTGTTATCTCTCCCTTATTCTTGCTTTAGAAGGTCTGGCCATTCCCTTTGAATCTTGGATACCGGTCTACTATTTCAGCGTCGGTATGTGAACACTATTTGTTGAATACCAGAGATATACTTTTGGCTCTATTATCAGATTCAAAAGCTAGTGTATTTCTCTTAGTTGAATAAACTGAAAGGATCTGTTGATTCTATAATATTGGATTCTCAGGTGATGGCAGGACTTTGGTTAATATTTTGAAAGAGATCATAGTGATCAATTTTCATTTTCATTTGTGTTGAAATGTCTTGTATTGATGGTTTATCTTGTTATTCTTTGAACATTATGGTGCCTAAAGTTTTTTGAAAAGAAATAATGAAGGTCTTTGTATATGAAAAATACCTATTCTCTCGCACAAATTTATTTCCAGAATGAGCTAACTGAAATTTGCTGGTACTAAGCGTAAAACAACCATTTTTTCTGAGAAATAAATAAATAAATAATCAATTTCCTCCTGGCTGGAATGACTCAGATGGTTGAGCATCGCCCTGTGCACCAGGAGGTTGCTGAGAGCATGTACAGAAGGCGACCGATTGGTGGTTCTCTCCCACACCAATGTTTCTCTCTCTCCCCCTTTTTCTCTCTCTATGCATGTCCCCGGGTGAGGGTTAAAAAAAAAATTCCTTTCCAGACACCACTTTTTAGCCTGAGAAAAATGGCCAACACTTTTTCCCTCACGCAGGCTGGTTCTTTTCTTTTCTCTTAGGTGCCACTGCACAAATTGTGAAAGGTGAGTTAGTAGCTTAGTATTTTGAAGAAGTGACTTGGCCACACTCCAGGATACTAATGAGACATCTAAGGCTTGCAGGAGGTTTTGCTGTTTTAAGTATTATTTCCTCAAGGCCTCAAAAAACCTGCTAGGAGAGTGTGTCTAATTCTCCCCGTGCACCTATGCCAGTCAGCTCTCCGGAGCCCAGCTCCTGGCCGGCTAGCTCTCCATCCGGCCCTGTGCATCGGCACCGTAAGGGGCTGCCTCTGCTACTTTGTTTGAAGAGGGCCAAAGCCCTGCTTGCACCTCAGGTTGTTCCCTCTTAGTTTCAGCAGATTCCCAGCGTTAGACTCATTTGCAGGGAAACCAGACCTGGCTGTGTAGCCTGAAGTCCTGCAGGATGCTCTTCACGTAGGCTGTGAATGGTGCTCCCTATTGTGTGCACCGCATTGACTAGCACCTGTGGTGGTATTACTGATTTCTTGAGGTAAGATATTTTCCTCTGGAAGATTCTGTTAAAAGGGAAGGAACACAGGAGTGTGGATTGATTGGATAAATTAACTAAATACTAGCTATAAATGTGGTTCTGAAGGACTTAGGCAGAAAGGGAGTGTGCTGGACTAGAAAACTGAAACAGAGCCAAAGAGAGGTATCTATCCGCATCTGGCGGGGTTATGAAGGAAAAAGCTGGGGAGCAGTGGTAAGATTCTGTGTGTAGAGTGAGATGCTAGAAAAGGAAGGAAAACACCCAGTCCGCAATGGCGTTGAGGAGGAGACACTGAAGAGAAATTTAACCTTATACCATAGTTTTGCCAGAGCCTGACTTGATAAGGTTACAATTTCTAAGACTTTAGGAAATATTTCTGATGTTATTAGTAATTATTAATAGAAGTTTTCTAATTATGAAAGTTATTGATCAAAATTTTAATAGCTTTTAAAATGCTAAATATATTCATTTTCTATTGCTGTAACAAATTACCACCAATTTACCAGCTTAAAGAATATAAATTTATTCCCTTATAGTTCTGTAAGCCAGAAGTCTCTGGTGGGTCTCACTGGCTTAAGACCAAGGCATTGGTAGGGCAACATTCCTTTCTGTAGGCTCTGGGTAGGCTCTGTTTCCTTGGCTTTTCCAGTTTCTAGAGGTTACTCACATTCTTTGGCTCATGGCTGTTTTTCTATCTTTAAAGCCAGCAATGTTGGATCTCTCTGATCTTCCACTGTCACATCTCTTTGACTCAATTTTTATTTCTCTTTTCTACTTTTGAGGACCCTTGTGATTACATGGGCTTCACCCACATAATCCAAAATAATCTTTCTATTTTAAAGTAAAACTGATTAGCCATCTTAATTCCATCTTCGACTTTAATTTCTCTTTGCCATGTAACCTGTTATATTTGCAGACTCCTTGAGTTAGGACATTGACATCTTGGGGGAGTGTCATTATTTTACCTACCACACTCAGTGTAATGGTTTTGCATTTATGGAGCATTTATCATTTTCACTGTGCTTATGTATTATGCACAAAACAACCTTAAGAAGTAGGTGCTCTGATGATCTCCACTTTATAGGTGAGAAAAATTGACTTAGAGAGAGCTAAATAACTTGCCTGAGGTCACACAGTAAGTGGCAGGGCCAGCCTTTAATCCCACAAGACTAGAACTGGCACCCTTAACACTTTGCTGTATTGTCTTCCACCTTTTCTTAGCTTATGTTGCCTTTTCTCTGAAAAGTTGTCCCATACACTGGGAGTGCTATCCCTTTGTGGCCATTTCTTTACAATGTGGCTGTACTTATGTGACTAATTATTTGTAGTATGAGTGGACAGTCAGCTCCAAATGGCCCTGCTGGATTTCTCTCTGAGAATTTGGAATTGTGACAGGAATTCTAATGAGTTAATTGGCAGCACTGGAGTAGGAAGGCCATGGTGTTTTCTGCCTGAGTAACTATTTTTGGTCCCATATTTAGAGAAATAGTTTATTGGTAGTTGGAGGAATGAAATAGATACATAGATAAAAGTAGGAAATAAAGCCCAGTGGGGTTCCAGAGGAAAGGAGAGTGTTGTCTGGGTTTCTAATAACTTTCTAGTTCATAATTCTAGTGCCCTGTACTCGGTGAAGCTCTGCTCTACTTCTTGCTTTGGGTTCTGTTCTGCTATCTTTTTAGTATGTCATGTATCCTTTAGATAAATTTTCCTTTTTGCTTAAGCTTGTCTGCGTGGGTCTCTGTGTCTTGAAATTAAAAAAAAAAAGATTTTAACTAAGATTCTCAGCATATTACTTTTGTGTTTCTAGTTTCTTTCTTAAAATATTTATTAATTTTGCCTTGTTGATAATGTGGATAATACCAGGCTCCATGTATATGAGGAACTTAAATGCTAAAATGAACCATACCAGCATGGCGATGGCAATGCTTTCACAATTTTGTGTTTCAAAATTGATTTCACCTTAAGAATGTGAGACATTCCAATATCATCAACACTTATTCTATTCCATCATAAAACAGATATTCGAGTTGGAAGGGAGTTTTAAAGGAGATTATTTCTGTCTAACTTTATGTAGTTAGTTTTATCAAGATCAAGAACAGAATGTATGCCCCCACCCCCTTTTTATACTTCTTATGGAGAGAGAGAATTGTATTCCCATTACCCAAGATTGGATAGATGTCCCTTGTCAAAATACTAAACCACGTAAGCCAGTGGTTTTCAACAAGGCTGCAATTTGAAACTTGTGTGTGAGTAATCATTGAAGCACTATATAGTCCTGACATTCTACGAGACCTACCATTTCGCATGTTGAAACCATTTTCATGCATATCATACTTGTGTTTGAAGATGACAGAGCTTTTCATGCATTTTATTTTTCATTTTTATTGACTATATTGGGGTGACACTGGTTAGCAAAATTATACAAGTTTCAGGTTCACAATTCTACTACACATCATCTGTATGCTGTATTGTGTGTTCATCACCCCAAGTCTAGTCTCTGTCCATCACCATTTACCCCCCATACCTTCTTCCACCTTCCTCCATCCCCTCTCCCTCTGGCCATCACCACACCATTGTCCACGTCCATGAGTTTTTCCTCTTTTTTCTTTTTTGCTCAATCCCTCCACTCCCACTCCCCTGACATCTGTCAGCCTGCTTTCTATCTATGAGTCTGTCACTATTTTGCTTGTTAGTTCATTTTGTTCTTTAGATTCCACACATGAGTGAAATCATATGGTACTTGTCTTATTTCACGTAGCATAATGCTCTCCAGGTCCATTTAAAGAACTCAGCTCAGATGGTAGAAAGGATATTTTTTTCCCTAGAAAAGCTGAGCTATTTGTAATGACATATGTTAAACATTAAGGGAAATAGATGTTATTGCAATATAGTTCCTCCCATGAATTCAAGACACATGCATTTCTTCATGCTTACAAAAAGGTACAAGGGTAAGACTAAAATGCCTGCTACAAATAGATACCAAAGGGCTGAAATTCATTTCAGGTAATTTGCTTCTCATATTCATCTTTTGAAAGCAGCCATCATTATATCACCATGGAGAAATCGTGAAAGAACAAGATGAGCAAACAATTGAAATGAATAACATTCTTTATTTTTATTATTAATAAACAGCCAAGTATTTATTAAAAATTTCCTTTGAGCTTATCCTGGAACAAGGGGCTTTTTGAAATGATTTCTTTAAACAAAGCTTTTCAAATTTTATGTGCTGTCTTGGCAGTTAATATGCCAGTAACACTAAATTATTTTCTCTAAATCCCAGAGGTCCTTAGAAGCATCTGACAAAGGATTATGCCAATTGCTCTTGCTCTGGTACAATAAGAAACTAACAAAGATACGACATCACAGAGTTAAAGACACACACGTGGGTTTGATCCAAGGAAAGCAGTGCACCTCTCTAGAAGAATCTATTAATAAACCACCACGTTGGCCCTGTAGAGATCATTTGACAGTTACTTTAAAATCAATTACAATTTAAAAGATCAGATGGTATAATTTTATAGCCAAAATTCAAGTCATGTTTTATTGGTGCTGAAATCATTAGTTGTGATATAAATAGCCATAGGCACAGGTACCTATGGAGAAGGTTGTCTTTCCCTCCTCGTAAGGTTTTACTCCTAGATATGAACATATGTTGCTGAATAAGAGAACCATTTTATTTTTGGCAAAGTAGATGATTTGAGATACTTAGAGCTGAGAGATGACTTCTCGATACTATTACTTTATCGTCAGCAACTATTGGAAGCCTAAAGAAGAGGCTTATGAATATATGAACACCAGCTGGCCCTAAAGAACATGTTAGTTCCCTTGCCAAGGCACCTCAAGGTCCTGAAAGGTTGCTTGGTTTGTTTGACAAGTGTTCAGATGCAGTAGAATAGCTTTCCCTCTAAAATGCTTGGTTTATTCCCTGATCACTGCCTTAAAATATTTTAACTCATTTAGTAGCCTTAAGTCAGATGATAAAAGAAGAAATGTTTTCCTTTATATTCACTTGAAATTAAATATTGGTATAAAGAATATTCTACCTTTAGGGCAATACTTTGATAATTATGATCAATAATATAATGACCTTTTTGGTCATTAAAAATCTACATTGCCCAGTAAGGTTTCTCCTCTGAACTTGCAAATTATCCCTTAGATAAGGCTTTCCAGTATTTTTTTTTCTTCATTTTTTTCCCTAATAGCAGAAATTTAGAACTGGAAAGGACTTTAGTGATTGTTAAGCCCAGTGTCCTTATTTTTGATGTGAATAAACAAGGGCAAGGGAGACTGAGTGATTTGCCTCAGGTTACACAACCTAGCCAGAAATATTGATGAGATTCAGGCTTGCCAAAAATTCATACGAGCCTCACTAGTATGGGAGCAGTCCCGGTTGGGATAAAATAGCTCTGAAACAAGTTCATTCTGATGAGATTTGCTTACAGTTTTCCCAGCCTCTTATTTTGGATTTAGTGTCCTTCTGACCTTGTTTCTTTTGTTTTATATAGTTTTTTTTCTGGAACTTCTCACCTGAATTTGAAACATGAATTTAAATCCAGACTGCTTAGGTACAAATGTTGGCTCTGCCACCTAATAGCTGTGTGACCTAGAGCAAATTACCAATCCTCTCTATGGCTGTTTCCTCTTATGCAAAGTCAACACAATCATAGATGTGAGGCTTATATAGAAAACTGCATATAAAACACTTAGTACAGACTTGGCTCACAGTAGATAACTGGCAGTGGTAACTATGATAACTGCTTTTATTATTGTTATCATCACTTTCAAGAGAGTACCCTACAGGTATTTCAGATTCCTTATTTTTCCACTTGAAGCGTGTGTCCTCTGCATCTCCCAATTTGGTTGGTGAAAATGATACAATGAAACATCAGTAGTGACTCCTGCTCTTTTTCAATTCTCTGCTATGATCCAACAAACAAATATTGCTGATTTTAAACTTCTAAATATCTCTAATATCTATCCTCACCCTCTCCAATGATCCTTCTACTAGAGTTTTTTATTTTTTCTTTTGAATTGTTTTTTAAAAAATTTATCTTTATTGTTGAAAGTATTACAAGTGTCCCCTTTTCCCCGTATTAACTCCCTCCACCCCACCCCACCCAGGCCTTCCCTGAACTATTGTCTGTGTCCATGGGTTATAAATATATGCATATAAGTTCTTTGGTCCATCTCATCTAGATTCTTATTTGTACTTTTATTTTAGTTTTTAGAATACAACTTTTACATTTTTATAAAAATAAAATATAACTAAAAAATTTAAATCTGTTACTGAGATAGGATGCTCAGACAAATTGCAAAACCATCAACTCAGGATATCTGAATTCAGTTTTATTAATAAAATAAATTAAGATGGATTTACTGATATTCACATAGAACCATAGACAAAGCTGTAAACAAAGCTTATGCACAAAATTAAATTCATCAAATACAGGGTCTTGGCTCTATTGTCTGCTTGCCTAGGATGTGTCATAGTTCTTCATACTTAAAGTGCAAAGGCTCAAGTCAAGGTTTGGACATTCACCTTGATCACCTGGAACAATCCCGTTTATTCTTCAATGTCCCTGGCAAGCTTTGCAGTGAGCGTGAGCCTCCGGTGCCTCTTGCCTCTGGCTACACTGCAGCTCTTCCTTCAGCCCCATTCTAAGTACTGATACTTAAATTCTTGTATCTGTTTTTGTAAACACATGTACTTACCTCCTTTGCTTACTTTAATTTACATGTATATTTCTCATCATGTAAATATTTATTTTCCTCATAAAAAAAGTCACCAAAATAAAGGAATGCTTGAGGTTCCTTTAGTGTTCAAACCTTCTTATTTTTCTTTTTCAGTTTTTTGCAGTTATGATGAGCTCCATTGTATAGAAATATATGTGATATTGTCACTAAGTCAGGTTTAGAAATAGATTATCCAAACAGTAAAGCATTTATATTTCTCTCAAAAATGAGGAGTTGTAGGCACTGCTGTTGTTGCTGATTTTGAATTTGTACTTTCCAGTCATCTCTTGTGGAAAATTTATCACTGGGCAGATGAAGTTTAACCTTGTTTCTTTTTCAAGTTTTAAGATTCCCTGTGGAAGATAAAGCACTGTATCTTGATACCCACGGCAAAACTCAGTAAACAGTATGACCTAGAGGCATAATTCTTACATTTTCTTCATTTCCTTGCGCAGCATCTGCAGGTCTTCACAGAACTTGGACACAGTTTAAGGAAAAGTTCAGCATAAGTAGAAGAGTTACAGTGTGCGAAACTTCATTTCCCTAATGTTGCTTTATGCTAAGACATTGCTTCTCTCAGGGAAGGCTTTAAAAGCAACGCAATCTTGTTTAATGACTAAAACTGAAAAAAGAAAGTCAGTTAAAGGACTATTACACTACACATAAAGGAATAGAAGAAAATAGCAACTTTCAGTATATAATACAGTATGATTACTTTTTAAAAAATCTCAGCTTTATTGAAGTATAATTGACACACAAAATTGTAAGTTAATGTTTAAAGTGTATGTAGTGGTAATGTGATTATAATACAGTATTAACAACTATAATATCCATGTTGTACATTAGATCCCAGACTTATTCGTCTATTAGATGGAAATTTGACAAATATCTCTCCATTTCCCCCACCCTCAGCCCCTGATAACTACCACTCTAGTCTGTATTTTCATAAGTTTGGTTTTTTTGATTCCATATATAAGTGATATTATACAGTATTTATTTTTAATTGCCTATGACATTGTGCAAAAGTATTATTAGTTCTGTGGGTTGATTTTTAACAGAAAAATTTGTGACCCCTTTTGTGTCACACCTTCAATTTGATAATATTCAATGTATTGCCCCCATCCCCCCGCCCAATTACCAAAGACAAACAGTTCCTTGAACTTTGGATGTTTTAGAAATGATATTGAGTTATTTTGTCTCAAAAATGACTTGATTTTTCATGTGCTTCAAAGAGTTAGAACTAGAAAGTTTCAGAGGGTACTTCTCTGTGGCTCAAATCCTTAGTGTTTTGAGAATGGGCCTTTGATCTTTGCATTTTGGAAGCACAGGATCTACAAATATAGACTCATCACATAAGTTATGAATAGCACTGAGATGAAAATACAGGCCTTCCAGACATGTCTATCACAATTTCTCACCTGCTGCATTTCTGCAATGGAAGGGTTTTGGACTATAGAATTTTATTTTTTCAGATGCCTTTGACTTAGATTTTTCTTCATTTCTTTGGCCTCTCTGGCTTTTTCTTTTGAATCTTGAGTTCTCTTTGAAGTTATTCCATCCTGGACTCTTGGGGGACTAATACAAGTTGGTGTACGCAGCGTTATCAATCTCTTACTCATTTGACTTACATGCAAAGCAGGCCCATGAGGTGCTGAATAGCCTATTTTTACATAGTAATCATATTGGTCTAGAAGATTTATAAGTTCAGTATTGCAGACAGCACCCCTGGTGTAACTGCAGAGAGTTTATTTGAAGAAAATATAATTTTAAAAAGTACATATTGCATCAGGTTGAATGACCATGTGTTTAGGAGAAATTGCAGAGTTGGTGCCTAATGGGATGTTGGGATGAATAAAAGCATATTTCTGGAGACGGTGGGAGATGATCCAGAGCTTGTTAATATGAAGAGAGTGGGCTGATACTGCACGACCTGCTTATCTGCTGTGGTTGTATTAGCTGAAATATAGAGAGGAGGTTGTCCATGGGACCTCATCTTTTCAGTAGTTAGAAACAGGCTGCTATGGAAACGGTGGGCTCATTTCTATTTAATATCTAACTTTTAGTAGAGAGTAACTTCTAGATGTTTTAAGTTCAAGGAAATGCAATTTTTATTTTATATTTTTTAGAATGGGGATTCAGGTTCAATCTTACTTCTTTTTCAAGGCCCTATTGAAATATTCTGAATGTTATATACTAGCTGGGAACAGGAGACTACAAGCTACTAGGTCAGTGAGTTGTTGGAGGTTGTGGAGTAGTAGATGAATTATGGACCTGTGGATATTAAAGTCTGGTGTCTCTGATGACATATCTATTTGCTTGAAGCGTTGAATCTATATTTGTAGATCCTGTGCTCCCAAAATGCAAAGATCAAAGGCCCATTCTCAAAACACTAAGGATTTGGGCCACAGAGAAGTACTGTTTGAAACTTTCAAGCAAATAGACGTGTCATCAAGGATTAGAGACCAGTTTGTGAAATTTGCTAGATAGGTTGAGGGTGCATGAGATTAAATTGAGATACCAGGACACTGTTGTGTCTATTGGGTTGTAAGCTAATGTAAGGCCTCATAAAGACAGACTTTCCCTGTGCACTCTTTAGAACAGGTGGAAGCCCACTGTGTATGTACAAAGATTTAGGAGTATTATGAGCAGTCTGGATATGGAGTCTAAAGTAACCATGTGATTATATCTGGGAAAGGTTAGGTGTATATTTATGGGCTAAGTGAAATCCAAAATACAGTACCACATGAACTGGAAAATTGAAAAAAAAAATTAAAACATTGACCTGGCTGGTGTGGTTCAGTGATTAGAGCATTGGCCTGCACAACAAAGGGTCTTGGGTTCAATTCCTGGTCAAGGGCATGTATGTGGGTTGCAGGTTCAATCCCTGGCCCTGGTAGGGACTGATGTGGGATGCAACCAATGTGTCTCTCACATGTCTCTCTCTCTCTCCCCCCCCCCTCTCTCCCTCTCTCCCCGCCCATCTCCCTCCCTCCTGCCCTTCCTTCCACTCTCTCTAAAGATCAATGGAAAAAATATCCTAGGGTGAGGATTACCAACAACAGCAAAACAAAAACAAACAAAAAACATTAAAGCGTTGGGAAACCTGAGTTTGTGCTGCTTGTGGTTCCTGCTGAAATAGTTTATTATTGAACTGATCACCTTGTAGTTGCCCTTCACTGATGCTGTGATCCTATGTCCATTCATTGCTTCTCCTTCTCCTTCTCTAGTTGACATTGTGTGACTGCTAGCCCAAGTTGGGGGAAGTCATAGGGATTGCATTGGCTAGAAATTCCAAATCACTCCCAAAGTTCAGCTCTCCTTCATCATAATGATATTTTATACTCTCTTAAGAGAGAATTGCATAGTAGGCATCTAGATTATAATTCTACCTCTATATGCAACAATCTCAAGGACCTCAGGAAATTTTGTAATAGGTCATGTGAAACTTGAAAGTTAATTTGGTGACTTCTTTGGGCAATTCATATACTGCCTGATCAGGATTGTTTAGAAGGCAGTTTAGGCCTTAGTAGACTGCTATTCATCATGTCTTCCCACATACTTTCTGAAAATTGAATATTCAAACTGTAGCTGTTCTTTGTTTGGTCAATTGTGACTTTCTCTCTCACATATTTTAATTAAGTAACTGCAATAAGTTAATTTCTACTGGATATTTCTTTTCCAGGGCAGGTCCAGGAACTTCAGTCTCCCATTAGAGTCTTTAGGTGGAACGGGCAGGGCAGGGAGTGGGAACAGGTTGTGTTGCCCAGATCACAGCACAATAGCTGGTTGGAGTCACAGCTTCCCAATCTTAGGCTCTCACTTGCGCTGTATCCTTCCATTAGCACCTTTCCCCCCACCGCTGTCCTGCCCTCCCTCCATTCTCCTCACTCATTTTCAAAGTGACTCCACCAGCCCAGTTCTCTTCATAGCTTTTTTTTTTTTTTTTTAAATTTATCTTTATTGTTGAAAGTATTACAGGTGTCATATTTTTCCCCCCCAATTGACCCCCTCCATTTTGCTCCCACCCCCTCCCCAGGCATTCACCCTCTTGTTGACTGTGTCCATGGGTTATGCATATATGCATATAATTTCTTTGATTAATCTTTCCCACTCTCCACCTCCCTTCCCTCTTTCTTCTGAAATATGATCGTCTGTTGCATGCATCAGTGTCTCTGGATCTATTTAGTTTGTCAGATTCTTTTGTTCATTAGCTTCTTCTTAAAGAACACCCTTCAACTTTTCCTGTAGAGCTGGTCTGGTGGTGATGAACTCCTCTAGCTTTTTCTTATCTGTGAAGCTCTTTATCTGACCTTCAGTTCTAAATGATAGCTTTGCTGGGTAGAGCAATCTTGGTTGTAGTTCCATGTTTTTCATCACTTTGAATATTTCTTGCCACTCCCTCTGGCCTGCAAGGTTTCTGTTGAGAAATCAGCTGGCAGTCGTATGGGTGCTCCCTCGTAGGTAACTAACTGCTTTTCTCTCACTGCTTTTAAGATTCTCTCTTTGTCTTTAACATTTGGCATTTTAATTATGATGTGTCTTGCTGTGGGCCTCTTGGGTTCCTCTTGTTTGGGACCCTCTATGCTTCCTGGACTTGTAAGTCGATTTCTTTCCTCAGGTAGGGGAAGTTTTCTGTCATTATTTTTTCAAATAGGTTTTCAATCTCTTGCTCTCTTTCTTCCCCTTCTGGCACTCCAAAAATACAAATGCTGGGCCTCTTGAAGTTGTCCCAGAGGCTCCTTATACTATCTTCATATTTCTGGATTCTTTTTTCTTTTTGCTCTTCTGGTTGGGTGTTTTTTGTTTCTCATGTTCCAAATTGCTGATTTGATTCTCTACTCTACTGTTGATTCCCTGTAAATTATTCCTCATTTCAGTTGTTGTAGCCTTCATTTCAAATTGGTACTATATTATGTAATTGATTTTCTCAGTTATTTCCCTAATAGTCTGCTTAAACATCCTTATAAACAAAATTCTGAACTCTGTATCTGTTAGCTTGCTTGGATCTATTTCATTTAGTTCCTCTTCTAGAGATTTCTTCTGTTCTTTACTTTGTGATGTGTTTCTTTGCTTCCACATTTTGGCTGCTTCCTGGTGTTTGTTTCTATGTATTAGGTAGAGTTGCTATGTCTCCTGGAATTTGTAGAGTGGCTTTGTGTAGTAGGTGTCCTGTAGGGTTCAGTGGCTCAGCCTCCCCAGTCACCTGAGCTGGGCCTTCCAGGTGCTCCCCTGTGTGGGCTGTGTGCACTGTCCTGTTGTAGTTGAGCCTTGGTTGCTGTTGGCGTCACTAGGAGGAATTGACCCCCAGCCAATGGGCTGTGAGGACCAGCTGCAGCTACAGCCAAACAGCTACTGTGCTGGAGACACCCCTATGGGGCAGGATTTACTTCAGTGGGGCTTTGGTGTTCACCAAGTGCGCCCTTTGAGTGTGTCACTCGTGGATGTGGTAGGGTTGTAATCCAGCGTGGTCGAGTCTGACCACCAGGTGCACTGTCTCTGGGGCCTCCCGGGAGGTGCAAAGTCAGCCTGTGCCAGTGCCTTGCCCAGGGCCACCCAGCATGAGCTACACAGCAAACCGTAGTTGGCTGCTACTTGTGCTGGGCTTGGAGGTGCCCAGGAGAGACCAAGCTATGAGCCAGTGCAGGCTGCTGCTAGGGCCAGGCCTGGGGCCACTTATCAAGCTGTATGGGGCCCGCTGCTGCTTGTTTGAGAGATTTTAGGAAAGTCCTAAGCACGAGGCTTGAGAGGCCACTTGCACAGAAAAGCCCCTGGAAATGGCCTGGATGAGCTGCAGGTGGGGAGGGCGGGGCCTCCGGGAATCACGGGGCGGGGCCAAGGGTGGGAGTCAGGTGCTGGCGATTCAAACATGGCGCCTGCCTGCTGGCTGTGTGCGGGGAGGACTCGCCACAGGAGCCATGGCCTCTGCAGCTCTTCTGCCCGGGAGGAAGCCGCCCCTCCAGCTCTCGCCTGGATTTCAGGCAGGTTAGTTCCTCCCCGAGTGTCCCGGGTCCTTTCAGGCCGCTGCCCGGCGCTGGGCTCAGAGGGAGCGTCCGAGTGAGTCCATGCGCCTGGGGCTCCCGCAGCCTCCGCGACCCTCAGGGACAGTCCCCGCTGGTTTCACAGCCTGGAGTTGGGGGGACGTCTCTTCTTGACCCTGGAGCCCTAGGCTGTTGGCCCGATGTGGGGCTGGGACCCCTCACTCTTCCGGGAAACCTCCGCCACCGAAATGTCCCTCCCGGGTTTACCCGCAGCACCAGGGGTGGGCCCCCGGCCGAGTCTCCAGGATTCAGCCCCGATCCGCCCGCGTCCCCGCCCCTCCTCCCGGTCTCGGTGCTGCTTCAGCTCCTTGGTTGCGGGGCTTCTGTGCAGCCACATTTCAGGAGGCTCTGAGCGACGGTGGTTCTGTGTTTTCGTTGTGACTGTGATGTGGTTGCGGGAGACGGCGGGGCAGCTGCTACCCACGCGCCATCTTGTTTGTGTCTCTTCATAGCTTCTTAAATGTATTTTACTAAAAATCCTAACTTGTCTCCCTGCCTTTAGAGCAACCTCCTCAAACCCGTGTTTCATACCACAGAAATGTGATTTCTTCAGAGATAGAAATGTGATCCTGTAAGTGCCCCGCTTGACTCCATCGTTCTTTTCCTACCCGAGTAAGATTGTCCTGATTCCTCAGTGAACCTGAAAGGCAGGCAGCCCAGCGTCGGACTCTTGTTTACCTCTGAACCCTTCTTTTCTACTCTGGTCTGTCATGGTAACATGACAAATGTGTAACACTTGATACAGATTAAAAACTAATAGGATTGATTTGAATCCTGGATAGAATAGGAAAAACTAATTTGGGAAAACAGTATTAGTTAATTTAGAGTCTAAACAAATTTGATTTTGATTAAGGAGCAATACATTTCATCTTAATTTTTGCTGGAGCAATGAGGAAGTATGGAATATGAATTCTGGACAAAGATTCTTCTACAAATTTGGCTATAGTCATCTGTGACTTATGAGATGCTTCTAATTTATATCTTTCTCTAAAAAGCTACATGAAAATTTCATCTACAACTATAATTTATTTTGTTTTCTTGACTGTAGTTACAAATGATTAAAATCTAGAGATTAAATGTCAGCGTTTGTTGGCTGGCCAATATAAATTGTGGCATTTGCATAAAACCCAGTTATCAACATATATTAGAGATAATATACAGTTTCATATTTAAAATGTTGATGTTTTTAATATGACCTATGATGGGAATCCTCCTTCATTGAGCTTTAGCTAAGCACAATTTCATTAAAGCATTTAAGTGCTATATTTTCTGCTTAGAAAAATATAGGGTTTAGGACCTCACTAAATTGTCAGTAAATGTTATTTAAAAATAACTCTGGCCTGGCCAGGTGTGGCTCAGTGGTTGAGCATTCATCCAGGAGATTGCGGTTCGATACCTGGTCAGGGTACATGTCTGGGTTGCAGGCTCGATCCTCAGTTGGGGGGCATGCAGGAGGCAGCTGATCAATGATGACTCTCTCATCGTTGATGTTTCTCTCTCTCTCTCCCTCTCCCTTCCTCTCTCTGAAATCAATAAAGATATATTTTAAAAAAACCCCCAAATAAAAAAAACCCTGTACTGTGAACCCCAGTAATAATACCAGAAGCTCGCTGTTAAGCATGAATTAATTCATCAACACTGTGTATGTCTCTTTTATAACTAACCCATATAAATTGCTCCAATTGCCTTGCTATACATGCAGTGCCATGCAAGGAAAATAACATATTCAGTTTTTCTCTGAAAGTGAAAATACTGAGTTGAAGGAAATGCTCTTTTAAAATTTTTATACATATTACTAAATTGCCTTGTAGAAAGTTTATATTGATTGATGCCCATAATGAGTATGAGAGTGTGTCTTTACCCATAGCCTTACAAAGGCAAACTTCTTGCCCTGGCTGGTGTTTCTCAGTGGTTAGAGCACGAGTTTGCACACCTAAAGGTCTTGGGTTTGATTCCAGCTCAAAGGCACGTACCTGGGTTGCAGATTCCTGGGTTGCAGATTCTATCCCTGGCCCCGGTTGGGGTGCGTGTGGGAGCTAACCAATTGATGTGTCTCTCTCACACTGATGTTTCTCTCTCTCTCCCCCTCTCCCTCTCTTTCCCTCTCTCTCTCTCTCAAAAAATCAATGGAAAAAGAAAATGTCTTTGGGCAAGGATTAAAAAAAAGAGGCAAACTTCTTGGAAATTATCAATATTATAATTTATAATTAGATTATCAGGTATTAATAATCTAATTTTTAAGATGACTAAACTGAGGATTATGCATGTGTAGTGTTTGTCTGTAGCTCACACAACCAGTATTGCTACAATCAGAATTTGAATCCAGAATGTCTCCTATTTGAAAGTTTGTTCTTTTCCCACTAGGAAATAAATTATTCATGGAGCAATATTTGCTGAATTAAATAAGTAAGATATGTATTGGTAGATAGCACAGTCTTAGTCAATATCTTTTTAAAAATATTACTGCTCATTCAAAACTTACTCTTTAGAGAAAAATGCCAACTAATAATCTGTCATCTGTCATGTGTGAGAGAAGCTACTAGCTCATGGGAACTGAATTCTGGAACTAGCTTTTACTTGTTTTTTTGAAAAATATTATTCTGATGTTTGTCACTATAAGAGATAAAACCGCTGTGGTGGACAAAATACAGTTTTCCTTCCACCTTCTAAATTCTAGTTGGGATAATAAAGTTAGCAGAGACAGATTAACAGGAAAAAAATGTCCACGTTTATTACGTATGTACATTGGAGTGTCATAGAAATGGGATCCAGAAGACACATTGGGTAGTTGAGGTTCATTCGACATTTTGGAGAAAGTAGAAGGGGTCTGGAATTTCAAAAGGAAAGCAGGTAATTCACAAGAAGACTACATGTGGTAAACAAATTCTTGCTGGGCAACCCAGGAACAATGAGGCAAAGGGAGGAATCTAGTGAACAGAATTTTACTTAGGTCCTTCCTGTATGCCTTAATTCAAATAGGCTAAGGTGAACATGCCAAGATTCCCTTCCTGAAGCCAGTTTAAAAAAAAAAATGTTTTTATTGGTTTCAGAAAGAGGAAGGGAGAGGGAGAGAGAGATAGAAACATCAATGAGGAAAGAGTCATCCATTGGCTGCCTCCTGCAGGCCCACACTGGGGATGGAGCCTGCAACCTGGGCATGTGCCCTGACCGGGAATCGAACCTCGATCTCCTGGATCATAGGTCGATGCTCAACCACTGAGCAACACCGGCTGGGCCTGAAGCCAGTTTTCCTATCTGAATTCCTGTAGGCAGAAAATGGGGAGGGTTAAAGGTTCTTTCTGAGCCTTTTGTTTCATAATAACCAGCTTACAATCAATATCCCAGGAGGCATATTTTGGGGCAGCAAAGCATTTGTTCTTTTCACCGATTTTTTTTTGTAGAAAAGGTTTGTAGATTGAAAAGGTAAGAGCTGTAAAATAACAGGCAAAACAGACCTACATTCTGTGGGTAACACTGGCATATTTTATATGAGATTTTCATATAATTAGTACTGAAGAGCAGCAAACTATGATTGGCGTATTACATGTTTTTGTGGATTAAAAGACCAGGAGGTTTTGGCCTCAAACAAACATGAAAGAAGAGGTAGTATGTTTTTAATGTAAACGAGGAGATTGTGGCTGAGAAAAATATGACCCCGAGAAACCACTTTCATTTTCCTCTTGTATGTGGAAAAGATGTGTTCTGACAACTGAAAAGATGGTGATTTTAGAGACTGTACTACTTACTGCTTCTTAAATGTTCTTTATTTATGTGGAAGGTTAATTGCCATTGTACCAAAGTCTGAAATATGTAATTATGACTCAGGGTGGCATGCAGTTTGTGAAGTATGGATGAGGAGGAGGGGAGTGTCTGTGGAGTGTGTTCCATGCACCAGATGTTGTGCCAGGTGTTTTACATGCAGTTTATCAGACTACTTAATGGGAGTTTAAAAAAGTGAGGCCGGTACTTCAAATTATTTTTACCATTGTAAAAACTCTGTATGTCAGTACCTACAAGATTCTAGAAAAGCCCGCTGAAGGTTGATAAAGATAAGTTTAAGAAAGTTGAGAGGTAGGGCCTGGACTGGTAGCTCAGTTGGTTAGTGTTGATCCGTAGTCAGGGCACATACAAGAATCAACCACTGAGTGCATAAATAAGTGGAATAATAAATTGATTTCTCCCTCCGCCCCCCCTCTGTCTCTGTCTCTGTCTCTGTCTCTGTCTCTGTCTCTGTCTCTGTCTCTGTCTCTGTCTCTGTCTCTGTCTCTGTCTCTGTCTCTGTCTCTCTCTCCCTCTCTCCCTCCCTGCCCCTTCCTCTCAAATCAGAAAATAAAGTTTAAAAAAAGAAAGTTGAGGGGAGTTTCTGTGAAATCTAGTCAAATGTCCAAAGAGTCTTTGGAGGAGAAAAATGGGAAATCACAGCAGCTGTGAACCTTCCAGGCCAGTGAGATAAATAGAGTTATAATTTTGGAATTAACTATCCTGTTGAGAGTGGAGTCTGTGATTTTCAAGTGTTTTTATAACCATTTATTTACAAAAAAATCTTTGCAAATTCAATCCCCAAAGATAATTGTGTCTTCCCTGATAATTTTGCAATCCCATTGCTTCCTTTTCATTCTTTAGACTTAATTCTTTAGGTCACAGTGGAGGACTACCGTCAGTAAAAGAGCAATTTGTCTTTTGAGCCAGACTTCCATCATAGCTCCTTTCGCTGCCACTAGCTATTGATTGTAGCCTGAAGTGTTCACCCTTCTTCTCTAAGGTCTTGCAGCCATTGCTTTCTGCTCCTAATGAGGCTGATTTCCACTCTGTTCCTTGTGCACAAGTCTGGATATCATACAACTCTGAACACTGAGTTTTTTTTTATGATGCTGTGTTATGAAATCCCTTAACCTATACACTTTTTTAAAAATTTTTAAATCCTCGCTGGAGGATATGTTTATTGATTTTAGAGAGAGGGAGGGAGAGAGAGAGAGAGAGAAAGAGAAACATTGCTCCGTTGCCCCCCTTATGTGCCCAGACTGGGGACTGAACTCACATCCTAGGTATGTGTCCAGACCCGGAATCGGATCTGCAACCTTTTGGTGTATCAAATGATACTCCAACCACCTGAGCCACCAGGCCAGGGCCCCCTGACCTATACTCTCTAGTCATTAGAGGACGACACATGTGGAGAAACTTGAATGTTCTTTGTGGGTTGGTTTTGAAATGAAGACTATTTTAAATACATTTTTGTAAAATACTTTTCATTTGAAACCTTAAGTTGTTCATTATGCATTTTAAGGAATGGCATGAGAGATTTTACTCTGTGACTGTGATAAAGAAGATGGATCAGGTTATGCTACAGGAACATCCCCAATGCCTTAGTGGCTTAAAACAACAAGATTTACTTCTTGCCTACACAACGTGTTCATCATGGGTCAGAGGGGACTCTACTCAATGTCATTCTCACCCCAGGACTCAGATTATTGTAAATGACACCATCCTTAATCTCATCTGTTGTCATGGCAGAAAAAAAAGGAGACTGCAGTGCTCAATGATCGATTTTTAAGGCTCCCTTCTGGAGGTGACAGATATCATTCCAGCTCCTATTTCATTGGCCAAAGCAAGCTACTTCTCTATGCTTTATTTCAAGCAGGGAAAGACACTGTATTCATTCCATGTTTCCCAAAAGAGGAGAATTGGAATATCTGTGACAATTCTAATGACTCTAATATAAGTAATCATGTATATATTTTTGTTTTCTGTATTTTAAGTAGCGGGTTTTCTGAGCACTATGCAGTTTTGAGTACTTTTTTGTCCAGGGTATTATATCCTTTAATTTCTTGGAATGGTTATTTTATAACTTGCCTATGGAAGTGTATGAATATATAAACTGTGATAATCTTTATTTAAATACCACCAATAAAATGTGCTGATTTTCAGATCTGTGCATTGCAGGCATAAAAAATCTTGATTACAGTAGCCATAGGGTTAATCTGTTTCTCCTCCTATATTTTATTGTGAAAAAATTTCTAACTTACAGAAAGGCTGAAATAATTTAATAGTGAAAAAAGACCCACCAATTAGATTCTACCATTAACATTTTGTATATTTATTTTATTATACATCTACCACATATCCATCCCTCGATCCATCATCCATCTTAATTTTTGAAAAATGTCAAAACAAGTTACAGAAATCAATACATTTCCACCTAAACACTTCAGGATGCTTACCATCAACTAGATTTCAATATTTATGTATAGTCTTTTCCTTTTGGTTACCCACAAATCATAAATGTTCCATTCAATGAGTTTTTGCAAATGCAACTTTTTTTAAATTTTTATATCAAAGTTCTTTCAAGATGTAAAATGCTACCATTACCCTTTAAAGTTCCCTTTGCTCCTCCCAGTCATTCTCATTCCCACTCTTCCCTCCCCCCAAACCAGGCATTCTTCTGATTTTTTTTTCCATTAAAAAATTAGTATTGCCTGCCCTAGAATTTTATATAAATGAAATTACATAGTGGGAACTCTTTTGTTTGAAGCTTCAGCAAGTTATCTGGATTTATTCGGTTGCATATATTGGTATTTATTTATTTATTTATTTTTAATGGCTGAACAGTGTTCTACTGTATACATTCTCCTATATGTCACTCCTGGCCCTTTCTAGTTTTTGTCTATTATAAATAAAGCTGCTAAGAACATTATTGTATAAATCTGTTTGTTGGCATATTCTTATTTCTCTTGGGAAAATATCTAAGATTGTCATTGTTGGGTCATACAGTAGGGGTTTGTTGTTTTTTTTTTTTGTGTGTGAAATTATCTTGTATCATATTGCAATCTCACTATCAAAGTGAAAGTGTTCTGGTTTCTCCACATCCTAACCCTCATTTAGAGTTGTCTTTCTTATTAATTCTGGCCATCCTGTTGGGTATATGTAGGTATCTCATCATGGTTTTACTTTGCATTTCCTGGGATGCTAATGCTTTCAGTGCTTTTTCATGTGCTATAGGCAGTTCATATATCTTTTTTTGAAAAGTGTAGATTCCAATCTTTTGCTTATGTAGAATTTTTTGTTTCTTAATTATTAAGTTGTAGGAGTTCTTCATATTTTCTGGATAACAGTTGTTTGTGAGATATATGTTTTGCAAATATTTTATTCAGTCTGTAATTTACCAATTTAATTTCTGAATGGTATCTTTGGAAGTACAAAATATTTTAATATTGAAGAAGTTTACCTTTTTATTTTTTGACAGAGAATTTATGAACTTCCATGACATGGAGATATTCTATGTTTTCATCTATAAGCTTTATATATTTAGCTTTTAGGCGTAGGCCTATTGTCTACCCCATAATGTTCCTGTATGGTGGGAGGTAGGGATTGGAAGATCATTATATTTTTCCATGTGGATATCCAGTTGTTTTAGCTTACTTGGTTGAAAAAAAGGCCCTTTCTCCTCTGAATTGCTTTCATACCTCTAATTTATTATATATTTTTGAATATCAAATAACAGTATACGTGTGAGTCTAATTCTGGGCTCCCTACTCAGTTCCATTGGTGTATCTGTCAGTCTTTATGTAAATAACACACTGACTATATACACTAGCTTTATAATAATTCTGGAAGTCAAGTAGCCTAAGTCCTTCAAGTTGGCTCTTTTTTTTTTTTTAACAACATTTTAAATTAAAATTTTTAAATTTTGACGTTATTGCAGGTGACCCCTTCCCCCCCTTTGCCCACCTTCACCCACCCATTTAAATACCTAGAGAAAAAAATCTTATCAGCAGGACAGGCCCTGTTTTTTGCCTTATCTACCTTTCCCTGGGTCTTGATTCTTGCTATTTCCCAGTTTAAGCATTACTCATAATTGCAATATTTGTTGAGCACTTGCTATATACCTGATACTCTGCTAAGTGTTTTGCATTGCCTCATATATATATAAAACTCTCAACAACTTATGAGGTAGGTTTATTATTATCTTCGTTTGTACAAAGACTATTATTTTGAAAGTCTTTGAGGCAATGCTATGTGCAGTCATTTCCTGATAGCAGAGACAATTCCTCTGGAAAACAATTGAGGGGAACCTAATAAGCAGTGATAATCAGAATCTCTTTTTTTGGGGGGATGAACTGTCTAATATATCAAGGATGAAATGTATAAACCAGCATAAAAGCTGTTATCTGCATGAGCCAGTGACAGCCTTATTTGTTTCATTTGGGAAAAATTGACAAAGTAGGAGACAGGTTGGCTCTAGAATGTGGCATTAACCCAGAAAATGCAATGACTTTATATCACCCATACTTTTTATTATTATAGTGGATGGAAAATGGGCTGTCATTTCTGATATATGAGACATTATCACTGCACTGTACAGTGGTTGTGTGATTCACAGTAATGTAATTTACTTCTCAATAGTTTTATAAAGAATCATTGGACTTCTGGGCTGGTGCTAATTAGAATGAAGCTGCATTGGAAATTATTTTGTAGGCAATTTGTGTACTATGTGTCAAAATGGTATTACAGATTCTGGAAAAAAAAATGTTTCTAATATTGCTCCTAATTTACAAGGGTTTTCCATGAAATGTTAATGGTGTCATTTTAGTGGAAAGAATATTTATGCACGCCTTAAAGGAGTTTATATTTTAAAGGCATTAAGACATTTGAAAGCTTTGATAGCATTTCATCAAATGTTTAAAATTTTGTTTTTTCTTAAAATTTCTAGGTCACCTCTTGTCAAGTTTTATCTCAATGACCTGGCACCTCTCTTTAGGATATGTGGGCACTTAATACCCTTTACTCACAGTTAAAAAAAAAAATTAATTAATTAATTTAGCCCTCACCAGAGCATATGTTTTAGAGAGAGGAAAGGGGACGGGGAGAGAGAAAGAGAGAAACATCGATCAGTTACCTCTTGTATGTGCCCTGACTGGAGATTGAACCCACAACCTAGCTATGTGCCCTGACTGAGAATCAAATCTGTACCCTGTTGGATTTTAAAAAATTGAATTCCTGCTAACTAAATCCTGTGTATATTTTAAATTCTTTCCTTAGGCTAAATTTTCTAGAAGTGAGAATGATCTGTCAAAATTATAGCTGCATATATTGAAGGCTTAATGAGCATTGCCACATTGCCACTCAAAGATAAATACCCCTTAACGTATGAGTGTGCTTTCTTCTCCAACACCAAACATTACCTTTTCTTTCCTTTTATATCTTTTTCTTTTCTGACAGGCTTCTGTTGCTTTGAAAACTTCTTAATAAAGTTACTTTATATGAGGACACTTTGGGGGAAGAAACTTATTTTTTACTAAGAATAGGAGAATATTTTTATCATTATGCTCATCTGCAACATATTAATAAAAACACATAAGTAGGGGACACATTTTCTTGGAAACATGAATTGGACTTTTCCCAAATACCTGATTTTAAATTCTTTAAGACAAAGCAACTCTATCTCATGCCAGTAGAAATAATCAGTGTCACAGTAATTCAATCAAAGCAGCTATTTTATTCTCTGTAGAGTCAGACCAACTAAAAAGTCTTTCCTACATGCTTTGAGATCTACGAATGACATAAAATACAGTGAGGTACTAATATAAAACAGGAAAATATTTAAGTAAACGAAGTTGGAAAAGTTTTAAAAATATGGATTTTCATGAATGTTCCTTGGAAATATTTACAAATATTCACTCTTGTGTCCTAGTCTTTTCTTACCACATCTTGTATTTTGTATTTGAAGAAGAAACGCTTTCTGTGGGGCTTGTGATAAAACTAAGTTAATGTCTCAGCGTAAGGATTTATTCTCTTTTCATATTATGAATCTCCTCTCCTTGTTCAGAAAACACCTACCTGTGGTTCTGAAAAGCTACACTCCCGTTTTCAAACAGATCAATGCTGTACATGATAATCCCACGAGTGGAGGTGAGGTGCAAGGCGATAAACTCCCGTTTCATAAAGAATGAGTGTGAAACCTGAGTGCTTACAACAGCAGGGGGTGTTGACTGCTTAGGATGGGCTCCCCCACTCTGGGGATACTGCACAGCAAGCAAAGCAAGATTACAGACCAGAGCTGTGAAGATCTTTTCCTTACTTTTCTAAACAATTTCGTAGGCAATGTTGGAAGAAATGTATTTAAAGACATAAAAACGGTAAGCAGTGGAGTTTATTATGACACAAAAGAACTGGGTGTCTTCATTCAGAGATCAGAGGCAGAAATTCAAATCCATCCTGAGGGGAACAGTATATAATGTATACAATTTAGTATGTATTATATATTATATAATAAAGTATATAGATGTTTATATTATACATAGTTATAATCATATGGAAGTTATAATGTGAGCTCTAGAGTTGCAAACATAAGACCTGATTACCCTTTCAGCGTTGTAGTCCCCTCCTTTCCAAAGAGAGTCTTCTCTTCGACCATTTCAGCACCTTGCCACCTTGGTCCATATTTATTCCATTTGTTTATCTCTCAGAAAACACTGTATTTATTTTTTCTTTTAACAGGCCATGGATAAACTAATTATGCATTTAAATTTCTTGTGGATCACACAAAGATAAATTGTCTGTCTTACCATGTTTTGAGTTATGCACCATTTGCCATGCAGTTGACCCAGAGAAACACAATTATTGTTACAATTCATTTAAAAGTTTTCAACAATATAAGATGTTATCATTTTAGAATTAGTGTATATATATATATATATATATATATATATATCTTGCCAGAACCTAACAAAACTGAAAAACTGAATTATGCTTAACTTAATTTCTTATATTTCTAGTTTTTCTTGGAAAGAAAAATGAAATATCTTTAATCCTCATATGTCACAATTTTATTATTATTTTTCTAAATTGTTTTTTAGAGAGAGGAGGGGAAGGAGGGGCGAGAGAGAGAAAGAGAGAGAGAGGGGAACATCGATGGGTTGCCTCCCTTACACACCTGGGGATCAAACCCACAACCTAGGTATGTGCCCTCACCAAAATAGAACCCAAGACCTTTTGGTGTATGGAAGCATGCTCTGACCAACTGAGCCACCCTGCCAGGGCTGTCACAGTTTTATAGTTAGAAAATGAAGAGTTGTTTCTTCAAGTTTTATTGACTTCATATAAAGTCCAATAGATATGCAATATGAAGTATGCAAATAGGGCCTGTTAAGTGATTTTTCCACCACCATAACTTATTGTTGGTTAAGCTTTATCCTTTGGCTGTAGAAATGTTCTGTGTATGTACATACCCAGGTACATACACATAAAAAGATTGACCTTTGCCATTATTTATATGTTTACCAGTTATGACATGGTGGCAGGTTTTTAGTTTCAATGATCATGTTTTGATATTATAAATACCAATTCCTATTCTCCTACAGGTAGCATAATTGGGAATTATCAAATGTGGTTACATGTAATATGTCATATAAAGCTCCAAAGTTACTAGTTTCTTTGGCTTTTATTTTTTATAAATTTATTTTTCTCCATGGACATTACCATGGAAATATAATTAATATTATTCATAAAATTATTTTCTTTAGTTAAATAGGAGAGTAAAATAAAAGAAACAAAGAAATAATAACGCATGCCAGTGTTTCTGTTCCCTCAAATTCCCATTGATCTTTGGTTCTGTTCCCCCAAATTTCTATTGATCTTTGGTTCTCTGTCACTTGCCCTTAAGTTTTTCAATGTAATTCCTTCATGTGTGATCCAGGCACTTTTCAAACTGCTGTCCCTGTGCTGGAACTCGGAGCACTTAAGTGAGTTTGTGTGTGAACCCTGTAAGAGTAGAGCCTCAGTTTCCTATAGCCTTTCAAAGGCTATCGTGGGCATAAGTCCCATGGGTTTTAAAAGACAGATGTTACGGGGGCTCCTCTTCCTGGTGCAGGTCCCGGGGCTGGGAGTCTGATGTGGGGCTCAGACCCCTGGCTCCTCAAGGGAGACACCACTGTTTTGCTATCCCTTCCCCTTGTGAATCACCACACTGGCGGCATGGGCCCTGAACAGATGTGTCTTTGTCCCTCCTACCCACCTCAATGTGGCTTATTTATTTTATCCCTAGCTGTTGAAAATCTGTTCAGCTAGTCTTCTAGGTCATTCTCAGTGATAGCTGCTCTATATTTAGTTTTCGTTTTGGTGTGTTTGGGAGAGGAAATGAGCTCAAGATCTTCCTACTCTGCCATCTTGACCCCTTATCTTCTCATTGATACTTTTAATTCCAGCCTTTCTAAAAGATATCGGCCCTATCTCATTGTGCTTTTAATTGAAACTTCCCGGAAGACTAATGATGTTGAGCATCTTTTCATGTGCTTATTTGTGTTTATGAACTACATGTTAAGTTTCCCCCTCTTTTTATTAAGTTATCTTATTATTGAGCTCTTAATATAGCCTGTATACAAATCTTTCTTAAATATGTATGTCAAGGATATGTCTTCTTAGTCTATAGGCTGCCTTTTCAATGACCTGATGGTATATGTGGAAGAAAATAAGGTTTTAATTATAATGGATCTCTGAAAATATTGAGTCTTTCCATCCATGGACATGGTAAATCTCTTAACTTATTTAGACCTTTAATTTTCCTCATCAGTGCTTACTATTTATTAGTTTAATAATTTCATGTAGAGGTAGAGAACACATTCTCGTGGGGTAGGTGTGAGAGAAAATTCTGAGTGAACATATACCTTGCCATATGTGATACAGATACAAGAATTAATGTGTAAGAATGCGGCCTAAAGACTTGAACTGTTAGCTGGTAAACAAGTTTGTGGCGGGAGTGTGAGAATTGATCCTTAAAATAATTATGAGAGCAAATGAGCCATTCCTCGTTTGGGCCTGATAGCTGAGTGTCATGAGAAGCCGAAGAGTAAGCATTTAGCAGTTGACAAACCTCAGGCACTGCTAAGAGTTTTCTGAAAAATACTTCTAAGCAAGAATGCGGCACCAATATACACAAGCAGTGAATAGCTGTGGACTGTAAGAGGCTGGGGAAAGAGCTTGAGTGCTGATGACAGCAATCAGTTGAGTAGTTCAGACAAGCAAGGTAGAAAAGATAAACACCCTTCCCCCCTTTGGGTTTAATCCAGTTAAGAGAGGTCGAGCCTGTTCCTGTCTTTTCCATATTACAAGGAGTTACTGCCACTCGATTCGATTGAGGCAGATTTGGCTTGGCTTGGCAGGTCCCCTTGTCTCATTCCTGGTAATAACATTACTGGAAGAACCCCCTGGGACCTTGCACACGGGATGTGTGATGGTTCCAGGCTGAGACAGGATGCTGCTGTTCATGGTATTTGGAGTATTTTTATAGAGTGATTATATAAAGCAATGAATTCCTTTGAGATTCTTTTATATGTGGTGTTCTTACCCATAGAAGTGAGTTTCCAAGTAGATTCACACCTTCTTTTTAGTCTCTTCTTCATTTTTTTTTTCTGTCTTGGTGCTCTAGCTATCCATTTGCTAATTAGGAGCAGGGTTAGTGCTGAATGACAGGGAGGGAAGAGCAGTTTATTTTTTATACATACCCATTATGAATGAGAAAACATGACTGCAAGATAAACTTTATTAAGTTATAGTTTAAAATCACTCCAGTTGTTTAAAGTAGGAAGGTTTAAATGCTATATAACAAGCCAAAGCTACGGTAAGACTATTTGAGACCATATCAAGTTATAAAGTATGAATGGCATGTTATAAGGAAGTATATGATTCTAGTTTGGATTGGTT
This sequence comes from Miniopterus natalensis, assembly GCF_054644295.1. Classification (NCBI taxonomy): domain Eukaryota; kingdom Metazoa; phylum Chordata; class Mammalia; order Chiroptera; family Miniopteridae; genus Miniopterus; species Miniopterus natalensis. The sequence continues at coordinate 30,640,629 of NC_142094.1, forward strand.
ATCTATACCCAAAGTCGAGCCTGGAAGTTAAAACAGCAACAACAACAACAACAACAACAAGGGGAATCCTAATGTAGACAATAGTAGTGAAACTTTTAGAGAAATACTTTACAAAAGATCTGTATGTGAACAAAGTGTGTATAACGAGGCATAGTAGACTTGCTTTTGAATTATCTCTAATATATTACAAAGACCCCATTTTAATTTTTTCTTGTACACTCACATTATATTCAGTTTAAAGGTTACTAACACTAGATCCCCCGCAAAAGGAAAATAAATTTCTGAAATGGGAAAAGATAGTGTAGTAGCAGTTGTCTATATCCCAATTCTTGTATCTTGATTCAGTTAGGAAGTTTCGCAGGAAGGAATTTTTTTCTCAAGACGTTTATGAGTTATCATTGTATAGAAGACCCTTCTTATTTTTTTCTGGGACCCTATTATTTGAGTTGTTTGCATAGGAGATGTTAAGGTTGAGCTGGGTCTCACACAATCTTCTAAGAAGCAAGATGCTCCCTGAAGACCTCCCATGGCATGAACCCCCACTTCTGCCTTGTCAGACAGAGTCCAGTCTCTGCCTTGCTGATCCTTCTGCCTTAAGACTGATACTTAGGAAATGAACTTATTTCAGTATCTTTTATCCTTAAGATTCAGTCAAGGTGGTTCATAAACTTACAGTTGAAATTGTTTCTTAAACGATGTCTCACAATATACGATTCATTGTAAGCCTGATACTCAGTTTCTAACTCTTAAAGATAAGAAACAAATATGTTTGCTTGTCCCACCCCCACCAAGGGCAACACTCTTTCAAAAACTTACATACTTGGTATGGGTACCAGTTTTATTATGTCAATTCCCAGATTTAGAATTTTAAATTATTTACATCAGGAAAAAAACACATAAATACGAGAACACTTGATTTAGAGAGGTTAATATCTGAACAGTTTTAAACATCCTAATTCTAGGTTAGAATTACAAAATGTTACTACTCAAAGGAATCTTAGAAATCGGAGGCCCAGACAATGAAATGATTTTCCCAAGGTCACCCATTAAATATTTGTGTTGGCGGAGTGATGATATTTCTTATAGAATTCATGTTAAGGTTTATTGAGGTGACATACGTCATGTGCTTGACTCACATCATATTGAATCTGGCAAGTATATGCATAATAAATAGTAATTATTATTATCCTATTACTGTTCATTAAATAACATTATTACAAAAATAAGTCAGTGTATGACAGTGATACATTTGAGCCTATTTGTGTACTTATTTCCCATTAATGATAATGGGCTTGGGTTTCTTTGCTTAAAGTCTCCAGCTTGTTATTCTCTAGAGTTAGTGATACATTTAGTAAAATTAAGTCAGGCTCTTACATCAGTGTACTCCAACTGCTGTTAGAAACAACTTCCAAATCTCAGTGATTTAACACAATAGTTTTATTTCTCACTCACTGGAGAGGCCAGTGAAGGTCTGCATGTGGCTTTCCTTCACATAGTCATTTAGGGACTGGGCTCCTTTCATTTAACAGCTCCACCATCCTCCAGGGCCTTGGAGTCCCACACGGGGTTATCTGCATATGATTGATCATAGGAGGTTGTGCAGGAAGTTTCATAGGTGTGGTCTGGAAGTGGCATACATCACTTATGCTCCTATTCCACTGAAGAGGTAAGTTCAAGACCAAATTGACTTTTACAGGTTATAGCTCAGAAGTTTCTAAGTTCATTAAATAAAAGTATTAGTGAAATAATTCAAATAAAATATTCATTATTGCCATTTAGGAAATTCATGCTCATGGGTATAATATTTGCATGCTAGTCACAGTTCGATTTTTGCATAATTAAAAACTTGGAAAATTGAAAAAGTATGCAATGAGCTTTCCTACAATCCATCAATTTGCAAAGCTGAAGCATAGAATTGCCAAATTGCCATTTTTGAAAGGCAAACATGTGGGCAGGCTGGGGAATGTAGCCTAGCTGTAGGCCCCGGAGGAAAAGGGAATGAAATTTGATGATCACATCTTATTAAATCTGCAACAGCCAAGATACAGAGTGCAACACACTGACTCGCTTGGGAGAAAATAATCATTTGCTTTCCAAAGACTGTCATTTGAGCCTTACAACATCACAGTGACATTGGTATATATTGTCACATGAAGAAACTAGATGTAAGTGATTTTGTCTAGTTGCTAAAATTTCTGTTTCATTGGTTTAAAGAATTAGTTAACTCATAAAAAATTGTTCCAGAGTTGTTTTTTTTAATATTTGAAAATTAAAATTTTAATCTCACACCCATGTCTTTTAGTGGCTGCTTGAGAGACTCCATAAAGCCAATATTTTGCAGAATATTCCTAACTGACTTTGTAGATATTAATTTATTGTTGCTTCCTGAATAAAATTTCATTTTGGTTAGCATAATATTGCATTTATCAAAATCTTATTAGCTAAATTAATGCTTAAAATGGCTTGATGCTTTAAAATTTTTTCCCTTAATTAATCCTCAGTGCCTTCCTGGAGGAATCTTCCAAAAATGGCAATATTATGCTTCAGCTTTTCTAGTTGATGAATTTTCAGCACATTCATTGTATAATTTCTTCATTTTCTCAATTTTAATTAAATAAAAATTAGAATATCAATAGCATGCATATTTGGTATCCATAAACATAAATTTCCTACATGATAATCATGAATATATTTATGTGGATTATCTCAGTGATTCTTTTAATTAATAAACCTGGGAACTTTTGAATAGAAGCCTGTAGAGTAAATTTAAACTTTAATTTCTATCTCATTCTATTATTATTTCAAGGAGTTTGATTCTATCATATGTTTATTTACTGGGCTTTTATAAAAACCAGATATGAACTGACTAATAGTCCAAACTGACAGTGAGACAAAGTTGACTCCTAATTAAAAATTAAGGTACATTTTTCAGGTCAGTACGTACATATTTACACGTTAGAAGTAGCATTCCTTTCTAAAGCCAATTTTATAATGAAATTTTACCAGAAAGTTTTATTTCATGTTAAATAAGCTTTTGTATATTTGCTCAACCACCTGTTTGCCCTTCCATGTATGTTGCCCTACAGTTTGAGAATGTGCTTTGCAGATACATTCCTTAAAATTTCTTTGAGGTATGTACAACTTTACAATACAACATAGGTTTATTCTGTTGTGTGCTTACCACCCAAAGTCTAGTCTCCTCTGTCACCTTGTGTTTATGTTTCCCAGATTGGGAAGAGGAAATATTTATAACAATTAAGGGCTTTGGAAACATTTCCTATTTCTCGTGATCCTTTCAAAATCTAGATCTGCTGGTCCATTGAGGTTGAGGAGACATCCACCACTTTATGCAAATCATATTTATGTTAAATTTAATTTTTAAATAGGACTGGAGAGTTTCACAAAGGAGCTAGTAGTTGGCCATTTCACATGTGGCAGAGTATCCTATGAACAAGAATGACATGAGCAGGTTAAATCTCCCATAATTTACATGATACATGTTTAATCTTAGCTCCCGCATTTTGAAAGGGGGATTGATTAGCAAAATTTAAGTCTGGAGTTGGGGTTGATCCAAGATTGGGTGCCTGAGGAGGGCCTTGAATAGAGTCTTAGAATCTACTAAAGCTCTCACTAGATCATCTCCTTTATCTTTAGAGTTTGGGGAAAAAAACCTTGACTCCAGATAAATCTGTTAAAGTAGATTTTCTGAAGGAAAATGCATCTGCAGGAAGATCTGGGAGTTCTGCTTTATCTTTTTGTCTTTGATAGAGGATATGGCTTTCTCTTCAGTCAGTTGAAGATGAGTCATATTTGCTGACTACAATTGGAAGAAATACATCCAGGACGTAAAGAATTTGTTTTAAGTATACTTAGAAACCAGTATCTTTTATAATATACAGCAATATATCACAGAAGTACTACAATATGAAAATATTCATAGTTCATTTACCTCTGCCTTCCCTTTTACCCTATAGTATATTATGGACAGTCTAGTTGACTTTAGAATCTCTTATATTTTTATGCCATCCACTTACTTCTCAAGGTCTAAAACAATAACCATTACCAATTAAAAATCAAGGTGGTTATGTTTGATTCAAATATTTCTCCAACCACACACTTTATGAAAAACACTTGGAAGAGAGAAGGGAATACCATCCTAAAAACAATACAATTTAAAATGGGATTTTTAAAAGTCTGTGTCTATAATACCCTTGGCCTTTGTGCTATTGTCTGTGGCTAAAAGCAACAAATTCAGAACATTGAGAGGAGCAAATAGAAGATATAAATGTCTAATTTCTAGGGAGCAAAACTGAAGGAAAAAGTGTTAGTACTCAGAACACATCATTATTTGATGCAATAAACATTTAGTGTCTCAAATTGTCAGCAGTTTTTCACAAGCCGCCACCCCTGAGAAATGCCAAAATCCATTCGATTTGAACCTTTACGTATCATCCCAGATCAGCTTTGTAGAAGTTGCCAGCATCATTTTTCCTTTGTGATTGGATATTTAACCATTTTAGCAAATTTTGCTCCATTATCAGGGAATGGTTGAAAAGCTAATGATTTGGGTTTTTAGACTATAGGACTTGTAATAGTCTCTATTTATGTGATTGAACATAAACAAACAATTAATTGGATGGTGATATTTTCGAAACAAGACTGGTAAGCTACGCCAAGTAAATTACTCTTGACCCTTTAGTCAATCAGAATAAACTACAAATTGCAATGAACTTACACAAATTCTGTTATTAATTCTCATGTGAACATGTTTTATAACAAAGTAAACATTTTTTCATTTAATGCATATCTATTTAAAATTATTGCACATGATTAAATGCTATGCTGTCAGAACTAGATTATTAATGCAATACAGCTGAATTAGATATCAATCAAGTTTGGCACTTGTTATTAATGTTAAGGTTCAAAACTAAACATAAGTCAACATATCCAGTAAAATGAAATACAATATCCTCTTAAACTAGAGATCAATTTTAATCAAGGGAAAATTCCATCAAAATCCATTTCTATTCACTGGTATTATATTATGATTTCTAATTTGTTATGCTATTTCATTTTGTAAAACATGAATAAAGAATATAAACAATATAAAGAGGAAGAAATAACATTGAGTGAAAATCTAGGCAAATTTTGCTTGTAGTGATTGCCTCTCCTTGTCATACTCAATAGAACATAAACTTCCTTAAAGACAGAGACTTTTTCTTATTTAATGCTAAATCCATAAAATCAAGAACAGTACCTGGCACATGTAGATGCTCAAAGAAGATGAGATAAATGGAAGTCCATTTAGAAAACTTATCATTATTCCTCATTTCCAAGGGTATTAAAATAGCCTGTATATTGAGTTCCTGAATAGTTATAACCATCAGTATGTTCAAAATCTAAATGCTTATAGATTAAGAGCACCTGTACATCTTCAGTAGTTAAAAATAACTATTATCACTAATAATAATAACAAAAATAATTAAAAATTGATTATGACATATTGTCTATGAAGTTTTATTTAATTCTTGGGTAAAGGCAGAAAATTAAAACTTGCACCGTGCAAAATTTTAAATTATAATCCATGCACTCATTTTTATTTCCGAGTCAAAAATAATATATCCAAGGCAGTTAAATAACCATTTATGTCTAATATGAATTAATCATCAGGAAATTAGCAAGTTCTACTTTATTGTTTAGCTTCTAAACCACCGACACTAGTATAACTCAGTCTTAATGAGACTCCAATCAAATCTTAATGAATCTGGAAATTATTCCTCTATCAGATTTATAGCTAAAGTGTCCGCAAACCCATTTCTTTAATGTTTACTTTTAGTGGCCGGCAACTAGTGAATGGACTTAGGTTTGACAGATTCATTTATCACTTCAAAATTTATTGACTTATATTCTGTGTCTGGTCCTGAATGAATGTATATAAATGTATATGAAATAATTCCAGTCAATGAGATGAATGGTCCGAGGTCTCAAAAATCTGAATTAGTCATACACTTTTAAACTGGCTTTCTATATAGAATCCAACATGTGTTTGATATTTGCAAAACTCTATAGTAACAAACGCTGGTCACCAGCTGGAAACAGATTTCCAAGGTCATAGCCAGAGCTGTCACATAGAGAGGATTGGCAGGGTTTAGAGAATTTTGAGATAAAATGGAAGGTAGAGACCTGAGGACCTTGAGCTTTGGCTGTTCAAGAAGCAGTGAGATACCAGATAATTACTTCTGAAGGAGGAAGGAAAAAAATTTGCTCACTGTCATCCTTAGTATTTACTATAAAATAATTTGTATTTCTGTATGTTAATCAATGTTCTATGGGATCATTGCAGGGCCAAAGCCTATAGTCTTCCTTGATGGTTCTTGTAAAATTGTGTATCCCCTATATCCCATGTTTATTAGAACTCCTGTTTGGACCTAGACCTGCTAGATTATTTCTTGTGTGCAAAGATGGGGCATATTTATTAGAACAATGTGCACAGATTCATGTGGGCATTTATTGCCAGATGGTAGAGCTGTGACAGAAGGATGAGTGCTCTTGGGCATAAAAAAGGAATGCCAATGAAATCTCCTTTGGAATTTTCTTCATGTTCCGAGGATTAACTAAGATAATAGTAAGCTCATATACTGCTTTGTGGGGACTGATGGAGGAGGGAACAGATGCTCCTATTCAAAGCATCTGGCATAAATTCTGGCTCTGGGACTAGGAATAGGCCAAGAAAGAAAGAGCTGGCATTGTGCAAGCCAGGGATAACTTTCTGGCTTTCCTTCGAACATCCCCAGGAGGAATATGTATTATTAATATTCCTATTTTTATATATTTAGAATCAATTATTTGGCTCATACTTTCCTGTTGGTGGGTACTTTTTGGCAACTGTGGTGGCAGCGATGGGAGGTGGGAAGATTCTACATTTTATCCTAAGGTGATTTCCATGAATTATCTCTTTTAATTCTCAGATACATGTTTTAGGGAAGGTATTACTTTACAATTTAATAGTTGAGCAAACTGAAGTTTAGAGAGGTGACACATATTGCTGAGGAGAGGGCAGAAGAGTCAGGAAATCATTAGTGGTTGCTAACCGAACACTGCTGAGGAGTGATGCTACCTGGCTTGACTCTAGAATCTGAACACAGATCTGTGACCTCGGGCAAGGTTCACTACTTCTTAAAATATCATTTTTTCTTCACTACTGCTTCATAAAGGGCTGTGGTAAAGTTAAATTGGAACAAGATATATGATATGTGTAGCACAAGAAAGGTTATTATTAAAGTGACAAAATTAGGAATCAAAACCATGTATACATTTTAGGATATTGTTCTGCTTCCTCTTAGGGTTTGAGGCTTTAGACCAATCTGATACATTTATGAGAAACCAATGAACTTTCATAGCTGGTCATCAGGTAGTATATTTTGAGTAAGCATAATATGTCAGAATCTAAATTTACACGGCAAATAAAACCTTTGTTACTAAAGGACACACCCAGGTGTGGTTCATTCTGTAGTACATCAAGTTTTAAACTTTGGGAACACATCTACTGTCTTTTGAAATACTGCCTGTGTGAGGCAACGTACCTCACAGACAAGAGAGGAAAAATATTTGCAAAAATTTATAAATTTCTGATTTGATATTTAGTTTTATAGAACAATTAAGAACATTGGCTTTAGGGCCAGATGGATGTGTGTTTAAGATTTTGCTTTTAAATTTTAGTTCTCTGACCTTGGACAAGCTGCTTAATCTTTCTAAGCTTCAGTTTCCTCGTGTGTAAAGTGATGATATGTATTGCACAGTTTTATTGTGAACATTAAATAAAAGTGGGTGCTAAGTGTTTATATACAAGATATGTAAGGAGTGAGGCCAGCTGGCAGCTTCCCTAATTCCAATCTGTAAGTCTCTCTGAAACATCACTGTAATACATCAGAAATGTGACATACTGATTGGGGTTCATGGATTAAATCAGAGTCCAAGGCTTTCCTAAAAATTAAGTGAATTTTCTTGTCACAATTACCTAACCTTTCTCTACTGAATAGTGCATGTGTATATGTGTATATGTGTGTGTAAGAGATAGAGGGAGCCCCCTTAAGCAGCAATTCAGCATCTGTATTCAACCTGTACTGCCACCAGAACAAATACCATAATATAAATATAAGCCATATTTAAGTTTCAGGAACTTGTGCTATGTGCCAACTCTGTACCAAGCTCCTTGCATGTATTCTTTCATCTGATCCTCACAATACTCAGTGAATTAGACACTGTAATCATTTCTTTTCTGATAGGAAAATTGAAGATTAGAGAGGTTAAATGACTCCTAAGATTATGCAGCCAAGAAATAGCAAAGACCAAACTTAAACCTAGTTACTGTATTCAAAATCTCATGTTCTTTATCATTTTGATATCTTGTGGTGCTATTTACTGTGATCTAATTTGTTACATAAATTATAAGCCCTTGCTAAGAAGTTCTCTGGTTAAGACTATTGCACACTAGAGTACAGGAATTACAAAAAAGTGGGAAATATTTTATAACATTTTTAATGGATCATGTTTCAGTTCATACATTTCTATATACTTTTTTGAGTATTCATTACCTTGTGTTTTAATTTCACTTTTATTTTGATTTAATTGTAGATTCCCATGCAGTTGTAAGAAATAATACAGAGAGAGCTCTGTTCCCTTTCCCCAGTGATAACATCTTACAAACTATAGTATAATATTACAACCAGGATGTTGACATTGATACCATCCAGTTATTCCAATTTCCTCCTTTCTACTTGTGCTTATTTGTATGTGTGTGTTTAGTTCTACCACATGCAATTTTGTCACATGTAGGTTTGTGTATTCATCACTACACTTAAGATACAGCCCCCTTCCATCATCACATGTTGCCCTTTTATATTCATAACACACCTGCCTCCCACAACCTCCTTTCCCTGCCATCCCCATCTCCTGCCAATTACTAATCTGTTCTCTGTTTCTAATATATTTTGAAAACAAGATATTTTGAGATTGTTGTGTAAATAGAATTCTATGATGATAATTTTTGGGGATTAGATTTTTTCACTCAACATAGTTCACTTGAGATTAGTGTATAAAGAGGCAATTGAGGTTTTGTGTCTTTTTAAAAAAAACATATCTGTATTGATTTCAGAGAGAGGAAAGGAAGAGGGAGAGAGAGAGATAGAAACATCAATGATGACAGAGTCATTGATCGGCTGCCTCCTGCACGCCCCAGTTGGGGGATAGAGCCGGCAACCAGGGCATGTGCCCTGACTGGGAATCGAATGATCACCTGGATCTTAGGTCGACGCTCAACCGCTAAGCCATGCCCGGCCGGGCTTGTGTGTTTTTCTTGTATCCTGCCAACTTGCTGAGCTTGCTTATTAGAGTATCAGATTTTATTTTTTGTAAATTTCTTGGGATTTTCTGTATAGACAATTATGATGTTTACAAATAGGGATGGTTTTATTTCTTGCTTTTCAACCTGTACGTATTTTATTTCTTTTTCTTGCTTTATTGTCATGGCTAGAACTCCCAGTGCTATGTTGAAAAGAGTGGCGATATATACATTTATTATGTGAGAAAATCAGTTTCTCTGCGCTGGCATAAAAAATGAATAGTAAACAAAACCAAGTTATTAGCTCACCTATAATTGCGCATTATTTTGGTTCACAAATGATTGAGTGCTGCTCAATCATAAACATTAAGAAAAGTTAGCTATCGCCTGGCTGGTGTGGCTTAGCATCGGGGCGTTGAGCATCGACCTATATGATCCAGGAGATGGTCGGTCGATTCCAGTCAGGGCACATGCCCGGGTTGTGGGCTTGACCCCCAGGAGGGGACGTGTAACAGGCAGCCAATCAATGACTTTCTCATCATTGATGTTTCTATCTCTCTCTCTCCCTCTCCCTTCCTCTCTCTGAAATCAATAAAGATATATTAAAAAAAGAAAAGTTAGCTATTGGCATATTATGATGATGATGTATTTTTCCTTATTGTTTCTATATTTTACAAAATTACTCTTTAGTAATTTAAAAAATATTTATTTTATGGATTCATTCAAATAGTTGTTTTTATTTCAGGTTTTGGGAGCACTAATCCATGTTTAATTTGTCTTCTGACCCCAACTCATGGTGGATTGTTTCTTTGTGCATTTTAATAGTTCCAAATTAGGAAGTCCTTTTAAGCAAAAGGTAAATATGACAAGTTTTTGGGAAGCATTCTTCTGCAATGGTTTTAAATTTTGATTTTGTCTGGTGCGTTATGTCCATTACTTGCCTTTTCCCAATTTTCAAAATAAATTGTTGGTTCCATATTTCCCTGTGCCACTGATGCACAGCAGGTTTTGACTCCAAACCAGTGGGAAGTACACCTGCAATTTCTCACAGAAGAATTCCTCTTTTCCTTTCATATCTAGGACAAACCTACCTGTCTTAGTTTCTCAGAAGGAGACCCCAAGATAGGGATTAAAATCCAAGCAGTTAATTTGGGAAGTTGTCATAGATAATACCAGTGGAGGGGCATGGCCAAAGTGAGACAAAAGAGGGAAGAAAGCCAACAGAGGTTGACGGACAATAGTAAGTAGTATTGTATTTTTATTTCCACTTCGCATAGGATCACTTTTAGTATATAGAATTAGGCTATCACTGAGGGCAACTGGAGCATAACCCTGCTGCGGATAATGTAGAATCTATCCCAGAGGTACCCCAGCAAAGGAGCTACCCATCATTGGTTGGGGGCACTTCTGAGGGACATTCTCTTACACTTTAAGCTTGCCCTATTTATGCACCAGGCCAAATATCCATACCAGTCCCTTAGACAATTACATTTTATTAGTCTCAGGTATTGGCTGTCAGCATTCTAGACACTTGGATAGGCATCGAAGATACCTGTCAAACCTTCCTTGTCATTTCCCTGGGTCAATGAGTTGGGTAATGAGTGTTTCTTGCACTAGACTGGTAGTCCTCCAGGGTCCAGTGATCCGCAGAGTGCTGAGATCCAATCCCCTACCTGGTCTGGTCAGAGGCCCACTTTCCTGCCCTGTGTGGGTGTTAAACCCTAAGGGCCACTGTTAGCTCCAATAATTCCCACTGCTCTGTTTTCAGCTTCCTCTTTGAGTTTGGCACCTGGAGATTTCTTTTTGTGTGCTGACAAGTTAATTATTTTGCTGAAATTTGAAGACAGCTCACTCTTTTGAATAGCTACATAGTGTATTGTGGGATGGGTGCACATTTATTCAAACCATTTGCTTATTTTTTGTATGTGTGTCTAGGTTTTTATTTGTTTTTTGCACTATGAAAATAGTTGCTATAAACTTCCCTTTACATGTATGTTTTATAGTAGTGCCTTTATCTATGTGATAAGGCCCCAGAAATGATATAACATCTGGCAAGTTTTAATTGATTAATTTTTTTACTGCATTCCAAAAAGGCTGTAACAATTTATATTTCTACCATCAATATATCTTGGTAGAAAGATTTATCAGTCTTATAAAGATCAGTCATAAATTAGAATCCTTTCCTTAAAGCATTAGTACTTTAATTCTCTAGCTCCTCATCAAAGAAAATAATTTTTGCCATTTAATTTAAGCAGAAAATAAATTGTATAATAATAAAATCAAAGCACAAAGATTGAACAATAAATCTGCAAGCTCTGTGTCTGGCAAATCAGGAAGGCTGAGGTTAAATGCACTATCATTTTATACCTGAGCCAGAGAAAAAGAAATAATAGATTCTCACTTCCAACTAAAACTAACTCCATCCGAAGAAAGTTATTACTTCTTAGTTTCCTGGTTAATGAGGGGTCATTCAGGTGCTTGGTATGAATCCATAGGGAGCCATAACCTGGGGTTATGGCAGCCTGGAGACATGAGTATGGTAATTAGGACATGCTCATGAAATCAGATGAAAGAACTGCTTCCTTGGAATTTGAAAAATGCTGGCTCTTAAAATGTACAGTGTCAAAGTTATCTTGGGGATGCTTGAGTTCACAGGTTTCTGGTACAGTCCACTGGACAGGCTTCTCTAAAACCAGCCTGGTTTATCTCAGTTAAAATGAGCTTCTATTTCTGACACATTCTAACTGATAAATGTCTCCCAAGCTCTATGTGGCCATGGCTTCTGCATTTGCGGTGTTTCTATGTGAACTGAGAAATTTTTAGAAAAGAAAGGTCAACTCTGATGAGTGTATGACTTTTTTCCATTAAAATGCAATCCCATAAAATTTATTTCTACATATAAAAATAAAGACAGCCTGATTGAGTGAAGTTTAGCTAACTGTAAAATCACCATTCAAATCTTTCATATTCAGAATTTGTCATTTTAAAAGCAATAGCTGCACTGAAATTTATTTTGGTATTTGTAGAAAAACGGTTGGCTAAAATATCAATGTAGAGATGATGAAGGATATATTTAAAACTATCAGAGAATAATTTTTTAAGTACTGTAAGAATAATATTTCATGTAACATCCTAATGAAAAACATGCTAAAGTAATTGTAAATCTTTCCCTACATAATACTTGGTAACCCTCTTTCTAGGTCTTGTAAAATGCATGGAAGTTTAAGAAAAACAGTTTTTCTTTTAAGAACTATAAATTCCATTTCATTAGTTGAAAATGACTTCATTATTCAATCCTAATGAATTATATGTGCAATTTTATTTACTTATTTATATTTATTTGTTGTGTGTCCAGAAATTTTTAGAAATGATTTTTGGCTTCCAGAAGAATTCAGTCTGTCTTTTTTTTGCATGTGCTGGGGAAGAAAGGGAGGTTTGGTAAGAATCTTATATCTTTTAATGGTTTAACTTCTCTTGAAAAGTTAGTTCGTGTAGAGTCATCTGATTTTTTTCCCAGTGGGAGAGAAGGTAAATTCCAATGATTTGTAGTATACAGAGAGTATCCTCTATAGGATTGTCTTAACCCATTTGCCTTGATTCAGCCTAATTCTGCCTTCACTAGGGAGATGTCTTGTTCACTGCATCAGCAAACAAGCTCTCTATCCACTAAATTTCTATAATTACTTTGTATAGTTCTCAGCATGTATCATATGGTGAATTATATTGTAGTTCTTGATGTGAACTCCTTGAGATTAGTTTGTATTAAATATTTTTGTACTCACCCATTCTTAAAAGCAATGTTATTAGCAAGACATTTTGCACGTAGTTAGTAAAAAATAAAGGCAAGTTAGTTGAAATTGCCCAGGTGATATATTTCTTGGAGATGGGAAGGGTGTGTGGGAGGCAACATGGGGCCATGCTAATGAGAAGAAATAACTCTAGCAGACAGCTCCACAATAAAGATCCATGTCACACAGATTATAAACTGCACATATTTCATCATAAGTTGCATAACTAAGAAGGTGACATTTGAGCAAATACCTGCATGTGGTTAAGGGGGTAAAGCATGTCCTTTGCCCACCTGGGTAACTGAGCTAATTATTTGTCAGTTGCTAGACTCAGTTTTGGGGATAAAATGACAAAAGCATATCCTGCTCTACTTTCTTCAAACCAGTTGGAGAGGCAAAGTCAAGCAAATAATCATAAGTGAATGGCAGTTAAAATTGAGACAAGTGCTCTGAAGGAATGTTCGTGATGCCTTAAGAATGCATGAAAGAAAAATCTTGATGTAATTTCAAAGGGCAGGCATCCTGAAATTAAGATTTCAGGTTCCCTTGACAAAATAGTGTTTGAGCCAAGATCTAAAAGATGAGTAGAAATGGACTAGAAAGAGGGGGTTGTGGGTGGGGCACAGAGGTGAAGAGTGTTCCAGATGCAAGAACATAATGAGCAAAGAGCCAGAGGCAGGGGGACTAGGGGTGAAGAAAGAACGAAGGTGGCATATGAAGGTAGCCCAGAGACGGAGGGACAATGTGGTGTGAAGTGAGATCTGTGAGGATAAGTTAAGGCCAGGCCAGACTGACTCACTGTCTTTATTGCTACTAGTGTTAGCATTTTCAAAGCACATTCATATCTGTTTTCTTATTTTATTTTTCACATCACTCATGTGATGTAGGTGGGCAGAATGCCTACAGTTGACAGATGGAATCTGAGATTCCAGTGATATTTTGCTCATGATCAGTTAATGAAGTTGCTGAAAACAACCAAATGATTTGTATTCAGTTCCTAGGGATTTTTCTCCAAGGCTATGGTGAATGTTAAATCTGGTCACAGTGTCTGTTCCTTCTTTCCTTGATCATGGTCATGATAGCTGATCTTACAACTAAAACACTTAGCAGGTATGTAAAGTTGGTGTCGTTTTGAGCTGTTAGAGGATTTCAAATCCTGATCTTTTTTGTCTGGGGCTTCTGGCTTAATGTTAAACCCTCAAGAGAGGAAATCATACCATGTGGCATATTCATATATTCAGAATGAAATGCTTCACAAAATTGGTGTTTCTCAGTACTCCATTTTATGTGTGATGATATTTTTAAAACAACTGTTAATACTCTTTCATGTAAGTATCAGGAACTTTTTTTTTTACCCTTTACCTAAGAATATTCCCTTTATATCAATTTATGCAAATATGCCAGTGGCATTGCCTCCAGTGTATTTTAAGAATTTATACAAATGCAAAATATATTCAAGAACTGAGAAATATCGGGAGACAGTCTATAAAAGGATTCAACAAAACCTACTTGTGTGAATCTCTTTTTGCAGATAAAGTTTCCTAAAACCAACTTCCCTGAAAAAATTTCATATTAGATTGTCATTTCCAACTTAACATAGAGATTTTTTATGTGACTTGTTGAGAGGAATTTCTCACTCCCTTAATAGCTACTAGCAATTCTGTGTAACACTGCTCAAAAGTTATTGGCATTCATATAACACAAGCACGTATTTGCTTATATTGATTTTACATTTTTAAATAGTGACTGCTCAGAATAAAAGATACAATCATACTGCCATATTTTGTGTGTATATTATTAAAGTTTCAGCCATGTATTTCTCCGTTCACAATAAAGGTGATTAAAATTCTTTTGGTAACACATTTTGTAAAGATTACATGGAAAAAGAATCTCTGACCCTCTTTTTTGTTTTATAATGATTTCAGTATTATACCAATTTCTCCTTTCCTAGAGGGTGCTTCATAAGTAGCTTTATTCCGTTTTGCTTCTGATTTGTGCATTTGTTCTACCACTACTGAATGGCCATTTCATCTGATTCCTTAAGTTCCGAGGTACAACTCTACCACATCCCCCCAGTGAATCCTGAAAATACTCTATAAATACAGCTTTATTACTTCTTCTTAGAATATCTGCCATTATCTGTACTCTAGCTACAAAGAAATCTGTAACAAGCCAGAAGCCCAAAGATACAAAATGACTCCACACCATAGAAACAGGATCCGAGGGTAAGAAAATAAGGCCATTAAGAGGAACTGAGGAAGTAAAGGAAACTGGAAGATAAAGGGAAATCCTAACCGGGAGAAGATAAGAAGGCAGACCCAGGCAGAGCCCTGGCTTATTTAAAATTCCTCTGTTTCTTTAGCATGCTGGCAAGGACAGTGTGTTAGAGTTGTTTCAGTGTGAGCAGAGAAATTTTGACTATATAAGGGTAGTTAAAACTAAAAACAGCTAAAAAAACCCCACATAATAAAATGTTCTTTCATGGAGATAAAGAAATAGTGTTATGGGGAAAATGAGTGGAAGGAAGGAAGAAAAGACCAGCATGAAATGTTGCTGGAAAGGCCAATATGGAGCAGTATTTCATGAATGACTCCAGCTCTCTCCAGGTCTTATGGTGCTGCATATAATCTGAAAAGCTTGCATTCATGTGTTTGTCCAATATCATACCTCCTTATCTCTATTACTCAATTCTCAAAAGAGGCGAGAGGAGCCAGGACATCCCGTGTGATGTTCACATATGTCTCCTGGATATGAGAAATACTTCACCTATTCTAGTGAGACTGTCCTGGGCCCTGGTAGAAATGAGGTGGCATTCTTCTTCTTCTTCTTCTTCCTCCTAGATTATAGAGCTCTAATACCATCCATCTAGCACATCTGTCTGCCTAGATATTGAATCCTGTCACAGTCCACAAGTTGTAATACAAAATAAAGGCAATATTTCCCTTTCAGTCTCTCATCCAGTATTCTTGTCAAAAATCTGCAGAAAAAGTACTAGATAAGTTCTAGGGAAGAAATACCTTTGTTCTGTGACATGTGGTTTAAAAAATTGTGTTTATCAAGAAATCCAATACATTTTGGATATGTGATGCTTATATTGTAAAACTACAAAGCAATTCAGAGAGAGAGTGCGAGCGAGAGAGAGCTATGAGCCCATGGTCAGAGATGCTAAGGACAAATTAGACTCAAGAATCAGAGGAAACTATGCTTTGTCTCTATTTTGCTTGTTCATCAGATTCTGCATGTGAGTGAAATAGTGCTCTCCAGGTCCCTCCATGCTGTCTCAAAGGATAAGATTTCCTTCTTTTTACAGCTGCATAGTATTCCATTGTGTATATGTCCCACAGCTTTTTTATCCACTCATCTACTGATGGACCCTCAGGCTGCTTCCAAATCTTCGCTATTGAAAATAACACTATAGTGAACATCTTAGCTGCTGCCAATCTTGGCTATTGTAAATAACATTGTAGTGAACATAGGGGCGCATATATTCTTTCAAGTTGGTGTTTCCTGTTTCTTTGTATATGTGGAATCTGATGAACAAAATGAACTAACAAGCAAAGTAGAGACGAACTCATAGAGAGCAGGCTGACAGCTGTCGGTGGTGGTGGTGGGGGTTTGGGGGGCTGGGTGGGCAGGGTGTAGGTCAAGGGGTTGAATAAAAGGAAAAAGAAAAAACTCATAGATGAGAACAACAGTGTGGTGATTGTGGGGGGCAGGGTCAGAGAGGGAGGTGGAGCAGGCTATGGGGGGATAAACGCGATGGAAGGAGATTTGACTTGGGTGGTGAACCCACAATACAGTGTACAGAGCATGTGCTGTGGAATTGTGCACCTGAAACCTGTATAATTTTGTTAACCAGTGTCACTCTAGTAAGTTTAATAAAAAGGGGAAAAAAAAGAATCACAGAAAATTACAAAACAATAACAAGTTTTTACTCTTTAGTGAAAAGAGTCATCGATATTCATTCTTCAGGCATTTATTGAGTGGACATTTACTGTGTGTCATTCCCTGTGCTAGAGGATATGGAATGAACAGAGAAGTGGGCTTAGGAACTATGTCTGGGGGTGCTTTGGAGGAAGGGCAGTGTGTAGGTGGGCCTGCGGAAACAGTGCCCCACAGAGATTTTTGTGCTAGTGCTTTGAGGCAGCGCTTCCCAGGGAAGCCTGGAAGGAAGTGAGGAAGCAGGAGAGAGAACCTGGCCGAGAGGGGTTTCCAGGTGAAATCTGGCCTCAGTCTGGTCTGTGTCGAGCTCTCAACTATAGAGTTGAGCTTTTGTGCTCTTCACACCAGTCACCGGCTACCAACGGAGGGTAGTCATAACCTCGAGTGTGTTTCAGGGCAAGACAGCTTCCATCTGCTCCTTCAGAAGGGGTAGCAGGAAGACATTAGTGGCGACAGACACAGCAACTGGTAAAAGGGATTTTAAAACCTTGGCATGGCACCAAAAATGTCTGCTGTTATAACCGACAAAAGATGGCAAAGACGTCGTGGACGCATACGTAAGGAAACGAGCTCTGTGATTTAAGAAGAGAGAAGGGGTAGAGAAATACCCTCCATCTTGGTGGTGGTGGTTTTGGCAAGGACACGTGAGGAATGGGGTCTACTATTGCATACACCATAGTGCCCCTTACCAGTGAGGCCCACACATGCCTGAGTGACCACCCTCCAGACGCGCTGGAAGGAGGGCGAACCAGCCGATCTTTAAGGTCATTTTCAACTCTTGGGTTTTATGTTCTTGCAGACACATAGTCCCCTGTGTTCTTACATACCAGTAAGCATACTTTTTATATGCCATGATTTCTAAGCAGTATCCAAGCATGAATAATTACACTGAACATTTTTAGTGAAATGATGAAGGTATATCTATAGCTGTTAGCAATCCTGAATCTTCCTGGAATTTTGGTTCAACAAACTGTCCAATAACGTTGACAGAATCCAGTGGGAGGTAAATACATCTAGGAACAAGCTAAGAACCATATACAGAGTAGGTTGGGTATTATTAAATACAGTGGATATTAAATTAGTTTTTCAAGGTGACTCAGCTTCTCTTTGCTGTGACCGGGCACCCTAACTGTGGAACTTCTCAATCTTGTGCAGGCTTTTTTCTTCAGAGAGGAATTAGTTGTGATTGCTCCTGTGGCTTGGCTTCCATTCGGCTGATAGCTGCCTCCGCCGCAGAGGTGGTCGTTTTGGAGTCAGCACCTAGGCTTGTGGATTTTGAACTTGGTGGGAGCTATTCCGATCTTGTGAGGAGCAGCAGCCTTTTTGGTGACCCAGCCCTGGGATGTGGCTTTGGAAGTCCATCCTGGAAGCTCAGACCATGAAGCTCTATTACTTCAGTTACCTGATAATTTTGTAAGTGGTTCAGTCACCCTTTCTGCTTAAACCAGGCAGAATGCACTTGGTTTCACTAATTAAACCCTGATTGATAAACTTTTAAATTGAAACTTAATGATTACTAGATGTAGGGATAAAAGTGGGTTAGTATTTTTAACTCATGGAATTGAGAAACATTTTTTTCTCTTTGACATTTATATATATATATATGATTTTAGACCTCAGGTAAAAATGTTTTATTAAAAAGTTTACTGACTAAAATGTGATTAGAAAAATTTCACACATTATGCAAAAGGTGAAAGTTATTTGCAAAGGTATTGATTGCTTAAAACAGTCTATTTGATTATAAAAATAACATTTACATTAAAGAATTTTTGGAAAGCTAGTTGCACTTTAAGTCTGCTTTCTGGTGCTTTAGTCAGGCCCTGTATTCAACAGATCTCTTTATTTTGCAAAGTCAAACTACAAATTAGCTGGGTCCTGTGGCACATAATGAGCACCACCCAGTGGCTTTTTCACACAAGCATAGAATTATCTTTTACTAGCTGCTTGTCAGTGACTTGATAACTTTAAGTTCTACGTATATATAAATGCATATTTCTGTTTTTTCATGAAAATTAAGTCCTGTGCAAAGATTTCCCCCCTATATAACAGTATATAATATCTCAGCCTCTACAGTTAAATTTAGAAAGGGACATTGTAACTTGCTAGTGAATTATTTATTTCCACCGAGTCACCCATAACATTGTATTCTCAGTAATATGATGAAAATAATTCCAAAGAGAGTACTTTGGAATTTCAATGTTATTTTAAAATGGATAATTTGATTTCCAAACAAAGCAAAGCTTTAAGCAAAGGCTTTCTCTTTTTAATGAAATGGGGCAATGGGTAGGGAGAGCATTCTTAGTTTTTTATTTTTTATTAAAGCTTAAGGAATTATTTGCAGTCTTGAAATGTGTCATATAATGTATGTCCTTAGAGAATACCACATAAAATTACAATAACAAAAATGTGTCAGTGTGCTTGGTGCAGTATTGCCAGTGACTTTATTCCACTTCAGTAGAGTAAGGTTTCTTATCTCTTGGGGCCATGATATACTTATGTTTATATGCAGATCTTCAAAACTTGACTTTCTTCATGTTTCTGAAAGGTTGTCAACTGTCACTTACCCAAATGAAAACTGTAGAATTACCCCTGCTCTCTGATAAAAAGAACAGCTTTCCCAAGGGCAAAAGTACTGTTACATAATTAATATCATCTTGGAAATAAACATAGTGCCTGAAGCATTGAGTCCTAGGCGATGTCTGTAAGGGTGACTGATGTGATAATTGATATTGTATATCACATACCTGATTCACTTGCATTGATTGGAGATCATGAATTAAGTCCTATTAATACAATGGATGACTTGGTTATTTTATGGACAAAGCCAAAGCAATTAGTAAGTATCATTTTTATCACATTATTTATTATAAGTATTTGGATATCAAATTGGTATTTGCTAGTTAAGGATCTAGAAAACAGGCTATTATTGTTTTCTTTGATCCCCTTAATAGAACTGATTTGTGTCAACAGTGACCTAGTGAAACAATGAACTTTAAAAATTAAATATCACTTTATAGTAATGATGATAAAAATTACACTAAAATAAATTCCAGTTGAAATAGATAGAATATTTTATACTTTTCTGGGTATGTTTGTGTTTTTCTTTCTAATTTTCTCTCTATAATAACTCTGTGAGATGGGGCAAGATATCATTGTCTCTATCATGGAGATGAGAAAACAGAAATCTAGGAAGACTTACTAGACATTGCAAAGTCCTGTGACAGAGAAATGGGAAGGAGAGGTAATCGAAACATATGAGTTTTCAAAGGTAACATCTCTATTTGCCACTTATGGATGTTAAACTTACTGAGTTTTCTCTGCTAAAGAATTTTAAACTCACTGAGAGAGAAAGAAAAAGTAGTACATATTAAAAAATTATAATATCTTTATATGCACAAGCACCTTAGTTAATAACTCATTTGATAAGCATCTATTAGGCACATTTGTATATAAGAGTGATTCCCAGAGACAGAATATAGGAAGTATACCACAATTCTGTGGGTATCTTTTTATTTTTTATTTTATTTTAAAAAATTTTATTTTTGTTTAAAATATTACAGATGTTTCTTTTTCTCCCCAATGACCCATTCCACCCTGTCCCATCCCCCTCCCCAGTCCATTTCCCCACCATTGCCCGTGTCCTTGGGTTGTGCATATATAAATTCTTTGGTTACTCTCTCCCCCTCCCCCACCTGCCCTCCTCCCTCCCTCTGACATTCATCAGTCTGATCCATGCTTCCATGTCATTGAATCTATTCTGTTCATCAGTTTATTAAGTTCTTTAGATTCCATGTATAAGCGAGATCATGTGATGTTTGTCTTTCGCTGCCTGGCTGATTTCACTTAGCATAATATTCTCCAGGTCCATCCATACTGTCCCAAAGGGTACGAGATTCTTCTTCTTTACAGCTGCGTAGTATTCCATGGTGTGAATGTCCCACAGCTTTTTTATCCACTCATCTCCTGATGGGCACTTGGGCTGTTTCCAGATCTTAGCTATTGTAAACTGTGCTGCTATGAACATCGGGGTACATATATCCTTTCTGATGAATGTTTCAGGATTCTTAGGATACATTCCTAGGAGTGGAATCACTGGGTCAAAAGGCAGCTCCATTTCTAATTTTTTGAGGAACCTCCATACTGTTTTCCATAGTGGCTGTCCCAGTCTGCATTCCCACCAGCAGTGTACTAGGGTTCCCCTTTCTCCACACCCTCGCCAGCACATGTCGTTTGTTGATTTGTTGATGGAGCCATTCTGACAGGTGTGAAGTGTGTGGGTTCTTTTTAAATATGCACATGCTCTAAGATTATGCCATAACAAAATATATAGACTGTCTTAAATGACAAACATATATTTGTCATACTTCTGGAGACTGGAAGATCTAAAATCAAGATGTGGGCAGATTCAGTGTCTGGTGAGACCCTCTTCCTGGTTTGTAGATGGCTTCCTTCTTCTTGTACCCTCACAGGACAGAAAGAGAGAGGGCTATAGTCTCTTCATGTTCTTCTAAGGCCACTAATCCCATCACAAGGGCCCCACTCTCATTACCTCATCTAAACCTAATTATCTCCCAAAGTCTCCACCTCCAAATACCATCACACTGGCCTTCGCATAGGCCTGCAACATATGAATTCTGCAGGCAGGGGTGGGTGGTGAGGAGAACACAGTGTGCAACTGCTGCTGATGGGAGCTCGTCATTAGGTGCAGGTAACTGAGAACCAAACAGATGTGAATCAGGGCCATGTATCGACCAGTGAACTGTCATGGCTTCCCACGCTTGGCTGATCAGCAGACACAGGTGATTCTGCAGACTAGAGAACCACTGGAGTACAGATGTGGCTTATTGTCCAACCTGAGATAATACTGTTATCATAACATTTCAGTTATAGTGGGGTTTAAGTAGGAAGACCCTACAGACTTCCCAAGGAAGGATCAGCAGTTCGGAGGGGATCTGTAGTGCCTGAAGATGACTTCTGGAATTTGATGGTTGATCTCAACTTCCCAACATTGAGCCTTTGTGCTCTCTGAAACTTATGCTCTGATTCTTCCTGCGCCTCTCAAGCTTTTCCCTCAACTTTGTGTGGACATGCCACCACATCAGCTCTAGCCCCAGAGCCAAACTCCAGGTCAATGTTAATGGCAATGGGGCAGCAGTTCAGCACAGCCATTGACATCAAGCTTGGCCATCACAGTGAAATTCAGGTATATTTATGTGCACAGAGAGCATGAAAAAGAGGACTGCTTGAGAGAAGTCTTTCAGCAGGTCATCAAGCCTTACTCAGTGCTTCAGAAGAGAACAGACAAGACGGTGGCAGGGTCCAAGTCCTAAAGCCATTAGTGTACTTAGGGGAGTGTGCCTAGAGGAGAGGAAATGGTGGAAATTCATTTAAAAGCGTCGTCCTTCGCTCTAGACTGGAAATCCACATGCCTGCAGTCTACTGCATGTGCCAGGCTCCCTGTGCTACTGGCATGTCAAACAACAAGTCATACATTGAGCATGCCACTCTCCTTGCTGAGGTCCTCGGCTGCAGGGGAAAGCCGAAGCTCTGCACAAGTGCCTGAGTCATAGGTGAAGCAGCCTTCTTGGACTCTTACACTAGCAATAACAAGTCCACTTTAAGTTTGCTTGTATCTCAACTTCTTTTTCCCTGTAGTGAATCCAGAGAAAGCTGTTGTAATGATAACCCTTACCCAGTAGTGCTTACCATATGTCAGGAACTGTTCTAAGGAATTTACATACAAAGCCTCATTTAGTCTGCAACAACAAATTTATGAGGTAGTTCTAATTATCAGTTTGGAGATGGGGACAGTAAAACATAGAGAGGTTAAGTGGTTTGCCTGAGGTCACACAGCTAGTAGATGGATAGCGGGAATTAACAGCCCAGGTAGTCCATGATTTTCATCACT
Organism: Miniopterus natalensis; assembly: GCF_054644295.1. Taxonomy (NCBI): domain Eukaryota; kingdom Metazoa; phylum Chordata; class Mammalia; order Chiroptera; family Miniopteridae; genus Miniopterus; species Miniopterus natalensis. The sequence goes on from NC_142094.1 coordinate 30,663,607, forward strand.
ACACTATATTACTTCTTAATTCTGTTATACTGCTGAGATGTTAATAGGTATTGCCTATTAACCTGAAATGGTTTTGGGGAAATAAGATTAGAGCTGTTGACTTCATTATGCAGATCTCAGGGCTGTTAATCTGTGATGGAGGTGGGTGGATTTGGTGTAATGTCTCCAGGAGCCAGGACTCTGAACAACATATTCAGGAAAAGCTGATATTAATTATTAAAACAGCCAGCTTTGTATACCTATATATTCTTTCCACAAAGAAATTTCACAAAGAGACTGAGGTGTTCTTTTCTGGCAGAAAGCATTTACTAAATCTAACCAATTGCTTTTGCTAACGATTCACTAAGATTTGGTGGAAATCAGAGCTAGAATTGTGTTCGTTGGACTAGAAATTCTCTCATTCCCAACGTTATCCATGAGATTATCTCCACCTTTCAAGGACCAACTTGAAGGCTCTTTTCTCCGTGATGTTTTCCTCAGTCTGAAGTCTTCTCTTGTTCACTTTTGAAATATAAAATGACTTCAGTTTGGCAGTTCACATTACAACTTTTTTATGTGCTACCTGACAGACTAGTAATTTTTGTACATGTTTTAAAAACTCCTCTATCGTATCATAAACTTTGCAGATCAGAAACCGTGTTTATAACCTCACAGTAAATTCCTACATCATTCATGGCAGTCAAAGCTGTTTGTTGTTCAGTGAATGAAAAACATTTTTCATGTTGATTTGAAAATTACTTTTGGTAGGTATTCACTTTCAGGTATAAATATAATTTTGCTCTATTTTCTTTTTTGTTATTAATGATAACATTAATTAAAGGCTAAAAACTCTATCAATCAAAGAGGAAGAACAAATCTATCAATCAAAAGTATCAAACTGTTGACCATTTTCTCTTTTTCATTATCATCCTTCCCATATCACATACACGTATAATTTTTGTAGTTTTGATTATAATAAAGATCGACCTTTTTATATTTTTAAAGATTTTATTTTGTTAGAGCAGTGTAGCTTCATAGCAAATTTGAAAGGAAGGTACAGAGATTTTCCATACACTCTCTGCCCCCACTCATGCATAGCCCTCCTCTGTTATCAGTGTTACTCGTTAGAGTGGTACATTTGTTACAATTAATGAACCTACATTGGCACATCACAATCATATTATATTTATTAGCTGCATGAGGTTTTATTCAAGAGATGTCCTATATATTGCTTAAGTCTTCTACTAACATTAGATGCCCTAGCTGAGTCCTCTTTTTTCCTATCATAGTTAACATAAAAATTAAATCTGTGTAATTACAATGTACATTAAAAAGAGTTGCAAGTCTGGGAGAGAATGTGATCAATGCTAGACTGACAAGTTATGAGAGCTCTTTGCTAAAAACTTTTTTGCTTAATTTAGTATAAATGTGGAAAAGAAAGTTAATGGAAGAAATTCCATAATGACAAAATATGCTGACTAAAATATGAAAAAATCATTTAGTAATTGATTTTTTTGCTCAAATCTGAAACAAAAATGGAAAGAGGTTATTTAAATCATATTTTGTTTTATGTAGAGACATACAGATTGAGTAAAGGTCGTGAGGCTTAAGTGAGAGAAGCAATAAATAAGAGGGCTGAGAAAACTGGGTCCAGCAGGCAATCAATGAAAGTTGACTATAATAGAACCTAAACACACCACGCACACAGTGTTAACTCATGAGCACTGTAAATAGCAGTTCTAACATGCTGGTCTTGCGTTTCACAGCACAGGAGACTTTCCTAAGAGAAACAGCCTTGCATTAAAAACCTGAAGTGGCTTTTTACCCTACAAGAGTAGGCAAGGCGAGGAAGAGCACGTGAGATTTGATATAGCTCTGTCAATTCCAGAAGAGGCCGAACCAACCTCATTCTCTGTCTCCTGTATTTTTTTCCTTCTTCCCTTTTGCTTTGCTTTCCTTTCCTTTCTTTTTATCTTTTTTCCACTTTCCCTCCCTCCCTCCCTCCCTTCTCCCACTACCAAAGGCCTATCTTGCACAAGACTCTGTTCTAGGAGCTGGAGGAGCAGCAAACAACAAGACGACATATACCCCCAGTCACATGGATCATGCATTCTTGTGTAGGGAGTCATAAAATAGGCAAATGCATATACAAAAAAAACCACCTGGATAATTTCAGATCTTGGCAATAAAAATGGAATAGGGTGATCTGATAATGACTGATGGAGCGCGCGTGTGTGTGTGTGCGTGCGCATGTGTGTGTGTCACACTTTAGGTTAAGTCATCTGGAAAAGGTACTTCAAGTAACTAAAAGATGAGCTAAGGCCTATAGAATATTCATCAATAAGAAGATTAAAGGTAAAGTTTTCCAGGCAGAGGACATAGCAAATGCAAAGACTTGGGAATGACTTTGAGGGTTCAGGGAACCCAGCATGGCAGGAAAACAGTGAACCACACTTGGAGAAAAGTCAATAACTGCTGTTTTCTGGGGTGGGAAGAACTAGAGACCTTTGTGGGAATCAGAGACTGTATCAAGTCATATCTTCAAAGCAAGACTGAGTAAGGTTTTAAAGGACTTGAGATGGTCAATGGAAGCTTCAGAGCAGAGCACGGTTTTGCCATTCTGTACATGTGCGCCATGGAGAATTTTTCCCCCACTGGAAAAATTAATGTTCTCAAGATGAATTAGATTACATGTTAACAGACAGTTTATTAAAGTCTGATGCCTAAAGTGTTATATTTGTCATGCTGGAATAAACAGACAGAATAATGCTTGTAAAACTTAATTGTCACTAGAAAAGAATTCCTTGATGGCACATTTGATATTTAATTTAACACGTTAATTGAAGGATAACTCAGGCTTACATTTTAGAAAATCAATTTACCATCCAATTTGTTAAGGCACAAAAAATGAGTCAGTTTCTGATTATGGGATGAGAAAAACTTGTACAAATGGGATTATGGAGCTGCCTTGTTTTCAGATATTTGGCAAGGAAAATGCAGAGAGGACCCTTTCATGTCTGTAGCTCTTAAAAATAAAATTCTCAAAAAGTATGTGTATTAAAATATATCACATTTTACATGAAAGATTGATTCAATTTATGAAGGAACATTGAATCTTTAAGTTCCTTCATATTTTTGAAGAAATATGATCTGGTGTCCATAGAAAATAAGCCACAGATAGAATTACTATCCCACTGGGAAATCTTTCAGTTGAATTTCATGTAATTTTCTTCAGGTTTTGACATGACTTGGGTTGTCTACAAACCATGTATAATTTGAAACACACATGTGTGTATTTCTTTGTAACTTTTATACTTTATTTATAACCTCTTGACTAGACTACAGTGTTCTTGAAGGTAGAGAACACATTATCTATTTCTTTTTCATGATGTTATGTAGCATCTAGACCCAAGATAATATGACAAACTTGTTAAACCAACATGATTTTTATGGGGTTTTACATCGGTTTTGGTTAGGGCACTGGGATGAAATACATAGATATTGGAAAATGATGGCCCTAGAGCCAAAACTGGCCCTCAGCCTGTTTTTATAAATAAAGTTTTACTGGAATGCAGTGATATCTATTTGTTTACTTATTTTTCTATAGATGCTTTGCTGCTACAACAGCAAAAGTTGAGAGTTGAGTAGATGGAACAAAAACTATAAAGTCTTCAAAATCTACAATATATGGCCCTTTACAGAAAAGGTTTGCCAATCCCTAAAATAGTCTTTTTTGTGCCTTGGTATGATCAAAAAATTTATGTACCTACATTTCCTACAAGGTTTACATATTTAATTTTTACAATTGCATTTATTTTGATATACAATATAATGTAAAAATCTATCTACATTACATTCCTACATTATAGTTGCCTCTATACCAATTACTGGCTAATCTGCCTGTTCATTACTAATATGAAATATCACATTCATTTATATCCAGGGCCTCAATTAGAGTATCAATATTACTTAACATGTGTTGAGCTTTTGCTATATAATTAAGGCTCTGTTTATCATTTTACCAGTATAATTTTATTACACACAATAATTCTATGATGTCTTACTTTTACTATCCCCAATGTACAGATGAAACTGAAGTATATAGATGTTACATAACTTGTCCAAGATCACACAGTTAAAAATCTGTGGAGAAGGCAAATTTTATAGATTTAGAATAGGTGGAAATGGCAATTATTAAATTTTGAAAGAAAGTTGAGAATGTATAAAATTCTTACACGTATTTTGATCATTTATTTGCTTTCTGTTGTGTTAACTCTATAACAAACACTTATATGGCACCGAGCTCTGTTCTAAATATATTATAAACATTAAGCCATCTAAACCTCAAAACAGTCTTAGGAGGTAGGTATTATTACAGTCAACATTTTAATAATAAGAAATTGAGGTGTGAAGAGATTGATTTCTTAAAGGTCACCCAACAAGGAGGTGTCAGAGCTGGGATTTAAACTCAGGAAGACTTACTCTAGTATCCCTGCTTTTTTCTAGACTATTTTGCTTTTCTCTTTTCTTTTTATTTGTTCTAGTAATCATAGAAGAAAACTGTGTACATATTTAAAAATGAGCAGTTGCTGACCTGTAAGGACAGCTACTAGTCAAGGATGAGGTAGAAATTTTAATATAATTATATAAGTAGAAATCCCAAGAAAATTACCTAAATCAAGCACTATTGATAAAACAACCTGCTTTGTATTCCTCAACACTGTAGACTATGCAGTGCGGCCTGTTGGTTTAGAAAGGTATGTTTATCCAATACAGTCTTACAGAAACAAGAACTGGTTGTAGGTATGACCAATCCTGGAAAGCATCTGAAACCTAGAAACATCACCTTCCATGATGAAAGAGTTCAATACTTGTTAAAGCATTAAATGTGCTTTTTTTTTTTTTTAGTAAAATTGGCTCTACCTCAAACATTCTTTAAGAGGTATCACTCTTCTCGTTGTCCTTTCTGTTTGAGCATGGATGTGTCAAATAGAATGAAGTGAAATTTCAAACCTTACCGGAAAAATCATCCATGGATTCTGCAGAAGCTGGAATGATTTCAACCACAGAGTCATTTTTTCAGACTCCTGTGTCTGAGCTGCATGGAGCCTCTGCTGGCTCCTGCACCTCAACAGTAATTACATTAGGAAAATCACCATTTTGGGATTCAGAACCAGTTCCTGAGAGGAAACTGAGTGAAGCAGAATGACATATATTTATGTTTCCTAGTTGGCTATACTTTTATGGTGGGACTTGACTTTTTTTCCCAGGAAGGTGTTGATGTTGGCCATATCCAAACTGTGTGCACAATGAGGTCAAAGCTCATGTCATTAGAAGATAACTCGGGGAGAATTATTGAGGGAAACATGGAACATCCTGCATTTGGACAGCCTGTTCAGCTTGGTACTATTCATGACTCCTGACTTCCTGAGAGCCAAAACCTAAATCAATTTTAAATGGTTGGCCTCACTTAAAATTGGGTCTGAAGAAGATGATTTACTGGGTCACTGGCTAAGGACCAGCTTGAAAAGAATTTTATTTGCTAACACTGTGCTGTTAGTTGTTGGCATGAGCGGACCCTAGATGGGCTGAGTGAACATCCTGATCAGATGTTGGATCTTGAGTTTCTGAAATGCTGGACATTTCTTTGTTCCTGGAAGATGAAAATAATATTTTAATTGTTCAAAAAATTATATAATGTTATATCTGCAATTATGAAATGAACTATGAATGATTGAACACATTTATAATAAGCAGATACACACCATTCTTTTCATTTCTATGCCTACTTGGCTCTGATAATAATAGGAAATGATTAGATAAAAATTGTGGGACTATTTTTTTTTTTAATAAAAGTGCTTAAAGTACTAAAATTAGGTTTATTTTCTATTTTTGTACCAATACTACATTTTCATGTGACAGGTGGTAACCATATTGCTGTCGAATTAGTGCTAATAAAACGTAAAACTCATGAAAGAATAAGAGAAGGAAAGGGAGTCATCACTAAGTAAATTGTTTTTTATAAAGTCCTAAAAATATTGTTAAAATGCAAGACCTTCATACAGTTTGTCTGTTCAAGGACAATATTTTTTTTTAAGTAATGACATATAGTTCTACTTGTTTTGTACTCTCTAGTGGAACATTTGTTTATTTATGATGTGACCCAAGAGAATATTTGTGTCTGGGGGGACTGATAGACATCCTAGTGTCAATATGCTTATATTTTATTCAGAACCACATCAGAGCAGCAAACCCAGAGTATCTGGAAAGTTTGATAATGCATAATAATAATTCATAGCCTTTTACTCACCAAACCAACAGCAGACATTTGATGCATACTGATTAAGAAGTGATATATGATAGAATTTTTTCCAACATTTATATACCAGAGGAAGGGAACATGATGCCAGATCACTAAATTAGATGGGGCTTTGTTTCTCCCCTTCTGTATACATGTTCATCTGGAGGAGAAAGACATTTGCCACCAACTAGCTGCATGAACTTGGATGACTAGCAGAATCATAGAGTCTTCTGGGTAAAAGGGATCTTGAAGGTTATCTTGCCAGTCTACTCATAGGATGCTTGAATTTCCCCTTCAGCATTAGCACAAAGTAGTTGTTTAGCTTCTGTTTGACTCCTTCCAATGATGGAGACTCAGTACCACCCAACGGAACTAGGGCCATTTTCAGACAACTCCAAGAAATAGAAAATTCTCCTACCACTGAGTTCTTTTGTTTTCAGTTATGTAAATATAAGAGGACATAATGACTTCTGTCTTATTTCACATACTTGTTGTGAGATAAAGTTAAGTGATGCATATAGAAAAGTTAAGTGATGCATATGATAAAGTTAAGTGATGCATATAGAAAAGGCAGTACACCCAGTGAAGTGAGATCTACCTGAAGGTATCATTCGTATTACTACAAGTATGCTAGACTGGATGGTTATGCGCACCTATTTGCTCTCCTTGCTGGAGCAGGATTATACATCCCTATTTAATGATATTAGGCTTGCCCATGATATTAGGCTGACCAATGAAATACGAATAGACGTGCCATAAGTCACATATGGGCAAAAAATTTAAGAGCCAGCATGTGGCCCCAAATTAACTTCCCTTTGCCATAACCATTAATATTCCAGAAAGAGGCTGCTCCCGCAGCCCGAATCCTAGAATGAAAATGACATAGGACAGAGCCACAACCTAGCCACAGGGACTCATTGCGTGAGTCAGAAATTGGTCCTGGTTGCTGTGAGCCATGAGGATATTGGAATCACCACAGCCTGCTTTTGACTTTCCTAACTGGTATGTCCTGTTTCACGTCTGTGTTCAGGCCTGAATACTAGTTATATTCTTGTGGGCTTCTTACCACTATGGTGGGGAGGGGAGGAAAGCCCCTTCTTCATGCTGACTCCGCAGAACCTCTTTTCTCTTGTAGCAGCAGCTGTAGAAGGCAGGAAAGTGCTCTTTCCTGGACAGGTCAGGTAAGAATTGAAAAGCATTATGGAGTAAAGTAGGGTTGGGTACGCTAAAGGCATGTAATCTCATACTTTTCTATGCAAATTCAAGTTATGATCATTTTCCTCTTTGTAAGTTTGGAACCGTGAGTATTTTTCTCCAATTTATCCTTTATCAACTTTTTTTATTGTTTCACCTCTAGCTAGCCTTTTAAGAAACATTTTTCTAGTTACCTTCCATGAAATTTTAATACCATAGATCAACTGAATATTGTTTGTTTTGTGCTCTCTAGCGGAACATTTATTTATCATACAACCCACATCAAATGTATATTTGTGCTTTATAATTAAAAAGATTAAAGTTTTTTTCACCTCCAGGAGGCAAAGTTTGCCTTTATTGAGAATGATGTACCTGAGGAGCAGACAGATTAGAAATGGTCAGTTTTTAAATCTTTCAGCTGCTGTGGAAAATCTCACAGTGTGTGGTCCTAAGCAGAGGGGGCTGAACTGAGCAGAGTGAGGCTCAGGAAAGGGAGATGCTTTCCTCTCCATAAATTAGAGAATTTTGAGATCTGAGATGCAACATATTTTATAAAAAAAAGGAGCTCTGGTCAGTGTGGCTGAGTGGTTAGAGGTTGGCCCAGCCACTGAAGGGTCATGGGTTTGATTCCTGGTCAAGGGCACGTACCTGGGTTGCAGGTTCAACCCCAGCCCCGGTGGGATGGGTGTAGGAGGCAACCAATTGATGTGTCTCACATTGATGTCTCTCTGTCTCCCTCTTCTTCTCCCTCCTTCCCTCCATCCCTTTCACTCTCTCTTAAAATCAATGGAAAAAATATCCTTGGGTGAGTATTAACAACAACGCCAATAAATAAAGAAAGAAAGAAAAGAAAAATAAAAGAAAACAAGTTTAAATCATAACAATTCAGCAATATCCAAGCTGAGTGTGTAGAAGATAACATAGACTGTGACACAGGAGAGCAGAGCAGAGAATGACAATATGTACAGCAAGCACTTAATAACCATGCATTGCTTGCCTTACCTTCACTTGCATTATTTCGTTCAACTCCTCCAGCAGCTTTCTGAAGTACTAGCAGCAAATTAATTCATAGACAAGGAAACTTCTACTTAGAGAGCCTGTGAACGTGCCGAAGCTATGAAGCTGAAGGGGCTGAGTCAGGATGCACAGCCAAGACTGAGACTCCAACTACACATCCCTCACTAGCAGGTGACAGTTACTACACTCTAGAGTAGAAAAGAGGTTTGTCTGGGAATGAGCTCACCGCTGGCAAGGCAAGGAAGTCATAAAAGGATTGGTGTCATTATTTTATGCTTCATCTTTTTAGAGAATTCTGTTTCAGTGTCTTCTGGGTAACTAAATAGTGACTATATCTGGTATAGCAAAGATACGTGTATCATGATTGAGGGCTGAATCTTCCTAGAAATCAAATGTAATATATATTCATGATATACTTTATTTTGCAATATGCCTGATTTATATGTTTTTTACTAGTCCCATAAATTTCTTCTCAGTCCATTTTATCAGGGAGAAAATGTTGGGTTAGCCCCTCTCCATGTCACTTTATGCCTTTTAGCTGCACCATGTGACTTTCTTATTCCAGGCTGCCCCTCATGTTTATGCTATCCCAATGTCCCCAGGATGAAAATCTTAGGGCATGCTATAATTTTAGTCTCTTTTGTTAACCTTCATATTTTAACACTTATAATCATCCCTGTAATATAGGAGGGACTCAGTGAATATCTATTGAAATTTCAGGTCTATCTTTACCATGGGCATTACTGCCTATTTATAAACACAAACAGTCACCTAAACAGCACATTGGTGAGTGACCACTTTGTTTTCTTTGCCCAGTGAAATGTGTCATAAACTGTGGGTATTAATATGTCTTTAGGTTTCTGCTTTGAGGTAGTAGACTAAACAAGGCCTTTCAGACCCCAGTGGAGTGTTAGTAAAGAAGTATACAAGGTGATAGAACCTTTAGCAGTAAAGGGTCAATAGATGAAAGTGGTGTCAACAAAATTTCTGGAAGACAAAAAGCTGATGAAGACATGTTGGTGAATGAAACAGAGCTGAAGACATGCAGAAGGCTGCTGCATGAGAACCAGTGTTCCTGGGGAGCCAGTGGTGTGCTGGAACTGGGTCTCACTGGCCTGGGATTGGGCTCCTTTCTTCTCAACTGTGACTTCAGAGATGTCAAGTTGATAGCTTGAAATTGGCCATGCTAGGAGAACACATCAGAATATTCCCCCGCCCCCCTTTCATTAGCTGGTTAAGTATTTACCAGAACATCATGGTGAGGAATCCCATAGGACACCCAAGCTTTGGGTAATCTGGTCCAAAAGGTAACAGTGAAAGGTGGGTCTTAAAAAAGGGAGTAGGGATGATTAAAGGTATAGACCAGCTGTGCTAATTAGTCCTTACTCATTTCACCCAATTTCTGCATGCCACTTGGCATTTATCTCAATGCAGAATTCTAGAGGCTTCTCTGAAGCAGTGGTTCTCAAACCTCAGATTGTCCCATAATTGCCTGGAAGTTTGTTTAAACACAGATTGCTGAGCCTCACCTCCAGAGCTTCTGATTTTGTAGTTCTGGAGCAGACAACAAGAATTTACAGTTCTAACAAGTAGCAAGTGCCGTTGCTGGTGGAGGTGATCTGGGGACCACACATTGAGAAACAGTGTTCTAAAGATATTAAATGAGAACCTTAGGATGGATGTTGGCGCTGCAATGTAAAGTGCTTCTCATTTTGACCTGGGATGGTAGGGGCAGGCTTCCTGCTTCGCATCTTCAGTTTAGCTTCTTAGGGGACAACTGCCTTCCATTAGACAGCCCTGTTAGCTTAGTCATCCAGCTAAGAGGCCTGTGGAGGAAGCAAAACCAGTTATTCTATAGCTTCCCAGAATCACCCTTATCTTTCTTGCAGGGATCAGACTTTATATAGACATGCCCATATAAAGGCTGTTTATTTGTTTTCAACTTTTACAATCAACCTTTGGCAAAACATATATAATGTAATTATATTTATAAAATGAAGTGGTTATGCTACTAATGTTAATGTAACAATAGGGAAAACAGCAGAAATTGGGATGTCAAAATTGGGAAGACAGGCAAAAAAGAATAAAGGCATTAATATTTTACGTAGTGAACATCTGAGTGATTGTTTAAAGTTGATAGCAAAAGATATAGAGTTCTAGGTATATTATTAAATTTTACCAAGGCAACCAATAGAAGAACTGAAAGGATGAAGGAAGAAGGACCATAAGTGAATACATTCTCATATTTTATAGTAGGGAGTGAAGATAGTTTGGTGAAAACAAATAGAGAGAGAAACAAAGACCTGAGCATAATACTTAGTGTTTTGGAGGTAACCAGAACTCAAGACAGATGGTTAAAAGCGTTGACCCCTGAGGGGTGAATAGTTGGCATGAAACCGGGGAGAACTACAATGCTTATCACTATAAAACTTGTGCTGCCTTGTAATTTAAATGGACGCAGGAGTGTATTGTTCTTTTTAAACAATATAATTTACATTAAGATGACTTCTTGTTGGTATGGGCAGTCTCGAGCATTTGTAGTTTATAGCTTAGTTTTAAAATGGTCCATGGATGCACAATACTTTTTAATATAGGAATGCTGTCAGAAAATATGCTATTCTTTATAAATAAGACTCTGACCTGCTCACAGGATGCTCGCCTGAATTGAAATTATTACCAGATGACTGATAATTGACTGAACAATTTTATTTTCCATCTAGCTCTTTGGGTATCTTTGGAGACTGCCAGTAATAATACAAGTAAATCAAGGCGACGATGATTGCTTTTATGTCAGTGGTTTCTAATAGACATAAAGCCAGATTGTAAATGGTCTTAACACTCAGATAAGCACTCTAAAGTTGTTTAAAAAAAGAACCCTACACACTGCCAGCTTTGAGGCATGTCACTAATCTGCTGCCCTATAAACTGCCTTATGGTACGGAGAAAATTATATTTTAGTCTGACAATTACAGTTGCAAAAAGGTGAATTCATTCAATGTCTTTCAAAGACTGCAATGGTCTCAGGCTTTACATTTGTATTGCATTTTATTAGAATTTGAGGGGGAGGGATAAAAAGCGATGAAAATGAACTCCCACATGAAATTGCATCAAATTGGCTTCCAGTTGGCTGACTACATTTGTTATTGATTTTGTTCTTTAATAACAATAAATGGTTAATGAAAAAACCACCAGCTTTTATTTCTAGGTACCCAGTTCTAATATATATCTGGCTTAATGTCGTTCCTTTGCCAAAAAAATGTATTTATTCATCAACTTTATGAGCCATTATGATCAGGGATGAGTCATGCCACCGTATCTTTAGCTTTCAAGGCCCTGACACAATCATAATGATTGCTGTTTTGCACTCAAGGTGGGTGTTTTTAACATGTAAGACCATTTACAGTAAAGACAATGAAGAAAAAATTTCTCCATCAACCAAGACAGCCTGGCAGAGTAAGTGCTGGAAGTGGGTACTTAATTTTTCTCTATTATTTAAGATAGAACATAGAGGTACACATAGGCAACCTGAGTATATCAGTAACAATCCCTGGAAACCCCACAATAATATTTTCAAAGAATCTAATGATACAAAGCAGAGAGCCTTACACAATTTATTATTTTGTCAGCACAGGAGACTGAAATAGAATTACTTCTGTCTAGAAGATTCTGGATGGAACTTGGTGATATTGCATCGAAAATCCTGTGTAATATAATTAATGAAACATTCCTTGGATTTTTATTCTCTTTTTGATAGGTTCTTTCAACAAGTTTGTTTTTCTAAATATGTAAATTGAAAAGAAAACAATTAATGGAAAATTAATTTTTTTCTAGAAATTTGAAGCATGTTTTTATTTTAATAGTTGGAGATAATTACTTCAGTTCTTCACTGTAGTTTGAGAAATTTTTAAAAAGTTTTAGATGGCAATAATGTTTATATATAAATCTCAAAACCATTGATTCCATTGCGCTTGACTTTATTGAAGCAATGTTCTATATCAGCTCTCAGGAAGTTTACCCAATTTCATGCTTCTTGTTGAATGAAAAGTAACATTCTACTTCTTATCTCCAGACATGCTTCTTCCAAGCTTGAGACAATATCTCTGAAACAATCTGGGAAAGGTGAGGGAGTAGAATATTTTTGGTATAGAGTGCTTTGGTAAGGCAGCAACAGAGAACTGGCATTTCATTCCTTTTTGGACTAGATTTGTATGTGGCCTAATACAAGCCACCTAATTTCTCTCTCATTCCCAAATTTTACATCTATAAAAATTTAATTAGATGATTTCCAAGGACTCTTTTGCTTCTAAAATGTAGGATTTGTTAAGAAATTAGATAATTGTGTTGGTGATGATTCTGATTATTAGTGGAAGCTATGGAAACAGCTTGATTTACCCTCCATCTGGTTTGTCAGTTCACAGAGGGCAGGCATGGTAACTTTCATTTATCTTGTAGCACTTTTCAGCATTTATTAAAACTTTTTGTGCAGTCCCCGCCTCAATCAATATTTAATTAGTGTCCATTCATATCCTAGTAGTTGGGGGTGGGGTGGGGGACCTTAGTAACCTGTGGAATCATTGTATTGTGAATTTCCTCTATCATTAAGGAAAAAAGAGCATATTTTCTACTCCCCTCTATATTCCTAAGAGAATTAGAGTAGGGACTGGTGGCATTGCAGGGTGAAAGGGAAGTGGTGACCTGTACTCTTACACTGGGGCTGGACGGAGTTAGGTCACAAGCTTTCAGATCTAGGTTCTGACAACAGCAGTGTAGCTACTGAGACAGATCTGTGGAAAAGGCTGCTAGTAATCAGAATATACCAGCGAGACTCTTCTTGTGTCTCTGAATTCCTACTCCTTTGATCTTCTCCCTTTCTTGTTCCGTTCAGAGCAAAGATCCTCCTCTTCCTCTTTTCCTGTTGCTCTAAATTTGCAATTTCCCTGGCTCATCCCATCCCTCAGAAATAACTGCGTATACCCATCCATCGAAATAGGGCACCCAAATTCAAAATAGGGCATCCTTTTGCTCTTTTGACTGTATTTAGAGTAAACCACCTATAATGATTTACTTTAAGAAACTATCATATAATGATTGTACGGCAGATAGGATTCATAATAGTTTACATAAGTTACGAATCATAAGGCAGAAGCAAACTTCTCTTGAGAGCAGACCAGAAATTAGATTTGCCCTGACACAGTGAGAATGCCATCAAAATGTGCAGTGGCATTTGTACATGTCATAAAGGTGATTATCTGCATCTAAGCTCTGGCAAGGTTAAACCTCAGATGCTGTTTTTAAGAAGAAGAAAATCGGCATTGACAGCAGGTCTGCTGGGTTTAAAGAAATTCAAATGTTTGAATATTGAGGAGATTGAATTTTGAGAGAAGATCAACAGGGACAGGCAATACAATTATGATTCACTGTGAATGTGTAGGGGCCAAAGTGTTGCATTTCAGTAGTTCAATATTTAGGGCAATCATATGGACCATAATCCACAAAATATAAATAGTTGAGCTACAGAAGGACTTAGCTATATTTTAAAAAGTAACTTTAAAAGGATAATTAGGCAGGACCGAAAGAAGGTGCTGTGTCTCTGCTTGTGCATCTTCATAGCCATTGGTTTAATCCCATGCAAATGTCAAAGTAAAGGCTAATACGTAGGAGCTAAATGTAATACAAAATGCATTGGCTACTAGAGTGAAAATTAAGACAATAACAAAAACAATTTTATGAAAGCAGGACAAAGTTGGAGGCCCTACATTACCTGGTTTCAGGACTTACAAAGTTGTAGTGACCAAGATAGTGTTGTATTGGCATGTGGATAGATATAGAGACCAGTACCACAGAACAGAGATGCCTGTAATAGGTCCACACATATTTTTTCATCAAAGGTAACAAGGCGATTTAATGTGGATAGGATAGCCTTAACAAAAATAGTGTCAGAACAATTGGATATGTAAGTTTAAAAATGGATATCAGCTCTTGCCTCATGCAGTACACAAATAATAAGCCAAAATAGATCATAGACCTAAATGTAAAAGCAAAAATTAGAAATCTTCTGGAAGAAAACATAGGAGAAAATCTTTCTGACCTATGGTAGGCAAAGATAGCATAAAAACAAAAATTCTAAAAGAAATAATAATAAACAGGACTGCATCTAAATTAAAAACTGCTCATCTAATAATGACCATCAAGAAAATAAAAAAGGCAATCTGCAGACTGGGAGAAAAACCTTTGTTTGTATCAAAGAATGTGTATCCAGAACACAAAAAAAACTTACAATGCAGTACTATTAACTTAAACAACCCAGTTAAAAATGGGCTTAAGATTTGAACAGACAGCTGACAGAAGAAAGTATACAAATGGCAAATCGGTATATAAAAAGAGGCTCAACATCATTAGTCAGAAGGAAAATGCACATTAAAACCACAATGAGATATAAGGTGATATACCATCAGAATGGTGAAAACAGCTGAACGACCAAGATTTTGGTGAGAATAGGAGCAGCTGAATTTTTACAACATTGTTTTTGGGAATTTAAAGTAGTAAACCACTTTGAAAAAATAGTTTTTTATAATGCTAAATATACGTGTACCATATGACTCAGCAATCTCACTCATAAGTATTTACTCAAGAGAAATGAAGACATGTTTCCTTACAAATACTTGTATGTATATTCTCATAGCAGCTTTATTCATGTAGCCTCACATTGGAATTATCCATATTTCCATCTCCAGGAGAATAGATAAATTATGGTCCATTCATAGAATAGAATATTACTCACTAATAAAAAGGAACAACCCATTGGTGTATACAACATGGATGAATGTCTAGAATATAATAAGCTAGATACAACTCTGAGAACTCATCACATTTGGGATGAAATTTTATAAGACTGACATACCTTTTGACCTCAGTCTCCATGGAAAATGACCTAAGTAAGATTAACTAGACTAAGAAGAATATAGTTAAAATTTTCTTGTTAGAGAACAACCATGTAATAAACTCCAATTGCAAGGAAGCAGCTTTAAAATTCTTGAATACAACTGACTATCTTTGTGGAGTGAAGGCTAGCATAACCTCAGCATCGTGAAATGGACTTTTAAGAAGGCGCCCGAATGATGTTGTTTCATTATAATGTTGATGAGAAAAACATTGATGCCCAGCTGAGACCACTGTCTGTGTGGAGTGTGCACGTTCTCTCGATGGCTGTGTGGGTTTTCTCCGGGTACCCTGGTTTTCCCCACATCCCGAGCATGTGCACCCGGGGTAGGTTGGTGTGTGTACACTGTCCTGGTCTGAGGGAGTGTGGATGTGTGTGTGCATGAGACCTGCGATCGAAGGGAACCCTGTCCAGGGCGAGTCCTAGCCTTGCGCCCTGAACTGGCAGGAGAGGCTCTGGCTACCTGCGGCCCTGAACTAGAACAACTGGGTTGGAAGGAATTACCTTGTTTTTATTCGCCTTTCTTAAATGTATGTATAGCTCACATTTATTTGTGTTTAGTATTAGATGTGTTTTGGGTCTTTATTTTGATGTTTTTGTGACCAGAAGTATGCCATAGGAACTTAATTCTTGTTTATATCAATTAGCCTCTGGTAAAATTTGTTTCATTATATGTCATTTTGCTTAAAGTTCCAGTTACCAAGAACCTATCCACACAGTTAAGTGAGGGCTTACTGTAATTGAGGTGCTTTCCGTTTTTGTACTGTTAGCTTGAAATCTCAGCCTCCAAAGTCCAAGAATTCTTTAGACGATAGAATTTGGTTTAAATGTATTTCCACAAAGTCACTGAGGCCTGGAAACTGCTTTTAAAGGCTTGTGTCAGAGTTCATTTTGTATTTTGCTATAGAAAATCAACTGCTCAATATCTGTGAAGCATATAACATCTTGGCATTCTGAAGTACAGAAGAAATACAAAACCTTTTCATCTGAGTGGGAACAGGTATTATTGGTTGTCTTTTTTACTTCCCATATCATCTTTTTCCAGGATGCCTTTTACCTAGAAACTGCAGCTTCTACTTTAATTCCTCTTGTGATAGGAAGCTCACTACCTATAATACTATCTATTTCATTGCTAAAGATCCTCCATGAAATTAAAGATCCTTGCCGTGCCGGGCGTGGCTCAGCGGTTGAGCATTGACCCAGGATCCAAGCAATCAGGGTTTGATTCCCGGTCCAGGCACATGCCCAGGTTGTGGGCTTGATCCCCAGTTGGGGGCATGCAGGAGGCAGCCGATCAATGACTCTCTTATCACTGATGTTTCTATCTCTCTCTCTCCCTCTTCTTTCTTCTCTCTGAAATCAATAAAGATATATTTAAATATATATATATTTAAAAAAAAATTAAAGATCCTTCTTCTGGCCCTGACAGGTGTGGCTCAGTTGGTTGCAGCATTGTCCTATACACTGAAGGGTGGCCAGTTCGATTCCTGGTCATGGCACATACCCAGCTTGTTGGTTTGATCCCTGATTGGGATGCATGTGGGAGGCACAATATTTCTCTCTCACATTGATATTTCTCTCCCTCTCCCTACTTTCCTCTCTCTAAAATCAATAAAAAATATATAAAAAAGATCCTTCTTCTGTAGAGCATTTCTTTAAATTCCACAAATTGACTCTAGTTTTATAAAATACCACAGGAAGCTTACATTTCTGCATTTCACCCCATTAATGTCCAAAAAAGCATGTGGTTCCCCATGAATCCTTTATTCCCTTGGCTAAAAATGTTCTGTTCCTATGTCCTTTCCTGTTCCAATATCCTTTCACGGCATAAAATTCTGAATGTCGTATGGCAAGGATATTAATCATCTAATTGCTGCTTACATTTTTTTTTGTTTCTACTCCTGTCACTCTGATACCTCTTCTGTATGCCATCAGGCTAAAATACCCATGGTTTGCCAAGTGCAACATGCTCTTTCATAGTGACATATTCGGAGACACGCTTTTTCCTATGTTTGAAGAGCTTTTCTCACCCAGTGAACTCCTGTCGCCTTTTAGGACTCACTCTAGTGACACCTGCTCTAGAAGCTCCCCTTGATTCCTCTGGGAGAGGAAAGGCTCCCCTCTCCTCTCTCTTACCATCTGAGGATACCTTTGCCCACTGTAGGTATATTCATATGCCTCACTTCCCAGACTGTAAACCTCTTGAAAGCAGGGACTGTTTCTTTTTTTAGTAGAACATAGTAGATGTTGCACAGATGTCTTGTGAATGCATGGACTCATGCCTTTGACTAAATATTAGAACAGCCCCGAACCACAGATCCTCTGGTATGACTTACTACAACGTACCATGCTTCTAGGCTTACGTATAACTGAGGACATACAATCTCTTCTCAAGTGTCAGGCTCACTTCATTGTCCCCCCCAAAGCCACAGGTGTCAGAGCTGAGCTATTTGAGCTACATGGGTCATTGTCCTTATCTCCTCTGACCCACAAGATCACATTTATTCTTTGTAATTTATTGCCCCCTTGTCACCTTCAACCCCACTTTTTCTCTGTTTCCTCCCTGGCCTCTGACTCTCAGCCTTGGACATATTTCTGACTTGGTTTCTGTTCTCTTTACTAATGTGAGATGATGGAGCCTCTCTCTCCTGAATCTAGCTCCCATCCGATTATTTCTGTCTCTGGATGCTCTCCACACTTCAGCTCGATGTTTTCTTCTCATGCTGTGTTGATATTACTGCATCATAGTGAGTGCTAAGCTTAAAAGTGGCAGCCTATACAGTAAAATTAATGATGAGATGAGATAGTAATCTCTGGAAACTAGTAACCAAGGGAGAAGAGTGATTCCGGAATTAGGTAATCAGCCTGAAAGGTAAGGACAAGTGTACTAGACAAAGCCAGGTAGGCAGGTCAAAGGCAGGACATACGCAAATCATGAGAATCAGAGCCTCCAGCAGGGAAAACACCCAGAAGAGAAGACACGGCCAGAACCCGAGCAGCATGAATGACAGAAGGCATACAATGTGGTCCGTCAAAGTCCAAGCAGAGAGCTATTGACTCACTACATGTGAGCAAGAGCTGTGCTGTATGGTGCACACTGAAGGATGGGCAAGGGACTCACAGCCCCGGTCCTCAGGTTCTTACACTTGTGAGTTGTGGACATTTACAAAATAAGCAGCTATAACCCTTTGTGAGAAAAGTTGTGACAGGATGCTATGGGACATATAGCAGGACACCCATGCTGCAGCTTCCACCTGTCTGAACCCTCTGGCCAAGCATTCCAGGGGTGCTTCTTCCTGAGTACCCTCAAATCTGAGGCTCACATTTCCTCTCCCATGACCGCCTTGAGAATCTCCTAATCCTGGGTCACAACAAAGCCCCCTTTATCCATTTCAATCTCAGACTGCTTTGTTGGACCAATTCACAGCACTGCTGCTCTCTCTGCTACTTTTATTTATGTCACGTTCACTCCCTAATGCATCACCTGAGTGGCTGCTCCAGTCCTGTCCCTTCCAATCAACCTCAAATCTCTCATCCTCGGCACATGACCTTGTCTCTCATTTTCCTGAGCAGATTGAGGTCATCGAGTGAGAACTCCCCCATCCCTCCACCCCTTGATACATGCCACAATGCCATCCCTGCCATCCCTGCCATCCCTGCCATCCCTGCCATCCCTGCCATGCCTGCAGGGTCTCATTATTTTTACATTTTTGCTTATTGCCCTTTCTTTCCTCCTGGCTTAGAGAAAAGGTAACCTTCCCTTACTGTACTAACCCCCTCTCCTGTGCTTCGGCCCCACCTCTCCTTCTTTCTCCATAACTCTTCCTGTTTCCTCCTCTCTCTTTGGCAGCTTCAGTTTCTTCATCTGCACTTGCTCCTTTACTGGTGCCAGAAGGCATGCGTGTGTGCTGGACTCAATCTAAAAAAAATATTTGCGCCAGATCTTGAGTCTTTCCTTCTCTCTTAATCTACCAATTACTCTCATCACCAAACCCATGTACAGGTGAATACATCCCATGTTTACTTGGCAATATGTTGGTAACATAAGAAAGGGGACATTGGATTTGTGTGTTCCTCCTGTTTCTTTTTTTTAAATATCTTTATTGATTTCAGAGAGAGGAAGAGAGAGGGAGAGAGATAGAAACATCAATGAGAGAGAGAGAGTCATTGATCGGCTGCCTCCTGCATGCCCCGACTGGGGATCGAGCCCACAACCTGGGCATGGGCCCTGACCCAGAATCGAAGCATGATCTCCTGGATCCTAGGATGATGCTCAACCACTGAGCCACGCCCGGCCAGGACCTCCTGTTTCTTTTTCATTCCTTTTTTTCTGTCTGTATCATCATCAATCCCTCTTAGCCTGCTCTGCCTTGGTAGTAAATACCTATAGGCAATCATTCAGTCTCTTGGTTAAATGTGTTGGCTCAAGGAATTGGCCACCTGCATTCAAATCCTGGCTCTACCAAGTAGTACTAGCTAGGTGAGGTGGGCAAGTGCTCAACCAACCCAAATCTCAGGTCACTGTTTTGTAAAGTTAGTAGAACAATAGCATCAACCTATATGGGCTGATTAATTATTAAATAAAAAATAAATGACCCTTTAAAATGGAATGCAGCATTCCTGGTGAAGGGGAGCAAAATATACCACCCCAAAATATGATTCTTTGGCATATTGATTATTTTGAGCTGGTTATGTTTAAGAAACAGAAGAGGCAGATGAAGTTCTGAAAAGTGAATAGAGTTACCCTTTTTTGAGGGACATTTACATTTATAAGGGAAATCTCCATTTGTTAGGGGGCCTCCCCCTCTGTACCACAGGAGAGGACTGACTCTCTCAAAAAACTTTTCTCATTGGAGAAGGCCAGGGCTTAAGTCTTTAGGATCTTACCCTTATGTACTGTGTTTTTCCTGGTTATCCCTAATTGGATGCCCCCAACTTTTGTTTTTAGCTGGAGATGGTATTTAAGGTGGCAGCTGGGGCCATTTCAGGGAGTTACTCAGTTTTCCTGGATCTCTCTCATACATATAAGGAGGTATATATGTTATTAAGCTCCTGGTTTTTTCTCCTGTAATCTGTCTTTTATTGAGGGTCTGTGTCTCAGCCAAGAACCTAGAAGGGTAGAGGGAAATTATTTTTCCTCACCTACACTGGCAAAAAGTAATCACTCAATAAATGTTAGATATCATAATTTTTTAAGCTATCTCCGTTACCCAGTATCCCCTTCCCAGTATCCATAATTGTCAGACTTTCTGGTGAAGTCAAGTTGCTAGTACTGTGCTTTGCACATGGTGAGTGGCCAGGTGTGGGAGCGGCCAATGAGACTAAGGAGCCAAGCTGAAAGTAATAAGTATTAATTCACTTACTAGCACAGTGCAGGCACAAGACAAGAAAAGAGAGGTGCTGGTTCCCCAGAATCCCATTTCCCCAGAGTGGCACCTGGTAAGAGGCCCTGGTGGATGCGGCACAGAGGAGGGAATTATCTCTCAGCCTGTGAACAAAAGGCTCTTGCATTTTGAACAATCGGAGGTGCTGAGGGAAAGGTTAGAAGGGGGAGGGTGAGGAGTGGAAAAGTAGTGAGTCAGAGAGGAGAAAAGATTTTTGGCCAAGGTCCCCTTCCCCTGCCTGTGAAAGCTTTTGGGTGAGGAATACAGATATGCATATGAACCTCTCAAACCCAAGTGGTGGGGGCACCACCACCTTCCCAGTCCTTGATTGCAACTCCCTGCAGAAAACTGCAACGAGGGAGTAAATATAAGGTTTTAAAAGCAGCAAAAGAGTATTTGAAAGGTTAGGATTAATCAACAATTTAATAATTTTTATAAGAAAACTGCTTGTTTAGATTTCAAATTACTTAATGTCCAATAGATATTACCTGTTTCACCAGGCAGAGATTATTTTCATCTCTGCTGGACAAAGCTCTTTAAATTAACCTTTGCCTTTCAGACTCGTAAACTGCTCAGACGGTAAAAGCCAAGTCTTGTGTTACACTGGGAAAAAAAAAGCTAGTAATCTCTTTTATCTGTTTCCAAGTTTCAGATAATTTTTCTGGTGCTATGAAATGTGGTTATTCTGCCCTAGCTCACAGAGTTGTTGTAGTGAATAAGATAGTGTATGTGAAGCCCATGAAAATTCCATAATGATCACTAAAATGCTAGGTGCTGATATTACTGTGATGTTGTTGTGAATCTGACTCTTCTGCACTATTTGACTGAAGTAAGAATATTGGAATAATAATCCATAATTCACAAGACTCCAAGTATTCATTTAGAAAATAAGTGTAAAGGCCCCAGTACAGTGACTATCTCATAGAATATGCTCAATAATAATAATAATAATAATAATAATTCCCTTTGTCACACCCTTCATTCCAAATTGCATATGGAAATAAACATTGCTTTTGTCAGATGTGATGTCCAGTTAATCTCTCTCTTTAAATGTTACATTAAAACCCCACTCAAGCTGCTGGAGGGCCTACTAGTATGCTTAATCTACAACTAAGTGTTGTTTTTTTCCTACATGGGAAAACTGGTATTAATTCCCAAGTTAATACTAAGAAATCTAAACAAGCAACCAAAATAGGAATTGCAGCTGTGGCTGACAGCATTTCTTATTATGCCCTTTTAAATTTAATATACTGAGCTGTTCTTTTACACTGAAATCTTAGCCATACACAAATGAAGCTAGAGAGGGACAGGTAAAATGCTTGTGGCTAGTTTGCAGGGAAGCTTTGGGGACAAGTGGAACTATTACATGCTGACACATTAGTACTTCCTTCAAATTTTGCTGAATTCTCTTTTTTGAGAATCAGAGGCATATTTTTACACCTTGCATTGGTTTCTAGTCTAGTGGCCATTTTTACCAGAAGCTCAAAGAATATTCAGTAATGATGCTGAGCTTTGCCTTGAGAATTTAAATGTGAAGACATATGTGGACAGTAGGGGTCACAGTTGTTTTAGATTAAGATCAGAAAACTGGTGCGCACAATTGTGTTTTGTTTGTTTTACCATTGTTTTTAGATTTATAGAATAATAGCTACATAATATGAGTTTCGTTAGGAAATGCAGTCTTTGGCCATATTAAGAGGCTTATGACCTTGTCTTTCCCCCTTTCTGCACATTTGCATAACTGTTTTCAACAATCCTTTGCAGAGAGAAGACAATTCTATTCTTTTCAAGTGAAGTTCTGCTTCATGGTATTCTTTTAATCACTGTCAAACCAAAAGGGAATTTTCATTAGGGATTTTTTAATTTTCTAATCAATGTTCCCCAAAACATTTTTTTGAATAAATGAGCTTCATATTTTACAGTGTGGTAAAAATTATTTCTCTTTTACTTTGAGGAAATGAATGAGGTTTCTAGATTTTCCATTTTGCACTAAAACTCTAGTTGCTAGGAAATTATTGTTACTTGTTATTTGCCAGTGATTGGTTAGAATAGATATGTTTACCTAAGTCTCTGTCACTTACTGTAATACATCATAAGAGTTCATACAGCAATGACAATTTAATACAGTATTTGATGCAACAAATTATGTTCTTAGTTCATAACTTTTTAATTCAAAAATATATGTAGGAGATCAATGCATTAGGAAAACACAAAGAGGATAATAAAGAGGATAATATGAAGAGACGCAATAATTATAACTCATATTCCTGGTGAGAGTAAAAACTAGTACAATTTGAAAGACCTGTTTTGGGCAGTGTCTACCATAGTTGAGCACATCCATACTTAGCCACTCTGCTCTTAAAAATATGCCCCCAAACTTGCTGATAGCAGCACTATTTGCAATCGATCCGATTAAAAAACTATCTGAAAATCTAACAATGTATATTATACTACTTCAGTATAAAGAGAAAAAGGCAAAGAGTAAGGATGAGTTTGTTTTATTGATAGAAGATAGTGGGATAGTCTCAGTGCTTGGCAATATCTTCATACATTAGCATGTTCAAATCATATCTTTGCTAGGGCCCCTTGCATTGCTTAGATTGAGAAGAATTTATTCATTGTAATTAAACTTATAGAAGACTAATGAATAAATTAAGGCAGGTGCGTTAATCTATAATAGGTAATATTCTTTTTCATTAACTGGAATATTCAAGTCCTTTGTTGAGGTGAACCCTTCTATTATTGTTAAATTAATAATTAGAAGGTGATTTTAGTGAGTGCAGGATGAATGCACAGGCAGGGGAATAATACTGAGGTTTTTTTTTAGAATATGTTAATGCCCTATGATTTATTTCTCTTACGTAACAGAGGTTTCTTCCCTAACTCCTGGTTAGTGTCTCCCAGGTGTAGTCTCTCATTCTGGAGAGGTAATGTAAATAGTGCTTTCTCATAATTCTATGCGCTTTCCATTTCTTATTTTAAGGCTGACTGTTTTCATTTTGGTCATATAATCTTTTTTTTTTTTTGATTGCCCTAGAGGTCAGTGCAGATAATGGAGCTTTAGATAACTGCAAATGCATCTCAGTTATGTTTGACTGAGATGATATCCAGATCACCCTGGGAGAGTCACAGTTGTTATTTTTTTGTGTCACACATTGAGTAATGATCTCAGTGCACTTCCCAATATAATTAATGAAATCCTTTGATTGCTGGTGTGTCTAATGGACCTTCTCAATTTCAAGTTCTTTGGGGCTACCTTGTGGCCTCATTTATGAATCTTTGAATTTTGAAGTAGTTTATTTTCACTTCTTTATAATGTTGAATTATTAAACTGGAAGAAACAGAATAATATTGTTCTTCCCTGTTCCAACTATAGTGACATGAGCCAGTCCAGCTAGGTGAGAACATATTCTACATTGAAGAAGTATTTTTGAGGAAGATAATGCCGTTACTCTCAGAACCTATCTCACTTTTGACCAATTCTAGAATGGAGGAGAGAAAGCAAGAGTACTAACTGTGAAGACAGAGCCATGTAGTATTGTTGGGAGAAACTCAGTTTCAACTTAGTTTGGAGAAGTACTTGATGATTTGAAAAATCACAGACAAATTCCCTCTTGCTACTATTAATCTTTTGTTCACTTTTAAAGTCAAGCAGCAGTAGGGAACAGAAACAACACAATGAGGGATTAATTACAAACTCATGTACTGAGGTGTTCATATTTTCCAAATATCCCTCCGAAGAGACTTTTTTTTTTTTTTTTTTTTAACGCTATCTTTACTGATTTCAGAGAGAGGAAGGGAGAGGGAGAGAGAGATAGAAACATCAATAATGAGAGAGTCATTGATCGGCTGCCTCCTGCACGCCCTTCACTGGGGATCGAGCCAGCAACCCGGGCATGTGCCCTGACTGGGAATCAAACCCCGATCTCCGGGATCCTAGGTCGATGCTCAACTGCTGAGCCATGCCGGCCGGGCTCTGAAGAGACTCTTAACTTCAGTGCAAGATCTGAGGACACACATTCATGCAACTGAGAAATCCCCAGGAGAAGGATATACAACTTGTCTTTAGAGAACTAACTCCAAGTAGCAGTGGAGCCCAAGTCAATAGGGGTGACGGTATTACATTCAAGCATGCTGACCTCGCCGCACTTTTACAAGAAGAAACAAGAGCGACTAGCTAAATGTCTTGAGGATAAAGTCAGAAATACAGCAAGGTCAGGTGTTCATGGTCAGAGAGCAGGCATAAAAGGCAGGAGAGATAAAATATTTGCGTTTTAGAGGGTTTTGAATAAAGAACACTTAACATTTCCATTAGAGTTCATGTTGATGCCTGACAGTGAGCAAAGAAAATTGATTTCAAACATTTGAACGCTTGAATACAAAACCATATTATAAAAGCGGAGAAAAAGATTATAAACTTATTACCATTGATAATGGTAAATAAAGCAGTAATTTTCTAGCTATGTAGGTAGGTGGTGGCCTAAATTGGATGCAGGTACCTCAATGTAGGCGATATGCTGGGAAATGCATTTTCTGGTTCCTGAACTGAAGCGTTCCTAGTAACCACAGATTAGCACAGCCAGGTAGTCAGATCTGTGGCTTGTGATCCACTTCTCTACAGCAGCTACTTGACCAGACTTGGGCCTCTGTCTCCAGTTGATTCAGTTTCTTTCCTGGGAATTTGGAATTGGGAAGGCTGAGATGAAAGGTCATGTTGGGTCAAGACTAGCGCTGGAATCCTGAGAAGCCAGGTGTAAGGAGAAATGGGAATACAATAATGTGAGTAAAAACCGGAGAAAAAAGAAGGGAGAAATGGTGCAGAGAGAAGCAGACAAAGAGGAGTGAAGTGGAGCCTCAGCAGTGCCCATCCTCAGCTGTTGCCCCTCTTGCCTGGTGATACCTAACTTCACCTTTTCATGCGACATCAGTGAGATCTAGCATCCTCGAGCTGACCGTGCGGGCCTCTGCTGTGTGCGGGCAGAGCAGCTTTGATTTGAGAAATCATTTTACTCTACAACTCTTTCAACTCCAAAATTGTGAATAACTCCTCCATTTCCTTTTGACTTGGGTTTTCCCTACTTTTCTTCAAGATAAAACCAAACAAGAAACCCCTCATAAACCTTACCTTATCCATTTTGCTATTTGGGGGAACATGTTCACTTTCTCTTTCCCCTTTGACCTGCCGAGTCAGGGGTACCTCATTCAGCTACCGCAGGACCACGGACGCTGGGGGAGTGTTCTTGAGTCTATGTGTACCAGACCAATGTGTATTGGGTGGAAAGGTTGAATTGCCTCTGGACCTGAGCAGTGTACCAGCAAACTCCCTCCCTCCATCTGTTGCAAATATCACCCTTTAGTTGAATGAACAACTTGAATATCTGAGGAACAGACGAGTTATTCTTAATGGTTCCCTTTTCCCTGTTCATCTCTCCATTGTCATTAATGGGCAGTGGATCTTGGCAGAGATGCTGAAATGAGCACTTTCTGTGAGAAGGAAAAAGTCGGTATAGATACCATACTGGGCCAGTAGTCCCAGAAATAACTTTCTGTTGGGATAATGAACCATCATAAATCTTTCTAACTGGGAAGCAAATGTACATTTTTAACTAGTTCGAGACTAAACAGAATATGAGAAATATATTTAAATTAAAGCACATATTTTTAATAAAAATAAGTTTATAGATATTATAAGTATCTATATTTATAAATTATAAGTAATTTACTTAAAAATTATAAACATGAATTTGTAAGACACATCACAACTACCAAATTATTTCACCTGGGAAGTACCATGTGTCCTATTTCTTAAACACTGATGTGCCTACTGCTTTTTGAAAGGACTGCTTTTGTTTGCATAAAGTTTCTAGCAAATATATAAACAAACAAATGGACACAGGAAAGTAGTTGAATTGGCCAGGACATTTAAGACGTTCAGTAACTGGAATCTTAATGTAGATTTGTAGTAGATTTGGAAAGACCAAAGAAACAATTTAATCCAGCTTTTGGGTTATTGGAAAGAAGGAGCCTTCAGAGAGAGATTCATGCTGGAGCAGTGAGAATGCCAGAAACACTGTATAACCAAGTTGTTATCTTTGCTACTTTTAATTTAGGGAACATCATGGCTTAAT
Organism: Miniopterus natalensis; assembly: GCF_054644295.1. Classification (NCBI taxonomy): domain Eukaryota; kingdom Metazoa; phylum Chordata; class Mammalia; order Chiroptera; family Miniopteridae; genus Miniopterus; species Miniopterus natalensis. The sequence goes on from NC_142094.1 coordinate 30,690,550, forward strand.
ATTTATACCTCTGTCCCTTTTTTTTTTGCTGAAAGAATCACCCACAAGCCTCACTATCCTCATTAAACTGCAGCCAATACCTGCAGATCAAGGACTACCTGCAGGCAGCTTTAATCAGGTAAAATAAAAGCAGCTCTGTCTGAGGCATAGAGCTCAGCAGGCCTGTGCACCAGTGCTGTTCCAAAGTGTATGCTTAACTCGGCATTTGCTCAGAATTAACCCCCCATGTTTTTGCAACAGTTCCCTACATGGGCCCCCTGTCTACTGGATCCTGTGGTATACATAGAACTCTTCTTTTTTTCAGAATTCCAAGGCCAGTTTTTCCTGACTAGCTATCTCTCTGGCACCTTGTGCTATAGTTGAGGCATCAGGAAAGGGGAATTAGGTTTTAAATATTGATTTCCACACTTAATATTATTCCCTGGGCTGTTGATCTTTTGTCTCTCATTCTCTTCTGTAAAATAGGAATACTGAGAATTGTATCGCATAATTGCTTCTAAGAAATGGGTATTAGATAAAATGCATATAAAGTGCCCAGAAATCTAGACATATGGCAAGGTTCTCAGAAAACAGTAACAAATGCTGCTTGTTTGAGAAAGTTGGCTTTGGATTCTCAGAGCATCTATTGCTATTATCATTACTGAACAGTAATTAAAACACTTGGGCCTGGCTGGGCATTAGCAGTTGAGCGTCGACCTAGGATTCAGGCAATCGGGGTTCGATTCCTGGTCAGGGCACATACCCAGGTTGTGGGCTCGATCCCCAGTCGGGGGCATGCAGGAGGCAGCCAATCAATGACTCTCTCATCATTGGTGTTTCTATCTCTCTCTCCCTCTCCTTTCCTCTCTCTGAACTCAATAAAGATATATTTAAAAACAAAAAACAAAAAAACAAACAAAAAAACCCACTTGGTCAGATTTTCATATTTGCTAATGAACAAGTGCAGCAGTATTGAAAATATGTGCAAAGCACAACTGCTTTAGGCCCTAATTTAAGTAATTGTTTCAGGTTTTATGGGATACTGAAGACTAATCTTCTAGAGTAAACTTGCTAATATGAGACTTAAAAAATACTAGCTCAGCATTTGAATTTATTTTCTCCCCTAAAATAATAGTTATAAATATATAGCAGCAGATGTGAAAAATGATTTTAAGGGGAACATTGCAGCCCTGCAGTCTCTGTTCTTTCATAAAAGAAGCATTTGCATTCTACTCCCCCAGAATCACATGCCTTGGTTGCTGAACACTGAAAAGCTGTATTTTATTTGAGAAATTAAAAAGCTAAGATTGTAAGTTTATTAGCATAAAGGGGATGCACTTTAAGTTTATTTAAATCATGAAATGCTAAGAAGAACAAATTTGGATTAATTAAAAGCTACTTAGTCCTCACAGGGCTTGGGCTGGAGTATAATGTAGCTTTTTCCTACACATGTGGCAGCAACTCTTGCTGGACCTGCCAGGATTGGGACTATTGATAAAGTGATTTAAGAGCAGAGTCATGTAACTTAGATAGGTGCTCAGAATTTATTGTCCAAAAAGAGGTTTGTGACTAATAGAAGAAAAGTGGTCATTCCATTCATCTATCATCTTCCTTCATTAGGAGAATTAAAGTCCTAAATGTGTATGTCATAGTGCCCCTGAAAGAACATGTGTCCCCATTTAGGGGAGTCTGGAGGACTGTGGTCTGAGCTCATCTCTGTCACTGGTCACTGCATATTTTTGGATCCTGGGATTTTAAGTAGGTGATCTTTACTTTTGATTTGCTGAGAGAATGAAGTTTTCATTTATCTAATTGCATTGTCAGAACCTTGAGAGTACATCTAGAATTGAGCCCTAGCTCAAATTACTGTTATGGGTTAAATTTGTCTCCCCCCACCAAATTCATATGTTAAAGTCTTATCTCCAATACCTTACAATGAACTTTATTTGGAGTTAGAGTCTTTACAGAGGTAATCAAATTACAATGAGGTCATTAGGATGGGCCCAATCCAATATGACTGGTGTTCTAATAAAAGTAGAAATTTACATGTAGACACATACATACAGTTGAATGCCATGCAAACATGAATATGGCCACCTACACACCAAGGAGGGGGCCTGGAACAGGTCTTTCCCTTATAGCCTTCAGAAAAATCAACCCTGCCAGCAACTTGATTTTGGACTTGAAGCCTCCAGAGTCATGAGGCAGTACATTTTTATTGTGTAAGACACAGATTGTGCTAACTTGTTGTGATAGCCCTAGTAAACTAATACAATTACTTATTAGCTGTGTGACTTGGACTTATTATTTTTTAAAAAATTAATAAACCTTAGTTCTCCCAATGTAAAGTGAGAATGATAAAAATAGAATGTTTAAATGAGTTCTGGAATGAGTTCTTGGGTTTTTTTACTCTAGCTCTACCACTTAATAGATGTGTAACCTGGAGCAAGTTGCTTAACCTCTGTTTACCTTAGTGTTTTTATTTCATAAATTAAGATAATAGTACCTATCTCATAGGTTTGATGTGAGGAGTGAAAGAGTTAATGAGTGTAAAGCATTTAGAACTATATCTGGTACTAGCTAAATGCTCAATAAATGTTAGCTAATATTTTGGAGTGTAAGATCGAGTGTATAAAACATATAACATAGTAGGTGGTACATAATAAATTTCTAATAATTGTTTATCCTTATATTAGTTTCTACTTACTGATCATCTTAACTGGTCCTAATAACATTAAAAAGAATTCAAAAGTCCCCCAAATAATTTTTTTATAAATTAAAATGATAAAGGACAATGATTGAAAGAAAATTCCACATTGTTTTTATTAATATGTATTTGTCATATTGCCAATGAGATCTTACAAAGAGTCCTTGTTTCCTCATATTCAACAATAAAATCTGTTTCATATTTGAAGATCTCATGCATTTCCTTTTGTTTTTATGTTTCTTAAATGAATATGCCATGTGTTTTACATTTTTCTTCAGTAGAGTTAGAGCAGATTTTTTTAGAACTAATATTTCACTTAGGAAAAAAACTTCAATATTATGCTAATAGGAGGATGACTGGTTTCCTTTGCCTTTACTCTTTTCACTTTCCCCTTTGCCCTTTCTCTAAATTAGTGTTTAAAATTGGAATTATCTTTCTTATAGCTATACTTAATAAAATTAAGGTATAAAGACTTCATGATTCATTAAGATGACAGTCTCTGTAATTAAGACAAAATAATTCTTAGTAAATTACTTCAACTATTAAAAAGGAGTGATTTTTGAACTGATTCAAAAGAGAACCAAAGAAGGCAGCTCTTGTGACTAAAAGTATTTTCTCTTTTATTTCTCAATTCATATTTCAGTTAAGGAGTCAGAACTTTTTCTTCAGGAAGAAACTTCTTACAACTCAGGCTTTTATAATTTAAAGTTTTCCTAGATTGAGAAATAGTTTGCTGGCTCTCAAGTGGGTCACAGGTGTGGTTGTTGAGCACAGGAAGGATAGCAAACACTTTTTGTCTGCATATTGACTATAGCGTGGATGCTGTACTGTGGTGAGAGGCTGTTTCTAAGAGTGGAGAGGAGATTGTGGTTTCCTTGTTTGTTCATTGCTTTTGTTTTTCTAAACAAGGTATATAGCAAGCAGGGTCCCAGCTGGAATACGGATGCCTTATGCAAAGAGACAGCTAAAGAGTTTAATTGAGGGGCTCTCTGTAGAAAGAAAGGAACCAGCCAGAAACATAGGCTGGTAAAAGTGAAAAGACATTACCACTCCTAGGCATAAAATGTCAAGGGGAGGGAGCAGTCAGCTGAACTCTCAGGAAATATAGCTCTGACAAGAATTGTGGCTGTAGACAAGAAGAATGAACCACTGCCAAACCATGCTGGCAGCAAGGGAGTAGGGGGAATAAATTCTTTGACCTATTTATGTCCCTAACTTCTGATACCTTGCCAGAGCCTCCCAGTGGTTGAACACTGGCAGCCAGAGAGCAAGGAGCCAGTGACAGCAGCCCTTGACGTAGAAGTCAGCCCTCTGAGGCAGAAAATAGGGCACAGAAAGGCTGACAATGGATCTGGAAGGGCAAACTAAGATAAATCGCACACAAAAGATGTGCAATTTTAAATTAAATCTGTATCCTAAATATGAGCCCAGTTATATGTCGATTAGAATAGTGGTGATCATGTTTCAAAAATTCAAATGTGGCATTGAATTCATTCCTGTATACTCAATAATAATCTTGATCCACAAAGATAATTTTTGGTATCTTCTGTTCAAATGTTTTCTTCCTGCTGGTGGGCTATCAAATGTAAGTGAAGTATTTGTTATAACTCGGTGCTTTACAGCTTATGTAGCTGAATACTCACTCTCATTTGGTCATTCACAATGCACGGAGAAGGTTATTGATCTCAGATATAATCATTGTCCCTGTACGGAAGTTGGGAGGAACAAAAGATAAAAATGATGCTTTGTTGAAGAATGAGCCTATGTGCTATTGAGTGATGGACTGAGCATCAATTTGCAATAATTACTTCTGTTTTCTTAGTCATCACATCAAATTAATCACTCTAGTCTTGGTGACTTGATATTCAACTGCTGGGAGCATTTAAGCTATGCCAACCATATGGTGAGTGGTTAAGAGTATAACTCTGGAGTCCTATTGCCAGTATTTGAACTGCAACTCAACAATGAATTACTGGTGCAAGCTTGGGCAAGTACTTTAACATTTTAAAATTTCTTTTCTGATTTATAAAATAGATTTAATATTATTAACCACATTATAAGGTGATTGTAAGTCTTACACAAAATATAATGTAAACACATTTAACATGTTTGGTGCATGAAATAATTATAGCCTTGAGAGCCCACAGGATTTACCATTTAGACAGAAGCTGCGACAACTATGGTTAATCAGGGTTAATATTGGGCCTACAATACTTAGAAGACTGCCTCATTAATGTGAGGTTATATACATAATGGAAAATATGCCCTCTTGAGGCACCATGGACGAAAAGGAGAGAGAAATTGTAAAAAGAAGAAAAGAAGCAAAGATAAAAGAGGATCTCCAAAATAACCATTTTCCTATTTTTCAGAAGTTGATTTAATTGACCACTCGATAAAAGTATAGAAGTGATATATTTCATTATAAAATTGTAAAATTAAAAAGATATTTAAGATTAGACAGGTTGGAATTCTTCTCAAACAGACTGTGAGATGGGCTAGAGAATAAGAATTGACATGAGAATATTTCTGCCTCTAGACATGAAAAACTTGGATCCTGGTGCTAGTAATACAATTACCTGTGATTTTGAATGAGCAGCTTCTTTGAAATTCAGTTTTCTTTTTTTCTCCTACCCGCGGCCTAAGAGAAATAGAAATATATTTCATTTTGATTCCCTGGAAGAGAGTAAAATCAGCTTTTTTTGTTGTTCTGTAGTACACTACATGAAATTCTTAGAAAGCTAGCGATGACTGAGTACTTAAATCTGTACTGAATTAAATCTGTACTGAATGTACTGAATGGTGTTATTTTTTTTCTTTGCTCGTTAAATCCCAGTAAAATATAGCTATTCTTTTCCTGGTACAAATGCATAAATAAAATTACAAGGCATGAGAGAACTGTTGCCACTTATTATGAACTTGGGGGGAAAAACTGTTTCCTAGTCATTCTAGAATGTCACTTGCCTTCAGAATACACAGCATAAATTATCTTGGCTAATAATTGATCCTGGGATTGGGCCCAAAGACTCACAATGTATGAAAATATGTTTGGTGTATTGGATTCTTCACTAAGGAGCTTTGCCAAGGTCCTCCCTACCATTCAGATTTCTTCTGCTTATAAACAATAGAATAGTGTCTGTTTGAAATAATTCAGCTATACATATTAGTATTCTTTTTTATTGTTAGATTTGGAATATTAATTTAATCAGACTATATATTTCTCCACTAAAAAAGAAATTCCACTTAAATGCCTTTGCTTGTAGAGATATTGTTAGATATAGTGCTTGAATGAAGTGTGTGTAGGATATTTGTTTATGTGCATGGATGTATGTTTATGTTTGTGTGTTTTGAGCATTATTCTAGAACTTAGGTTGATAATTTCTTCCAAAGGTAATAAGTGGACAATTTTAAAGTTCTACTCTATATAAATGTATGAAGTAAGCATCATTTTTTTAGATGACTCACTTCTTCCATTATTAGCTCTTTCTCCTTTCTTGTGTTCTATTACTTCAGCTTCATCCTATATGAATTTTTTGTTTCCATTGGTTATTATCGCATCGCTTAGAGATTAGGTCTTTCTTCTTCCTTAAAAAGGTGAAATAAGTAAACAGTAAGGACTACTTCTGGGTGTTTATGATAATGAAAACAGTGATAGTTACCTTTTGCTGAACACTTTCTGCTTTACAGACACTATACTTACATATATTATCTTGAATTCTTTCAACAAACTCTGAAGTAGGCTATATTATCATCCACAATTTCAGAGAGGTTGAATAGCTTGTCCAGAATTTAAGAGCTAGTAAATTCCTAAACCATGATTCAAATCCAGGACTGCTACTATGTTCTCATTCTGCCACAACAAACGGATTTAAACTACAATGACTATGTACATGGTAGTCTGATACCACACGTGGTGTGGCATGTGAGTTAACATATGGTATATTCTAGATAATGTTTCTTGTGTGATATACAGGGTGGAGCAAAGGTAGGTTTACAGTTGTGAGTATGTGAGACACAGATTTTATTCTTGTATTATTTATTAATTATTGTATTATTTTTCCATACAAACAACTGTAAACCTACTTTAGCCCACCCTATATATATATATATATATATATATATATAGTGGAATATTATGTAGTGATAAAAAAGAATGAAATCTTTCCATTTGAGACAACATAGATGGACCTAGAGGGTATTATGCTAAGTGAAATAAGTCAGACAGAGAAAAACAAATATCACATGGTTTTGCTTATATGTGGAATCTAAAAAAAATCCCACAAAACAAATAAACAAACAAAACAAAACAAAAACAGATTTAGAAACAGAGACCAAAGGGATGCTAGAGGGGAGGGGCCTGGAGGGATGGACAAAAAAGGTGTGGGGGGGAAATATAGTTAATAATATTGTGATAAGTTTACACGGTGACAGATGATTACTAGAATTAGTGGGGTGATAACATCGTAAGGCAAGAAAATGTTGAATCACTACATTGTACAGCTGAAATTAATAACTAATATAGTATACCAACTATACTTAATTAAAAAAATTAAAATGCCAGTTGCATCAATTTGGCTGATAGTGTTGTTCCCATCTTTAATTATTCTTACTGATATTAATTCTAACTGTTCTTTCAATTATTAAGAGAGGGATTTTGAAATATTCAGCTATAAGTATTGAGTTGTTTATTTCTCCCTTCAGTAGCATTAAGTTTTTGCTTTATGTGTTATAGAACTCAGTTGTCAGGTGTATATACTTTTATAATTTTATATTTTTTTGATACATTGACCATTTGGTTATTATTAAATTACTCTTTTTCTTTCTACGAATGTTTCCTTAGGTCTATATAGTCTAATACTAATATAATGCCTCCAGTTCTTTTATGACTGCATTTTCAGTTTGTCTCTTTCCATCCATTTACTTTCTACTTATTTGTGTGTATTCTTATAGATAGTATATAGTTGAATCTTGTTTCTTTATTCTGTTTGACAATCCCTGCCTTTTGATTAGAGTATTTTGGGTCATTCATATTTAATATAATGATTGCTTTGTTTGGATTTGTATCTGACGTTTTATTACTTTTCTATGTGTCTCATGTCATTTTTCCCTTCCTTTAATATTTTCTTTTTTGTTTGTTTAACAAGTATTTTTCTACATACTATTTTCATTCCTCTGTTGATTTTTAACTATATTTTTAGGATTGTTTATTCAGTGATTGCTCTAGAGTTTGTAATATACACTCTATCTTATGAGGAACTTCTTCAGGTCAGTAGCAATGCAATTCTGGTAAAATATAGAAACTTTCTTCTGATACAGCTCCATTTTCTCTCCTATTCTTTGTGCTAAATTAATATACATTACACTTAAAAATGGTACAAGCCTAACTCACAGCACTATAACTATTGCTTCTTAGAAAGCTTAATTTTTTTAGAGAAACCAAGAGAAAAAAACCATTTATGTAGTTTCTTAGTCAGTTTGTCGGTTCAGGAGTAGGTGGCTTATAAACAACCAACATTTATTTCTTAGTTCTTAAAGCTGTGAAGTCCTGGATCAAGGCATCCACTTGCTTCCTGGTTCATAGACAGCTGTCTTCTAGCTGTAACTTCATATGGCTGAAGGGGCTAGGGAATCTCTCTGAGATCTCTTCTGTAAGAATACTTATCCCATTCATGAAGGCTCCACTCTCATGACATAAACATCTCACGTAGATGCCACCTCCTAATACTATCGCATGAGGATTTGAATCTCAACATGTAAATTTCAGAGATGGAACACAGTCACTCCATAACATTTAGTAATTTATATTTGTGCATATGCTTTTGGTTTCTTATGCTCTTTACTTCTTCCTGTGGATTCAAGTTACTGTTTGGTGTCATTTTCTTTTAGCCTGAAAGCCTTTCTTTAGTTTCTGTAAGGCAGGCCTGCTAGGCATGAATTATCTCAGTTTTTATTTATGTATGACTGTCTTTGTTTCACCTTCATTTTTGAAGGATAGTTTTGTTTTGTTGACAGATTTCTTTTTCTCTAGCACTTTGAATATGTCATTCCTCTGCCTTCTAGCCTCCATTGTCTCTGATGAGAAGTCAGCCATTAATCATATTGTTGTTCCCTGGTGTGTCATGAGTCATTGTTCTCTTGCTGCTTTTAAGACTTTTTTCTCATGCTTTCAGTGGCTTGACTGTGATGTGTTTAGATGTGTATCTCTTTGTGTTTATCTTACTTGGGTTCCTTGTAATTTTTGCGTATATATAATGTTTTGTTTCATAAAATTTGGGAAATTTCCAGCTGTTATTTCTTTAAACAAATTTTATTTTCCTTCCTTCATTCTCTGACCACATTGGTACATTTGAATTTGTTCTACAGTTTTCTGGACTTTTAGTCAGACCTTTTTACTTTCAATTTTTTCAGAGTGGACAGTTTCTTTTGATATATCTGCATCAGTGAGAAGTTTAGAAAGTAGATTTGACAGTGAAGATTATTATTTTTTTCTCTTATTGTCATTTTTCTCATCTGACCCCAATTTTTTAATTTAAATAAGTGACAAAGCCCAATGAATTTCTGAACAGGAGATAAATAGAGATGGTGGAAATACCTCAACCCTCAAAACCCAAGGCTTCTCTGTAAGTGGAGTGAAGGGAATAGTTTGGCTCAGATCAGTTTAGCTTTGGAACAAAATTTGCCTACTTCACTCAGAAAAACCAAAGCCCCACCATTACCATGACCCATCCTCTTAAGATGGTAATTTGTGGTCATTTACTTATTTATTTTTAAGCAAATCCTTTGTGTGTGTTTAGTTCCAGAGGGATTGGTTAAGTGGGCATAATAGTAGGTATCTTGTAGAATTATTGTAAGAATTAAATAAGTTAACGTATGTAAATATTTTAGAAAAGTGGCATATAGCAAGCATTCTCTTTGTATTAAGCTATTATTGTGATGATTATTTTTATAGTATTTCTTTGGTGTTTTAGAACCTCAGAAATGTCCTAACACACCAAATGAAGTGGCACCCCAGATAAAGATAATTTCTCATTGTAGCCTTGGGCCAGTCTCATTTCTGCAGAACTTGTATTACCCATGGTGGGAGGGTGATTCTAGTAAGTGCTTTGAAGAATCACCATGACGATATTTATCAGGTATGAAGTTCACAGTTGCCCGTGAATGGTGTCTACACAAGGTGGTAGAATCAGTTAGTGATTGAAGTCACATTTCATTTTGGTTAGTTTCAAAAAAGAATAGTCAAATCAATCATATGAAAATTTATTTTGTTGTAGAGATGCATTGATTGATTGGTTGCCTCCGGCACTTGCCCTGACCCAGCTGACACTCTAACCACTGAGCCAAACTAGTTAGGGCCATTATGACATTTTTTGACCAACCACTATAAAATATAATCACTTTTTGAAACCTATATTTGATTTAAAAGCATTGAATTTGTGAACCTTATGTAAAAGTTTCATCTAGAAAACCCCCCAGTATCAATTCCCTTAACTAGGGAGCCTTGAATAACTCTAATTAGAGCCGTTGTTGGCTTTACTACAATTCAGGTTCCCACAGAGGGCTTAATCAACCTTTATGCATAATAAACACCCAGTAAAGTTGAAGTGTAATCCGTGTGTGCAAAGGGCGTGGGAAAGATGCTATCCTGGGAGATAACACTGGTCCTTCACAAAGTAGTTAAAACTAACCAAGGTCTGAGTAAAGCCCTACTTGTCTGTCTCAACAGTTCTGTTATACCAAATGTAAATTCTCACATTATTTTAGTACATTCAAGCCTTAGATGAAAATATGCATGTAACATTGGCAATACTCAATTTTCTTGTCTGTAAATTCAAAGACAAGTTACGCATTTCCAACTCGTTATAAAACTTTCAATGTTCAATAATATGTGAATATTATTATAAATATCTGTCTTATTGTTATTGTTTACATATGTCAATGTCTTTCATGATCATTTTAATAATTCCCTCAGCATTAAGTGCTTTGTGAAAGTGAGCAGTGAATAGGTGCAAGCTGGTTATTCAGAGTCTATCCTATTTGGAATAAGTGTTTAGTAACATTGTGCTGATCATTGTTCCACACAATTCTAGGTAACCTAAAAGTTTCTTTGTCTTAATATTAGGTGTTGTGAGGAAAGGAATGAGGGGAATCGTGGTGTTGAGTAGTGGCCATAGGTTGAACATTTATGGCTTGCTGAGAAGTCTTTATGACTGAAACCCACACCAGGAGGAAAGAGACTTACTCTCACCATTTGAACAGTACTTACCAGTAATTTCTGTGACCTCTACCTGATTTTTCCTTTTCTATTCAGACATGACTAAGGAGAAGAATCCTGGAAGTGCTATTTTCTGTGACTGCAGGTGACTCACAGTTTGGTTGTGAAGTTTGTTGTCTGTGATTGAAACCTCTGACTTGGTTTATAAGTTGCTACCTCAGATTTCTTTTGCTGTGCTTATCATTTATCGCTCAAATGAGGATGTCATACTGACATAACATGCAGCTTGCTAAAGAGCATTTTTGCTCTTTATTTATTAAAAAGTATTTCTTGAGTGTTACGATAAGTACAGGGGACAAAGTAGTCAACATGGGACAGCCTCGCTTGGCTCCTTGGTGGCTCTGGCTCATCTGCTTTGAGGAGGCTGCCTGTGCTGCCTCCATTTCCATTTCCCTATGTATATTGTTGACCTTCCACGAACAAATCTCTGTACTACCTGAGTCTATTGCTTCTGGCTATAATCCATATTGCTCTTACTATCTATAGTCCCTGTTATTGAGCTTTATTCTAGGAAAGGCACTGTGTCAAGTGCCTGGGAGGGATCATCATATTTAGTCCTCACAGCATCAGGTACTATTATTTTCTCTCTTCAACAAGAAATGAAACAGGACTTCGAAGAATCTAAGTACCTTATTCCAGGTTACACAGGTCCCACCTGGTAGAGCTGAAACTACTACCACAGTCTCACTCTAGAACTCAACACTTAACTACTATGATAAACTTTTTCATACTCTCTTTTATTTTCGTTGTTTAGTCTTAGTAATTCTTAACTGAAAGTGTTGTGTATATGGGGGATTGGGTAGGGGAAGTGTGTTAATTAGTGTTTTTGAATTATAAAGAGAAAATAAATACCTCTTAGATCTTCCTCCCCAGGGATTCTGATCTGCCCCATGGTGGTAGGAGGGATCTGAAATTTGATTTGAAAAAAAGTCCCCCAGAAATTTCGTTTTTGAAAACCAGCAGGGAACAGTTACATTTGCTGCATCCTGGACAACTTAGTTCTACTTCACTTGTCCAGGCATCTGATTTCCAGCTGGACTCTTTGCTGGCATCTGACTTTCATCATTCTTTTTCTGGGTGTCTGACTCTGTTTCCTGACCCCACATTAGATGGGAGCACTGTAGCTCCCAGTTTTATCCCTCTCTCCCCTCAGTTGCTCCCAAAGAGGCTGTTGGCTTTTAGGCGGGGGTCGCTCATGGCCTCTTTCTGTCCATAGTATAAAAATAATCTTTTATCACTTTCAATATTTCCTCCCTCAGGGCTTTAATTTTTAATAGGAGGCAAATAATTTTAGTATCACAGATTCAGGGTAAATTGGATGCAGAAAAAAGGTCCTAGAAGATATATGACCAGAAGTCAATTCCTCAACTTGGTGTTTTCAAGTGACCTCTGAGCCATGTGAACGTTCAATAGAAAAATAGCAAACAGAGTTCTCTGCTGACTTTGAAAATTGTGTAAATTCCTGGTATTATTTCATTAAATCCAATAAATGGTCATTCAGTTCCTAATATTAGAACACTTTAATAGACATTACACATGACATCAAAGTGAGTGAGACATATAAACACAGCTCTTAAGAAGCCTAGAATGAAGAACACAAATGCAATGAATGATAATAAAAAGCAGGAGTTTAAAGCAATGCCTGTGGAATCCTTGAAGGCTGTTAACTTTTTCAGTTGTAGGTTTTTTTGGGATTTAAATCACAAGAACCGTATTTTATTACAGCCTCACGCAAAAGGTGACCGTTAAACCATCAGGAACTGAAGTAGAGAGTGATGGGAGTGAGCAGGGGGAAGAGCGGCTAGAGAGGAAGGAAAGGGCCAGTTTGTGCAGAGTGTTGAATACTGTCTATGTTTAGTGTTATCTGTCTATGGGTTCAGTTCATACAATGTGATGAATTAGCTTATTTTGATTTCTATTGACATAGACTCTCTCCTAGCTTTTCAAGGGATTGATGCTGAATGTGTTTCCCTGAGGGTAACAGAAATGCACAGCCTCCTTTTATTTATTGTTTAGCAAGTCTGTGTGGTTCATACCAAACTCAGGGTAAAATGGCAATTCAGAGAATCAGGTGGAACCATAGTTTCCTTCAGTCGGCACTTACATATTATGTGCCCATTACACCAAAAAGAGAAAAGATAGATCCTACCATTAAAAATAATTGCCATCATACGAAGTGACATGGTCAACCTGTAGTAGTCTGAAAGCTAATTTTTTATAGCCATGTCTGAGGTTCAGCAGCAGAAAGCTGGCTATTATGCTTATTACTTTTCACCTGCCCCCCACTGAGAACACTAGCACCATGTAATTGTTTTCCGTATTGTCATCCCTTCCTCTTCCCTTCCGATCACCCTAAACTTCTATTCCATTATCTCAACCTAAAAAGTTAGGCTAAATTGGTTAACCGTTTGTATGAAGTAAAAAAATCTTCCTAAAATCTCCTTTCCATTCTGTTCCCTAAAGTTTGAGTTGTCCCAATCTTGCCATATATTTATGCCTGTCAGCTGCATTTTCTCAAGGAGACCATTCATTACCCTTCTTGAGTAGAGTGAAATTTAAGTTTCCCTTCAAATGTCAGGAATCCAGGATTCTGTTTGGATCAGTGACTTTGAAATGATTGCTGGTACATAAACTGCCATGTATTGCCGCTTTAAAAATCTAATTTGGCTAAAGGGGCATGAAGTTATTTATCACAAACTGCAATGGATTACATGTATCTACTCATCCATCTGTGCAACAGACTTGTATTCAAATTCCTGTAGCTAGTTTCTTGGAATACAAAGGCGAACGCCAACTATAGCCAATCTACTTTACGTACTGCCCGTGGTTTATATGGTATCATAGTCACAAGAGAATAATTAGACTATGAAGAGTGTATCAGTAACTTGATTTCTTTAGAACTTTAGTAATGAGCCACTTAGGGGACAATGAGTTTATACTGGTCTATATTGATTCCAATTGCAGAATCAACTCATAGCTGAGAGAAATCAGCATGGCATCTGGTAGTTAAGGAAGGATTAGCAGAGAAGCTGGGACTGTACAGAAGCCTTGAAAGATGATTGGTAATTAGATAAGTGAAGGCAAAGAGACATATTTTTCCACTGGGGGAAGGTTGAGACATAACCTCCCTTCCTCCAATGCCAAGGCTGTTTTCCAGTCCTGTGTATCTGCAGTTTCATTATAACTGGTCACAGAGAGTAGGACCAGTTTAAAGCCAACACATCTGATTTTAGCATTCATGCTGTGGCAACATTGACAAGTTATTCATTTGTTCTTTTATTTCTATCAGTCAGGTGAACAAAAGATACAGAAACTTAAGAGAAATCATCCTGAGGCAGGTTAGTAAGAAGCTAGGGAAATTCCCTGGCAAGTAGAATGGGGAAACCGAGGCAGATAGTTAAACAAATGGTCAAGCAATAAACAGCCAGCTAATAAATCACAAGACCCTATCCATCCTAACCAAAGATGCTTAAGGCAGTAGCATTTGGTTTACATCTCTTCTTCCCAACCAGAGATAGAGTAGCTTAAATGACCCTACTCAGGGAGATAGATAATAGAGACCATTTAGTGCCAGACAAACCCAAGACAGAGGTAAAACTAACCAGAGAATGATTTCAAACCCCAGTATCTGCTCATTTTGATCTATCAGTACATTAAAGAACATTCCTGGGAAACTGATGAATATTCTGATTGAGACCGCCCCTAAAACTCCTGCATGCAGAAAACAGATAAAAACTCTCAGGACAAAGGACCCACTGTCGGCCCTCCTTTTGTCTAACTTTTCAAAGGGCCAAAGCAGCTCTGCCTAAGCTCAATCCTGTTCCTGTGATTTTGCTTCCTCCACTCTAAGCCCTTCCTTTGTCTCACTGTCCCGAGCTTTATGAACATATTCTCAAAATCCCTTAGACTTGGGTTTTGAGTTCTTTCCTGCATGAAGTTAAGAACCCATATATTCCAAGCCCTGCGGGGACACACCTGGCAACAATCTCATCTAAAGGGTGTCTACAGTATGATTAATTTATCATTTTTATGTGAAGTGAGGGGATGCTCCTTGAAGGATCATTTTTGTTTGTTTGGGGTTTTTGCTTTATTTTACTTCCTGTTTATAGTATACAATTAGTTTATAGTGGGTATGCAATAAATATTGAGGATACTGGGTAAAGAAAGGGGGTAGAGACTATAATTTCCCATTGTCTTTTAGGAGGTAATTTTAATGGAGGTAGGAATGAGGAAACTATGAACCTGCAAACAGTGATTTTGCTGTGTTGAGAAATCATTTTTTTTTTTCTAAAATCATAGACTTTCAGAAACTCTGCTGTTTGAAAACCATATTAGTTAGAATGAAATAGCCCATTTTACACAGAGGATCTGACTCACTTGGAGACAACAGGAATTACTAATTCATGTTCAGAGCTATAGATAAGGAATTTCTAAATAAAACACACTAAATTTATCTTGACTTTGTAGTTTCCAAGGAAACAGAACCTTGAGTCCACTTGACAGTCCAGACAGGATGTAAACCTCTTCCATCAAGCTGTTGCTTCACTTTGAGCAAAAAAAAGCTCTGTTTCATTGAAATTTTACCTGATCTTCACCCTTTCCACAAATCCTACAATAACCCTGCCTCTTCCTTTGTTTGATGAAGGTCATTACATAGTTGCTTTGAAGTGTCTTTCTTTGTTGTAGCAGGAAAATAAACCTATTTTCTTTCCATTTGCATGAAAAAGCTGGGGTAGCATTACTTATATCAGACAAAATAGACTTTAAAACAAAGGCTATAACAAGAGACAAAAAAGGACCCAGCTATTCCACTTCTGGGTATTTATCCATAGAGACCCAAAACAGTAATTTGAAAAGACAAATGCATCCCTGTGTTTGTTGCAGCATTATTTACAATAGAAGAAAAGATAAAAAAGATGGTTTATATATACAATATTCCATATTACTCAGACATAAAAAAGAGTTAAATTTTGCCATTTCAACAACATGGATGGACATTGAGGGCATCATGTTAAGTGAAATAAGTTAGACAGAGAAAGATAAATACCATATGATTTCAGTTATATGTGGAATTTAAAAGATAAAATAAATAAACAAAAAAAAAAACAGAAACAAACTCGTAGATACAGAGGACATTTTGATGGTTGCCAGATGGGAGGGGTTTTCAGGGAATGGATGAAGAAGGTGAAGGGATTAAGATGCCCAAGTTGCCAGTTATAAAAATAGTCATGGGGATGTAAATTACAGCATAGGGAATATAATCAATGACACTGTAATAACTATGTATGATGTCAGATGGGCACTAGACTTATCTGGGTGATCACTTCCTAAGTTATATAAATGTCTAATCACTATGTCATACACCTGAAACATATAATATTGTATGCCAACTGTAATTGAAAAATAAAAGATTATTTTAACAAAAAAGAAAATAAACCTATTTTATTAGATTATAATTTTTTCCTGTGACTTTTATCAGATTGGCTTTATCAAACCTTAATAGTTTACATCATGGTTTCAGAAGAAAAAGAGACTATTTTTCTGTACCTGCTCAGTAGTATTTGCTTCAAAGATTATTGATCTTTGCTTAATAATCTTCGTTTCAAATAATCTTTGTTTCAAAATACATACACTGCCTCTAATGGAGAAGGTGATTTGATGTAAACTAGGTATTTGGGTAAATTACTCATTATAGAAGCATGCATATAGGAGTGTAATATCTTGGTCATTCCAATGCTTGGGGAATGTAAAAATTTAGAAAATTTCCTACTGCCACAGGGAAGACAGTTTGTCTCTTTTGTACAATGGTATTTCCCAAGCACCTAACAATGTCTGGCATGTATTTTGTTCTCATTGTGTATTTATTGAATGATACACACACTCACACTCACAGCTTTGCTGTAAAGGGCTAGAAGGACTACAGTGAATGTAGTTTCAGTCTTAAAACAAAATAGAGGTGATTGTTTGATCAGCTTGTTTGTTCTTACCTTTTATAACCTGATATGTGGGTCTTTACCTCTATTCACACTGTCTTCATTTATGATGCCTTCTGCATTATAATAATCTTTAATTACTTTTTAAAAAAATATGTTTTTATTGATTTTAGAGAGAGTGGAAGGGAGAGGGCTATATAAACATCAATGTGAGAGTGAAACATTTATCAGCTGCCTCCTGTGCCGGAGCCCGCCGGCAGAGTCGAACGGTCCTGAGGAAGGGGTGAGGATGAAGAAAAGACAGACACAAAAAAGATGGGATCGGGAGGGCTGCAGCTCATTCCTGTTGCCAGCTGCCAGCCCCGAGTTTATTTTCCCAGCTCAATTTATACAGACACTGTTAATTTTTCTGAATAGCACCCCGCTCTGCATTCCTACCCCTTGAGTAGTTCCTTCAAGGCCGTTGAATGCTATCTCAGAGTAAACACCCTGCCTCTTGCAGGAGCTCTGACGTTGGTGCCTATCTTTGTTTCGGCTTCTAATGGGAACTTGCGGGGAGGATTGAGTCCTTGGCTTGGTATGTGGCTTGACTGTCCTTTAACCCTTCAGGCCGGGACCAATATCCTGATAAGCTTTTTTGGAAGTTAAGGCCATAAGCTAAATTAGTATTGCCTTGGTGCCTCAAGGACTGGGTCAGGGAGCAGGAGAGCACCTCTGCAGCTCACCCAGGCAGCTCCTTTGTGCCTGGGGCCATAGCAGCTCATCCACATCTCCCTGGAAGCAGGGGAGCACATCTGCAGCTCACCTAGGCACTGTGCCTGGGGCCACAGCAGCTCACCCACATCTCCCAGGGAGCAGGGGAGCACATCTGCAGCTCACCCAGGCAGTTCCTCTGTGCCTGGGGCCACAGCGGCTTCCCACACTCCTGTATGCCCCCTACTGAGGATCAAGCCCACAACCTGAGCATGTGCCCTGCCTGGGAATCGAACTAGTGACCTCTTGGTTCATAGGTCAATGCTCAACCACTGAGTCACACCGGCCAGGCTTTAATTACTTTTTGTTACTTAAAATATAAAATCAAATTCTCAGCTAGCTATTAAAAGATCTACACACTCAATCAACCTTTTCCTGTTGCTATCCTGTTACCTCCTTACCAGAAACAAGAAACAGTTTTTGAAATTCCAACTTAAGGTGACAGCAATTGCTCCTCAGATATTCAGGTGCTTCCTTGACCTCCCTGTGGAGCCCAATGACTAGTTTTGGCTGAGGTGCAGTGAACAGTGGCTTGAGTCGCTTCCAGCTTAAGGTAGTTAGAAGCTGTTGTGCCTTCCCCTCTCTTTTTCTCTAAATGATGTAGCCATGTTGTAAATGCATAATTCCCAGATAGCTGAAGGGAGCCTGCCTACATCAGAATTTACATAAGGCACAGGAGTGACAAACAAAGCTCTATTGTGCTAAAGCATTGGGATTGTTTGTGTTACAGCAGTTTGCATTATTTACTCTGCATGATACAACATTTATACTCAAGCTGTTTCTCCAGTCTGGGCTGCCCACCTTTCTACATCTCTATCAGAAGCTTTTTTATTTCTCAGGGTCCAGAAATAGCTCTACCAATTTTGAGAAGCCTGTCTCATTGCTCCAAATCAAAGGGGAAGATTGACCTATTTTTCCCTTAGATAACAGTTTCAACACTTATTTAGAATTAACTGCTAATGGACTAGCGAGGATGGCCTGGATTATTGTTTACCTCTTTCAGTAGAGTTGTAATTTGTCTCCTAGCTTCGTTATGAGTTTCTGCATTTTTCACTACCTTGTGATCCCCAAAGACCTAGGACAAAATGTTTGTGTGCTCCTCCTAGTGATTAATTTCAAGATAGATTTATTTTCTGAACATTCTAACAATGACGTTTTTATTGGAAATGTCCAAGATTTTGAGGCATGTAGATCTTTTTCTCAGACAAGTTTTGAATAGGATTTGCTCCTTTCTAACGCTATTTTTATTCCAATTTGAGTAAATTGAAATTGACATAAGAAATTATGCTAAATAGTTACAAATGACATCAGCCACTGCTATTAGCCATTGGTGATTTAAATGATAATCTAGTGGTAGTCGCCAGGGAAACCTGCATATTTTCAATGGAACTCGATACCTTTCCTTGACCATGAAGATCCCAGTATGTGATGGGGATATTCTGTTTCCCATGTTATGGATATACGAACCTCTCTCTGGCAGTAGGTCTGTCCAAGTTTGTCCCTAATCATTTTAACCTCAGATTTGTGTGTGTGTGTGTGTGTGTTTAAGCTCTCTTCCAAATAGATCAGAAATTTCATAACTGACTCACCAGCAAGCCTCTTCTCTAGCCTTGCAAGAAATAACAAGTTCAAAGAGAATAGGGGTGTTCTTTTCAGAACTTTGGAGCACTCATTGTGTCTAAAACACTGAAGATAAGGCCATGTATTGTTTTCATCTGTTATACCCATTATATCCTCCCTCTCTTCATAAGAGGCAGTAAAACACTGATGGAATTCTGTGGTAGCCCTTTCAAGGTCAGTATTCTCCCTGAGTATATCTGGGAACATGAATCTTTTCCAATTGAATTGTAGATACTAAGTTAACTAGAGGTTTATTTCATTTTACACCCTTTTTATGAAAAGTCAGGTGTAAGTCCAACTTTATTTGAAATGCCCTAGGGAAGCTGGCTGTATAAAGAGACCTTAGGTTAATGTTTTTGTAGTTTAAATAATCACCATTGTATCAATTTGGAATTTTATAAATTGGCTTCTGAGATTAAGGACTTGCCTATAGTGAGTTATCAAGCTTCCCATGATTGTTGCATTTCTTTCTTTTACCTATTCTTATATTTCTGGGTTGACACCAAATACATATCCTTCCTCTTTCCTCAGGTTTCCCTATTTTTTTTAATTAAAAAAATCATTATTTTATTACAAAATTTTTCAGAGTGTTTTGATAATGATATGCACCTTTGGGAGAATTCCTGCCTTTGTTAAGTTAATTACAAAACACTTTTTAACTGTAAGGTTAGGTTCTATACATGGATCTAATCCTAGCCTTGCTATGAGACTCCAAATTATTGTTATTTAAATAATTTTGCATTAAGAAGGAAGCAAAATTAAGTAGAGGATTACTTTCATCATGCGCTTGTTATCACACCCATATTACACCCATAAATTGTAATTCTGTACCAAGTTTGACATAAACTTTGGCTCCCACAGAGCTATTCCAGGGAGGATTGTCATTTCAAGTGGAACCTATATTCTGAACCCGATGTCACATTTGAATAGATTAGTAAAGTGATAGTAACACATTAGTAAACTGAGCCTGGGAGAGATCAGACAAACATCTATATTCCTTAGAAAATGCTCAGTTCATTGTAAACTCTCAATTAATATGTGAAGATTGACAGAATAAATGAACTTGCCTGAGATCAATATCTATTAAGAGACAAAACAACATCTGGGCTTAGGATTCTCTGTCGTTTCCACTGCACTCACTGTCTCCAAGCTCCAGCCTCATGAACTATAAATTGTCCGTTTTGGATTTTCAGAAGCTTAATGAAAATTTTATTTTCTTCATGACTACTTTGACTACATTAAGTGATAGTTGACAGTAATATATAGAGAGACTAAAGTGTACACTTTAGGCATAGCAGGAGACAGCTATGAATTCTGCTACTGACTCGTCTCTTTTAAACAAATCAAAAGGAAAAAACTAAGCAAAAATTAGAAGCAAAGATTCATTAATTTTAGGTTCCAAATAGTACTGTAAAAGAAAGTACAGCTTGAGTAAAATAGATGATTAGGAGGATTAGGACCTGTGTCTTCTTGCTATTTTAAAGAGGCATTTAAAGAGAGATTCTCTTACTAAATTGGATCCAGATGAAATCAACAGCAGTTTATCAAACACATCCAGAAAGCCCAAGGAGTAGAAATATTTCATTTTGAGGAACACCAGCTGTGAAAGTGGTATCATAAAACTAAGGACATTCCAAATAAAAGCTTTAACTGGCTGCTGGCTCACAGCACAGATGGGATATGGGATATTCAGCACACACTTGGTAATTGTCAGCTATCACTGCTATTAAAAGAGAGAAAAGGTAAAGAGAGAGTCCTACTGGATTTCTTTCTCGGCCTCTATAGAACTTTCTCTCCAACGGGTTCGATCTGTGATCATCTTCTAACACCTAGGGCCTTTCATTTTGCCTTGTTCAACCCAATTTCTTGTCGCCTTATATTCCCCAGCAGACTGTGAGTTAATTGAATGAAGAAACAGCATTTCTTTCTGTTCTCACCACAGAGCCTAGCAGGGTGCCTCTCACACAGTATTTAAGGCAGAGAAAAGAAGAAAGGGAAAGCTGTAGAAAGCAAGCAAGAAATATTGTCAACAGATGGTTTAAATATATTGAGTTTTTGGCATATTCCAAGTTCTTCACAACCCCCTTCTCATTCAATCCTAGCAGTCAATCTGTGGTGTCGGCGATATTAGCTCTAGTCCATGGATAAGGGAGTTGAGATTTAAAGAGAGTAATTTACTGAAGTCTCACAGTCTGTAAGTTGCATCTTTTGACTCTAAGATTCTATGTTTCATCCAATTTGGAAGGAAGGAAGGGAGGGAGGGAGAAGGAGGAAAGAAAGGCAGAGAAAAAATATAGAGGGAAGGAAGACGGGAAGGAAGGAAGAAGTTCAGGAAGCAGGAATGGAGGGAGGAATTTTTTTTGGATCTGGTTAGTAACTAGGAATATGCTTTGACTTATAAGAAGCTATTGCAGTTTTTACTTATCTGAGACTTTTCATGCCCACATGCAAAAAGTATAAAACTGTAATTATAGAATAGAGGTGAGCTCTTGTAACATAGCCTTGAAAAAATTCAATTCCAGTGAGTTCTGTAGCATGTTTTTCTCTGGGAGATAAGATGACTTACATACAAACAAAACTAAAACTTAGAGCTACATATACCAAAACTGTCATCTTAACTGGGCCAGGACTGAGACCATTCTTTAAGAGTAACAAATTAATTGCCTTTTACCAACGGAAATGTTTAAACCAGGATGTTGGCCTGTTTCTTGGTTTAACAGTAGTGTCATTTTGATAAGTCTCTGGTTGAGAGGCAGAGCAGTGTCCAAGTTCATTATCAGAACCTTAAAATTCCCATTTCACATTGTTTCCTGTCATAAGATGATTTATTGTTTTAATTCTCAGTACAACATTTAATATATTAAGAAATGTTCTTCACAAAGACCCCACGTGGGGTTTTGTTCTGTTAAGCTAAAAATAAAAAACCAAAGTGAGAGGCAATGAGCATTTATTCGAGATCAAAGAATTACAATCTGCTGGCGTAGATTCCATCAGAAACCCAACTTGTGTCTCAATTACAGGGTAAAGTCAAGGTTATTATTATTTTTTATGAGGAAAAGAAGGGAAATGATTACATGAATAGAAGCAGGGAGTTTCTGTTGGTGTTAACAAACTGAGTTACTATTTAGCTATATGTGGCTGGTTACTGATTCTATCTTCAGAAAGAATGTCCATAATTAAGAGTTCTTATGGTCAGGAAGTCTGCTTTCCTGTTAGTTCTACACATAGTTGTAAGAACGTTGGTTTGGCTCATTTCAAAGATCGTTTTGCCCATTTCGAACATTCCAAAGGTTCAAGGGGCAAGACGTGTAGGCAGCTCCTCTAATGGCTGCTGTGGCTCTATTTTAGCCCTTGGGATGTGTGACGTGCTATACTCTCCTATAAAAGAAACAGATGGATCACGTGTCTTTTCCAAATGCACACATTGAAGAGGAATGAAACACAAAGGATGCTTTAAAAAATCATGAGTTGGTTTAGGAGCTTGAAGAGTGAAGGGAACTTGAAGAATGAAAGAAATTACACTGTGATGTCACAGCGGTGGGCAGACCTCTCTGCTGTTAGGTTTAAGGAGGAAGCGACCTAAGGTAAAGGTGATATAAGATCTGCAGAGCGTCTGCTGGAAATGGAGAGAATGGTTATCGTTGGCTTTTTAACACTTGTTTGGGTATTGTACTTCCCTAAAGCTGAAGGGATTACGTCTAAAGGCACACACTTTAAAAAAAATGAGTAATATTTGAATTTAAAACATTCTAAAAGTCTTTTTAACATGTGCTTTGGAAAATAAAATTCTAATTAAATATCCACCATTGACCTGGTAAAGGTCTCATGTCAGGTTTCCTCATGATCTTAAGTTTTATTCATTAATTTTTGACAGAAAGACTGAGATCTTATGATTTTTTTTTTAAACCCAATCCTTTCTGATGGTTTTTGAAAACAGGAGGAACAAATGTCAGAAAAGCTACAGCCACACAATGTATTTTACATGATATAGTTGTATGATACTATTTGCATTTAAGAATAATGTAATTTTAAAGAAACGTCCGTGCTCATTTACAATAGAATCACGTTTTCTTTTGAAAAGAAATAAAAGAAATCATATATTAAATTCAGGGAGAGAAACATCTCAGGAACATTGTTATAAAATTACACTTTGTACTTTATACATTTATTTGGCTGAGGAAATCTTTTCAGAGGATTGGGATTTGAATTGTCAAGAAATTTTTAAAAATGAAAAGAAATGCTAACAGGCAAAATCAGAAACATCTGGTTGTAGCCAAAACAAATAGGCTGGTGACAGGCCCAGCATAGTGATGACGCAGAGCAGGCTCAGAGATCCAGCCCTCCTGAGTCAAGTCCTGCTTCCGCTCTTCGCGTGACTCTGGGCAGGTCACTGAGCCTCTCTGTGCCTTCTCACTTTCCTCGTCTGTAATGGGGATAATAATCGCACCTACTTCATATGGTATAGTGAGGATTAAGTGAAATGTATGTTACACAGGAGAGTGCTTGACACGAAGCATGTTCTGCATAAGCGCTTGCCATTATTACTGTTATGGAGAGATGTTGGGGATCAGGTGGACACCCCGATACTGGGAGATCGCTGGGAAACCAAAGAACAGAGCGAGGAGCTAATAAGAGCAAATATTAATTACACGTCTGTTGTGGGAGAGGACGGTGATGAGTTCATGAGCAAATTTAAGCCCTAGTTTAGTCCACACGCATGCACACACACACAGGTGTGCACACACACACTGTTTTTATTTAAAGACACACAGGAAAAAGATGTAGTAATAAAAATTTTAAAATAATAATTTAAAAAAGATTATAAAATATTTCATAGTTTATGAATGTAAATATAATGAATATAAATATTGCAAGTAAATTCAAGGTCTCTAACAGAGAACAAAATGGTATGTATTTGCATAACTTGTAGATATTGGTGAAGTTTTATTTTTCTGTAGATTTTGACATAACTCTACTCTTTGGGTATCAGGTTACTTGCTTTTATTTTAGTCTTCATTTTCACTACTCATGGTTGTAATCATCCTAAAAGGTAGGCTTCCCAGAAGGTTACTTTTAGGCCCACACTTAGATAAGAGAACATTTTCTCTACCCTCATAAAAAGAACACATTGGATACAAATTGTTCTCACAAATTTAAGAAGTGGGGCTGGGTGGAAAAAGGAGAAAGAACAAAGGATTGAAGGAGATAAGAGCTGACTTTAGAAGAAACATTGAATATGCCCATCATACAGGAGAAATGGTTTTCTCAAGCCCTAAGGGGGTTTCAAATGAATCCACAACAGCAGAGACTAAAAATAGGTTTGAAAGTTAACAGGCCAGTGGACAAAATAAATACTTAGGATATAAATTAAAGCAGCAGGAGAGTGAATTATGTGTTAACCAAGTGAAATTTGCCTTGAATGAAAGGCTCGGAAGGTAATGAAAATGAAATTAAAGCTTGCTGTTTGTATAGGAGTAGTGGCTTCTGTTATTTCTGAAAAGTTAGAAAGTAGTTTGAATAAATAGCTTGATTTGAGCTTTAATTTTAATTTTAGCATGACCTTTGTTTGAGCCATCTCTGAAATAGCAACATCTGAAAAGAGAAGCCTTTACATGGGCACAGTATAGAATTATCCAAGAGGAGAGAGGCATGGGAAATAAGTGTACTGGTAGCTGGAACAGGAAAACTGTGGGGTAGAGGTAAGGTGGAAAATTAAGAGAGAGGAGGAAGGGGCATGACTGTTATGTTCCTGAAAAGCCCACCGCTGATGTTCTTAAGAACACTACTAAGGTGAGAAGACTGAAGAGAGTTAATTTAAGTCAACTGGATGGTAAAGGTTAAAAATGTAAACCATAGTTCTCCACCTAGATCAAGAAAATAGCTGATGGCCAGTGTTTGAAATAATTTTGGATTTTCTAAAACTCTTGCTTGAAATTTCAACTTTGAGGTTGAGGTAAATTTTGGAGGGAAAAAACATGTTTGAGGATATGATACTTTGTTTTTCATGTGCACTCACCTGGTAGAAAGACATGAGCATGATATTTAAAAGGGACAGAAGATAATTCTACCTTTTCTACCACTCCCCCCCCCCCAATCAGTATAATTCTTTTTCTTCTAATGTCTGATTAATTTTTAGTCTGATCTAATTTTTTCAAAGATATAATTTTATTATTTAAGTCTCTAGGCATGGACAGAGTAGGCAGTTTCTAGCTAATGCTATTTGAAGGGTGCACGAGGCTTGTTCTACCCTAATATCTTAGCTACCCTAATATCTTAGTCTTTAAAGGGAGCATGTGCCTTCCCTGTTCAGTCTAAACTTCTGAGCATCCAAATATTTGCTATGGGTTTGTATTGGTGTCTTGCCACTTTAAAAATGCGTACACATTTCATGTGGAAGAATGGTTTTGATGTTGATGAAGCTGTTTCCCATTAGAAAATAAACACTTCTTATGCATCATGTTTGTTTCATCTTGGGAGAAATAAAGAAGCCAACTCTAAGAGAGTGGGTAGTATAAATCTTATTGGATGAGGGTGGGTGGGGAGGACAATGTAGTGGAACAAATAGAATAAGCCCAAGGAGAATACCCAGTGAGAGCTCTGGTTAGAACATTTGATGTGGTGAATCCATAATTGATGGCTTTTCATAGTACATATTTATATATGGAATTGGAGAGGGAAAGACTAATGATAGAAGTGGCTCTAAAAACAATTAGTTAATGAGCAATAACAATGTGGTAACTTCTCTCGTAGGGTTTACATCCTTAAAGATGAATAATATGTGATTCTGGATCTCAAGAAGTTTACTATCCATTGGATAGGCAGATACTCTTTTAAAAAAACCAGCACACAAAATGTGAAAAGTGCTATGTGGGCACAGTTCTAAGTAATGTCAGAAGAGAGCTTGTCCATTGTGTTTAGGGTAATCAGGGGGGTCTTCACAGAGGAAGTACTATTTTAGCAGAATCTTAAGGGTAGACAGCCGTTTACCAGGTAGAGAAGAAAGAAAGAAATTCCTGATAGGGACATGGAAAGAAAAATCATAAGGTATTCAGGAAAGAATGAATTATTCTATATGATGGAAAGTAGAGTTTACAGATAGGAGGAGTTGTAGCAAAACATTAGAGGTAACAGGGCCTGGCACTTACACAGGACTGGGAACAGGCAGACTGCTCCAGTCACACAGACTAGAAACACTCAAGTTTCACGGGACACTGGCATGAGTACACAGAAGGGACCTGCCTCAGTAGAGGGGAATAATTACCCTTGGACTGATCACTTCTCCAGTTCCAATAAACAAATCTTAAAAGCAAGTTCCAAAAAGATGAAACTGGTACCAGGTAACTTAACAGGGTCACAGAACAAGCTCAAGAATATTTATAGGAATCTAAAAATATTTAGTGCCAAAGAAGGTAAAATTCAGAATGTCTGGCATCCGATTAAAAATAACTGCTCCAGCTGGTTAGAGCCTTGGCCCATGGACTGAAGGGTCCCAAATTTGATTCTGGTCAAGGGCAAGTGCCTCAGTTGCAGGCTCCTTCCCAGGCGATCCCCGGCCAGGCTCAGGCACGTGTGGGAGGCAACCAGTCAATGTGTCTCTCTCGCATCAATGTTTCTCTCTCTCTTCCTTCTCCCTTTCTCTCTCTCTAAAAATCAATAAAACCATCTTTTAAAAAATACTAAAAAATCTTATCACAGTGTACACACTAAATATGTGTAGCTAATTGTATGTTAATTACTTAACTCAATAATACTACTTTTTTTTTTTTTTTTAAGATTCTTTGGGAGTGGAAAAAATAATTGTACTTGAAGTAAGCCTTTGCTTTTTAAAGACATTAACGCATGTCTATTTGTAAACATTTTTATAATTATAGATGCCTAATAGTACAAATATACTCTTTTGTTCGGAGACTTGAATTTCTGCTAACACTGCATCTGAAGCACAAATGCACCATTTAAAAATGAAACAAAGTAGAGGTGAAAATAGAGGTCAGGAATGCAAGGCGTGCTAATTCAAAATGTAATCTTGACATTTAGTTGAGATAAATATCTCTCCTTCTGCATTTGTACAGAATTGAAAATTGACTAGGACATTAGTGAGAACACCCAAAGACTATTGGAGCTGAAATGTAAAAGTAAAGTGGCATGGGATTTGTGATTTATGAATATAGCCTGGTTCAGTAAAGGGAGAAGTAAATTTTAATATCTCAAGCATATACCTTGCTAAATAATTTCTCAGTGTAAAATTGACTCCATGAGCTGAAAATTAGCCAAAAAGAAATGTAGAGCTGGTATCCAGGAAAAGCTAAGAGGGCAATTAGCCCTTTTCTTGTCAGTGTTAAGATTATTTGCTATCATGTACTCTCTTTTATTTGACTTGATGTGGTTTAAAAAAATCCTGGTAAATAGAGTTTCACCCCATCACCTTTCAGTCACTTTCTTTGAGTCTGCCCCTTAAATTTATAGTCTTTGAGGTCAATAAAATCATGATCTTCAGTGTATGTAGTTCTCAATTTTATATAATCACCCTTATTCACTGATGATTTTAAACCTATTTTGGCATTTATACTTTGTTGATATCATCTACTCAATCTAACTCCATTATCCAGGCTCCCAAGAGCTTCTATTTTTCCCTTTGGCTGCCTTCCTTTGGCTTTTGGTAATTGACAGCCTTACTTTGTGTGTGTGTGTGTGTGTGTGTGTGTGTGTGTGTGTGTTCTTTCTCCTTCTTGGAGAAATTAAACATGGTACATGTCAAACAGTAAATGGACTTCTTATTGACAGCTTAATAAAAATATTTAGTAGGAAGAAAGTAAAATGGTTAATAAAAATGAGTTTAAGTTTCTTCTGCTATTCAGTTATTTGAGCTTGCTTTTTAGCTGAATTTGTGATTGGTCTTCATTTTAGTGACTATGCATATTTCCCTTGAGCCACCATCATCATTTCTTTATATTAGTCAAAGGATCTTCTTTCCTTTAAAACTTTCTACATTTCATGTAGAGGCCAAGATCCCATCACAAAAGGAAGTTGTATTTGCTTCTCAAATGACAGGAACATTATCTTGTGGTACTTTGGCTTTGTGTGAACTACAAATGTGGCTGAAGGTTTTAATACATGAATATCATATGTATTCCCAATGGCTATAGGCTTTTTGGAGGTAAGGATGATATTTTACGCTTCTTCATTGTTTTTCTTCTACATATCAGAATAGGTACTGGAAATTTAATTAGGTGACATTCTTTGGATTGGATTGAATTAAATCATAATTATTTTACCTTGGGGGACTTCTTAAAGTGTTATGTACAACAATATTCATCATAAAAAATATAATTAACTACTTAATTTATTATGATCATCACCCAAGATGTATTAACATGCTTTTAAGGAAAGCTAATACACAGATTTAAAGCCTGGGTTCTCATATAAATTAAATTGTGCAGATAAATATCTGGTGCAATTTTTCTATTGGGATCTAAGCCAAATTAACTACTTAGATCTCAATAAGGCCACATATTTACTTTCTTGTATACAGAGGGATAGATAAGAAAATAAAGTGATAAGAAAATAAAGTAATGCACAAGGAAATAGGTGCAATGAAACAAATACTTGAAAAACTAAAAACTTCCATGTCACAAAAGGCAAAAAATAAAAGTACTCTTTGATATTGAAGTCTGCAACTAAAGTAGCCTCTCTCTTTTACATTGGTCTGCCTGCTACTCTGAATTGTTTTTATAATAAATAGATACATGTTTGTTTTCATGTTGGACTCTGTGAACAGAAGGCAGAGAGGCAGGTGGCCTTGTGATCACAATGTCAGTTACTGCTTTGATCCTGGACTGCACTTCCATCCAGCCTCACCTTGTTAAGTTTTCATCAAAATCTCACTGTATATTTTATATTTTATTGTATACATTTGTACTTCAGTCAACCATGGATTTGATAGTCTGTTGGATGGTTTTGAGTTTTCTTGGTTAATTATTTTTTGCATATGTGTGTTTTGTTATCTTCTGTATCTATAAGAAATGCATTCTGCTACAAGGGACTGAAAACCCAAGACATCAAGGGCTAAACAATACAGAAATGCCTTTCATTCCTATATATATGAAATGTGGAAGTGAGCAGTCCCAATATTGGTGCAGAGAATCTATTATCCTCAGGGGCCCAACTTCTCTCCTCTTATTACTTGGCCATTCTCAACACGTGGCTGTCACTGCACAGGCCCAGGTGGCTGCACAGCGTCCAGGCATCATACTGTGGACGGCAGAGGAAGTCACACATGCTCATTTTGCTTACACTTTTTGATCACACCTTAGTTACAATTACCCCACCTAACTGTTGGGGGATTGGGGGTAATATGCTTTTTTTTTCCTGAGTGGCCCAAAGCTCAGCTAACTATGCCCCCCCCCCTTTAAGTAATGAAGAGGGGGAACAGATATTTGGAGAAAAACAAGTCTCTGACACAGGTTCATGAAGTTTTTGGTACTCCAGGCTTTCCCAGCGACATACGGACCTCACTCATCATTGCCACATAGAGAGTTTTTGCTTTAACAAAACAGCCCTACAAGGTTTGCTAGATTTACACTTACATGTCTGATGAAAGAAAATTTCAGCTGAAACTTTAAGGTTTTTGTGTAACAATTTTTTTAAACCTCATAGAATCACAATATAAGATATTTCTATAAAACAAGCATTAAATAGCCATTCCACTCATACTGTTAAAAAAGAAAACCTGTAGCAAGTTCTTAGGTGATAAACTTGTAAACTGTATGATAAACTAAAATTTGGTTTGGAAAAAGTAACATACAACCTCAAAGTTTTAAGAAAACAGTGCTTCTCTCTTTATACTAAGTAATAAGGAAGACAATTTGAGACAAATGAATATGAAGCGCTCTACCCTATTGGATCTCTTTCAACATGGACATCGATTTTGCCATTAAAAAAAATCCAAATGAGGTACAGCATAATTAATCACAAACTATATTAATATGAACTAAAAGTCTATACTTAAACTTTGTAAATTGACTAAGGAAGTGAGGAAAACATTAATGTAATATATAACACAAGTGTGACTTCCTGTCTTTGGAGATTTAAGACATTACAGTCTGTTACCTTAGGGAAGTGGGTGATGGAATTTTAAAAGCTAGAAAATAAATTGACAGCCTTATAATGTTCTTAGAGTACTTACTACTCAAGTGGCAGCAATTATTTTAGAATATTATTGTGAAATGTGTCGAACCGGGAGGGTACTTAGGTTTTAACTCTGTCTATAAATGTACTGTTCATCATATGTGAAGATGTTCCCTTCATCCAGCCTCAGCAGGGGGACGCACCTGCACTACCCCATCCCTTCTGGCCCTCACAGTTCCAGAATGGCAGTCGAGGTTGGAGGCTTTGGGGGATTATATCCTATAGGTTGCAATACCCCTTGAAGGATAAAAAGAGGATCCCCAAAACCTTATCCATGAGCATCACATTTTCTTAGAGCTGGTCAACTTTTAGGTGAATTAGTCAACTGTGCACAAATTGAACAAACTCTTACAGATTTAGAGAAAATTGGAATGTAGATCATAGTTTATGGGTCTGAGGATACGATATATCAAGGCATCACAGTGATGTAACATTTTCATGTTTGAAATTGTAGCCTAACCTCCACTTTCAATTTTTTCCCCTTATTCTAAAGAATAAATCTTATGTCTACCCTATAACTTTGACAGTGAGTTTTAGCCTAAAGTAATGATGTTTTCTCTCGTGACTTGTTAGAATGTTAGAATTGCCATTTGCTGAGCCCTTATAATGTGCTAAGCATGGGAAACACAACAATATTGAAAACTACCAACTCTTTCTTATTTTCAGATGGGAAATTGAGATCCAGTGAAATTAGTTAATTCCCCAAAACTGGGAAATTAGAAAATTCTCCTTTTAATCCAGGTCTGCCTGACACTGTGGACCCATATAGATTTTTTAAAGGAGAATTTTTAGTTTAGAGGACACTTTTCAAGATTCCTTAACAACGAAAATACTTAGACCTGGTAACATGATTTAGGTTTCCATTACAACAAGGTATCTTCTGAGGAGATGAAATTTTATCTTATTATATTTCCCTTAATTAATTTCTTTCCAGTTATAATTTATCCTGAAGAAAGTGGCTCAAGGTCCAGTTATTTTATATGCTCACCCAATATCCAAATAAGCATGGATTTCTCTAATCTAAATTCATGTGGTCTATTTGTAATGTTAATAAAAAGTGTAGACTATTGTGGGACAATTAATGGCTTGTCTGGGATGATCCACTCTGGATCAGCAAGGACACAAGCTTCTTGTTCCTGAGTGCAATCATCAACCCCAGCTTTGGTGTTTTTGCTAATGGTGATACATAATATTTTCTTGGGATTGTGCTTATACACTTTTTTGAGGCTACTAAAGTCATTTATGTTTGTATTATCAGAGATGACAAAGCTAGAAGTAATCAGATTCTTATTTAAATATATCAGCTGAAGAACTTGAGGTTACAGCAGCCCATTTGTTCTGCTTAGATATATTGATCCCCTTTGTCCATCTCAGGATCATCGTAAGGGCTTCTGAGTGGTTCAAGAGCAGATTTTGCTGCGCTGTTTGAAGAGTTTGGTGCCACCTGCCCTGGGATGACCCTGCAACTTGGAACAAGGTCAGGTGTAAGGCTTATGAGTTTGGATGTATAAAAATTTAGCATGCTCTTCAATTCTTGGTCATTCTGAGTGCCTGGTGATGGACTCAAGTTTAATTATGTAGGAAAAAGCTGTTTCATAGCTTTACAAATCTTCTCCGTTGCTGCTTGCTTATAGGAGGCAGTGTGGCGAAGCGGAAAGAGTATAGCATCTGGATTATGCTAATCTCAGTTGGAGTTTTTGGCTGTGGAATTTGGAGGCCATATGGTCTTGGAGCAGGCACCTAATCACTCCAAGACAATTTACTCAATCACAGATTTATCACAATAACAAATACATTAGTAGGGCTATTGTGAGAGTCTAATAAAAAAAAATCTGCACTGGCTGGTGGGGTTTAGTTGATTGAGCACCCTTTCATGCACCAAAAGGTCACTGGTTCGATTCCTGGTCAGAGTGCATGCCCAGGTTGCAGGATCGATCCCCAGTGGGGGGCGTGCAGGAGGCAGTCAATCAGTGTTTCTCTCTCACATCAATGTTTCTCTCTCTCTCTCCCCCTACTCCTTTCTCTCTCTCTAAAGTCAATAAAAACATATTTAAAAATAAATCAAATGAGGCTGCTCTATAAATTGAGCAGCTGCCTCGGAGTCTTTTTTGGAAAGGAATCAGCAGTGTAAATCCAACAGAAAATATACCAATGCCCATAATTAATTATTATATTTTTCTACAGATGACACTGATAGAGTCAAGGTTAATTAAGAGGAAATCTTGCCATGGTTTAAATAGTAAATGACATAAGAAGATAACTGCTTTGGGTACTGTTTAAGGAAAGTGTACAAATACTAACTTTCTTTTACTCTCAATATATTTAACAATAATTAAAGGCTATAGAAACTGGTAATTCAACACACATAAATCCCATTTCTCTTTATAAATGTGAGAAGAAATTCTTACATACTTTTTGAGACAGAGTTTTGTGGGTTAATATGATTGGGTATAAAATAATGTGATCTATACTATCTAAATGGTTAAAATTTCATTTCTGTCTATTTAGCACTGCAGCACATGAAAACTAATGGATTTATTGTCAGAACATTTGGTATGTGTGTGATTGGGATTTTCTGGCAAAATATGGGATATATGACATACATGTGCACTTCAGAGGAGCCTCGAGCAATAGAGGCATGTAGGGCTGCCGGTAGGGTAAGGCCCGCTTTGTTCCTGGCAGCTAAAATTGTTGTCTATCCAGAAGACATCTTTCCTTCTTATTGGGTGAGACGTGTCCTACATATTGTGTCACATGAAGGGTCCAAGAAATCTGTGTTAAAGTTTCAGAATTTGCCATTATTGTCAAGCCTTGAAAGCTGTATGCTTTCCTACTAGTAAGGTCAAATTGGAGCCAATTTCCAAATCCCTTAGAAAAATGGAAATGTTTTTTAACAGACAAAACATCTGGATCTGACATTTAAGAAATTTCAACAGGATGCATGCAGTATGAGGGAATGAATCTTTACAGCAACCTCCACTACCTCTGATTTCTTCAAACTACCCATTTCTTCTAAAATTACCATGGTTTCCAAAGTCTGTCATGGGCATTGATAAGTCAGATCAGCAGATGTGCTGATCCGCAGAGGCTGACTTGGGAGCCAGCTGCTTTGCACATAGGCAACCTCAGGCAGCATGCTCTAAGATAAGAGGCCGCGAGGATGAATTCATCTTTGCCCTGCGGAGTAGAATAACAAATGTGACATTTAAAAATAAGTTCTCCTATGAGTTAGAAAATTATGTGACTATGTTAATTATTAAAATGGCAAAATGATTATAATTCCATTAGTAGTACTTTATTCTTGCTAATAAATTTTAAAATAGACATTATTACAAATTATTTTCTTGAACAACACTGGGCAGTGAGAGCCAATGAGTGGTGATAGTACTAACAGCTGACACCTATTGAACTCAACTATGCGCCATACTCTGTCCTGAGTGTTTTATTTGGCTTTGTCTATAATTGTCATATAAAACATGCTAAGGCTTTGAGAAATTAGGTGGCTTGCCTAGGATTACTAATTCAGTAAGTGTTATTCTGGGACTCGCATTGGTCAAATTTCAAGGGCCGCACTGTTCATGACTACACTGCAATACCTCCTTCCCATTATATGCTTTCTGCCTGGGTTTTATGAGCAAAGAGATGTGTAAAGGAGGGTACACTTACAAACACTGGGTGTTTGTAGACGTGATCTGATTTACATAGGGATTATGCTGTTTGGATGATGCCTCAGACCTGTCCTGCATTTTCCTCCACTGATTATCCCCCAAACCAGTGTGGTCAGACTAAGGCTATGTTGGTAAGTAGAATAAACAATTTAGTTGCTCATTTAGAAGCTGCTTCCCTAGGAAGGGTATTAAGCATGTGCAAAGCATTGTTACTGTCCCTGGCAAGAATCTGGAGGATGGAAGTGCTTAATCTCTAATATTTCTTTCCCGCCCTGGCCATACCTGAACCCAAAGTCAAGGGCTGCTTTTAGCTTGGGCTATTGTGCTCTCAGTCGTGCTGGGTTCCACTACGGTATATTTGTACGTGCTTTTCCCTTCATTAGGGAATTTCATTCCCCATAGCTTTCACTCATCCACACCCACATCTTTTACCCCTGGTCATGGAAGCTTCTGATTCTGTCCCACAATTCTTTACCAGCCCACAGCGATGCTTTTCCTGTCGTGATTCTTATTACCGGAAGAATATGCCTTTATGCCTCTAAGCCTTCAGTTAATGACATTCTTGTATTGTTTTTTGCTTCTTAAAAATAAAGGAAAAAAAAAATCCTGCAAGCTCAGAGACAATGCCAGGGACATTGTCTTTATTTGTATATCTTGGCAACAGTCCTTGTACACTCCCAGACATATTGTAAGGTAAAATAAAGACTTGTTGATTGGTGCGTTTTTACAGATTGTGCTCACTTCTTGTTTATTTTAAAAATTGACTCCTGTATAGCTTTCATTCTGCTCTGGGTGATTTAGGCATAAGTCCTCTGTGACCTCTCAAGATTTTATTCAATACAAAGTTTGCAATATCATGAAAAGCTAGATATTTTATATTAAGAAATGTCTTTTAAATGGATGCAATTTAAATCTTATATTCTTTCTTTCCTATTTTCTTTTGCTAAATGTACTGCTAGTGTATATCTGTATATTGGGATGACCCCTGTTCCTTGCGTTTTTTTCCATTCAAACTGTTCATCATATTTTGTTTGTAAACTGCCATTCCCTAGAAAGAGGTGGTACATTTTAAATGAAGTTCTATTCTACAGATCATCTTCATGAGGAAAATTACTATCCCCTTTGCAAGTAGGAAATGTAAAGAAATTTTGTTTTATCATGATTCTCTAGCTTCCATCTACCTTAAATTTTACAGTTGTTTGTGTCTCAATATATATGAGTGCTGTGATGTTTCCAGATACCCAGAGTCTGCTGGGTTGAAAAGTCCACAGTTGTTCATGACTCAGTATTGGCAAAGTAGATAAACAGTACTTAGATTTGTTTTCTAGTTGATAAAAAGCTCCATTTTTGTTTCCTGGGCACCCCCTTAGCAAATCCATCATTCACTCATTTACTGAGATCTTCTTATGAACCTGCACTGTTCTAGGATCTGGAACTACAACAATTCAAATCTAAAAAGGTCCCCATACTCCAGAACTTATATTTTAGTGGTGCCAGAAAGACAATGACAACAAAAATATAATAAATCTCGATACTCTCTTTGGCACAATTCTGAATTCGAAAACTTCTGAAAACCAAAAGTTTTCTCATAACTCATCTCCAGACCTGAATTAATAAAAGACTGCTTATAATCTTTATTTGTCACAATTAGAGTGGACATTCATATATTCTAGTATAGAAATATTAATGTGCTTGATTCAGGGTTGCTGCTTCCGATCCTATGGGGAGTGTAACAGAAGGAAAATATATGCACTGCATTGCTTTTCTAAAATTGGAAAACATCTGAATTCGCAAAGATATTTGACTGTAAGAGTTGCAGATAAGTGATTGTTATCTGTATAATGTGGGAAGTGACAAATCCTATGAATAAAATAAAGTAGGGCAAGTGATAGGAAATGCCAGGAAGGGCTCCTCCCTTTCTCTCTCTCTCTCTCTCTCTTTTTTTAAAAATATGTCTTTGTTGATTTCAGAGAGAGGAAGAGAGAGATAGAAACATCAGTGATGAGAGTCATTGATCGGCTGCCCCCTGCACGCCCCCTGCTGGGGATTCAGCTGGCAACCGGGGCCTGCGCCCTGACCAGGAATCAAACCGTGATCTCCTGGATCCTAGGTCGATGTTTCCCCGCTGAGCCACACCAGCTGGGTGGCTCTTCCCTTTCTTGGATTTTAGTTCATTGATTTCTTGTTGCTTTCACAGCTCTCTGGTGTCTTTAAAACAAAATTTATTTTTTTTAATGCATTTTTCTGCCATGGGAGCTCTTGCCTACTGCAACCCACTGCATCATACTCAGAATCAGAATCCGGAAACATGCTTCTTTCTAAATACATTACAGGTGTAGAAAAGTTAAATATCCTCAAATCCAACCACTTGGCTATCACAACTGTTTATATATACATATAGCTAAGTGTTTATTTTAGAACACTATACCCAGGAGAGTCTTAATTGATAATATTATTGACTCCATTTTTCTCATTAGCATCTAATATCATGCAGTTATTCTAATGAAAAAATACAGGGACGACAGAATGTGTATAATTTCTCCCATATTCCTGTGATTTTTCTCTTAGTCCCTCAGCAGGAGTCAGATGGATCTTCTGGGTAATATGGCTAATTGCTCCCCCCCATCTCTTTATTCATAGAAACTATTTTTACAGTTTATACTGAAGATGGCTTTATTTAAAATAATTTCCTGTCTTAGTATTTAAGTTGGGATATATATAGAATATAAGCTACTTGACCTTAAATAATTTAAAGTCCCTGAGCTTTTAAAAAAATTTTTCAGCATTAGCATAATGAGGTTTATTTATTTATTTATTTTTTGTTGACTTTATTGGGGTGACAATGGTTAATAAAATTATATAGGTTTCAGGTGTACAATTCTATAATATATCACATCATCTTAATTTTTAAATGATTTTCATCTTACTAGATTGTTTTCAATGTCCAATCCACTAATGAACATAAAAATCCTTTGCCAATGATATTTTCCTTTCAATGTTATTTTCATTTTTTATGATTAGTAGAATAAATAGGTGACAACTAGGAATATCTTAAAAGAGAAAATAATTATATAAGAAAAATATCCATTTATCAGTTCTAGGAAAGTGGCTTATAACAGGTTATATACAGGGTAGGGCAAAAGTCGGTTTATAGTTGTTCCTATGGAAAATAATACAATCCTTAACAAATAATAATATAAGAATAAACTGTGCTTCACATACTCACAACTGTAAACCTACTTTTGCCACCCCCTGTGTTTGCAAAGATATGAACTTTAAAAGTAGGAAAAAATATCAGATCTGATGTTAGGAAATGAAAGTTACTAGATCAGTAAATTTATCAAAGTTAGCATGACATAAAATACAAAAAAATCACCCCCCAAATTTATAAGACATTTTGCACCTCATACTTTCCTTTTGCTGAGGAAAGGAACACCATTGTAACAAAAAGTAAGGCCACAAAAGGTGTTTATTCATTATTACCTGGAGCAATCAGCTTAATGGTAAAGTTTTGAAATAGCACGCATCAAAGCATTTACATCAAAAACCAAAGATAAAAAAAGCATCTGGAAAAAATGGCGTAATTTGTTTCTAGTTGCAATACGTTTGTCATATCAAACAAAATACACTTAAAAGTCAGATTTACCCTAGATTGATTTTCCACCTAATTTTTAAGCATATATTAGACAGATTGGTAATAAAATATTCAAAGGTGTTTTAACTACTTCTTTTGAGTTGTGTTGATAACAAAACATCCTTTTTCCTGCCTCAAGCAAACCCAGAAGCAAAAATTACTTCTAGCAGCCGGATGGTATACTTTTAACATTCACTGAAAGCAAGAATAACACACTGACATGCATGCCATAGTTACCTACTGTCAAGTCTGTATAAGTATATTCACAGTTCACATGAAACCACTTCTGTGTTGAAATAATAAATTGTATTGCAGTCATCGAAATCTAGCTTTTATAATGATAGTGAGACAGTCTGATATCAAGGGTCTACACTAGAAAACAGGACACTGTTACATCGTATGGGTGAATTTGTGCAAGTCTCTTAACCTCACCAGACTCTAAACTTCTTTATTGCCTAAATGACAAGGTTGGAGTAAACCACTTTTAAGGTTCCCTCTACTCCACAGTGTTGTAATTTTATAAGCCGTGTGCCAAAAAAAGGTAATTTTTTTCTGTGAATCAGCTTAAATTTTATAAAGTGCCTCTTCTGCCTGACATCAGACAATGCAGTTTTGGTTTGTGGTAGCTAAATTTTGTCTAGTGACATTTAAACCCAATTAGTTAATAACTGTCCCTTTTTTCTCATTCATTGTAGCTTGGGTGGCATCTTAATTGCTATAGTGTCAGGTGGGGCTCCCTGATCATCTGTGCCAGCCTCTTGTGGCACTGTGGCATCTGCTGTAATGTACACAGTCTCCCATCTGGTTCATGGGCATTGCAGACTCCCACAGTGATGTCCTCTGCGGTATCTGAATTCGGCTCCATATAACCCAGGTCACTCCCCTATGCCCCCTGCAGCTCCTCTTATTCTAGTCAAAGATACTCTCTCTGCTAACATCTACATGTCTCTCTGTCTCTCAGCTAACATCTACAACTCAGCTTTCTTGGAGGCATAACAAATATAAGCTGCTCGTGAACCTGGGTTTGGGAAGCAGGGTCAAGTCCTCTCACTCTCAGAGCCTCAAACCGAGCTAAGCTTGTACTGTACCCCTGCCCAGAACATCGCTAGAGGGGTGGGCGGGGTGCAGCTCTGCTCAGAGTCTGTTGCAGTCGAATTTCTTGCTCCTGCTCCAGCTCCCCCTTTTCTTCTCTCTCCTTGAAGACTCCCAATTTCATCTCAGAAAGGAAGAAAGGTGACAGGAACAAGATTACATATTCTGCAATATCTGTTATTCGACCAGGACCTCGGGGCCCATAGTGTGAAAAATATTTATAATTCAAAGCCCTTTTGTTCTCAAATATTTGATCATGGACATCAAAGTTCTATCTTAAAACTCAGTACTGAGCATTGACTCATATATTACTGTGTTTATTTCTGCAGTAAAGATATTTTCCTGAGAGCAAATGTGGAGGATTTTTAATTCTTGGATCTAGGGAGCGTTTTGTGTACAAAAAGGATACATATATTCATATACCAGTTCATACTTGAAAATGTTGTCACTTCATATACTTTTCAATATTTTATATGTGTGTCTCAATTTTTATAGTATGCTACTTTTGATAAATGATTCTTTTTTTGGCTAACATAATATGCAAAGGTAATAGAAACAGCACTTTTAGAAGTATATCAATATTGCAAAGTTCTTAGGTTACTTGCACAGTCTCAATAAATGTTATCTTTTATTTCTGTGGCCTTGAACAGGAGTGAAAATTGTGAAGTTCTTCCATTTTTTAGTATCCCAGGAATTAGACTACTTTACAGATTCTTTACCATATAAAAATAAATGTGATTTGGGCCTAAATTTTGCTTTTCAAAAATACCATGTATGGTCTTTTCTCTAAATCCTGAAAAATGACGAAAACGTGAGACGAAGACCTGAGCTTAACTTCATATATCAGGAGCTGGTGATGGCTCCATTTTGTTCTCTGCTTTCTTCAGTAATATTTGACTTGAATCTTTTATGATTTGGTAAAGACTTCAATAAGCAGACTTCAAAATGGAGTTGGAGTAGCAAAAAGAGATGAGTTACATCACAGTCAGGCAGATGGTGGAGATCTGAAGTAATGCATTGCCTCATTCTTTTGGTGGAAAGGAAACTGTTATTATTTCTGGCAGATTACCTAACCCTGCAGAAAATGAAAACTGTTTGAAATCCAAATGAGTTTTCCAAAAATTTATCACCGAGGTTGGTTGAAGACATGCCTCATCAGTATTCAGTGCTTCTGTCTTAAGATGAAAGAGGTGAAGAAACTCCTCGGGTGGAGAGAAAATAGAAGTTACTTTATCTGAGAGGAAAAGCTGCCATCATTTACTGGTACCCAACTCCCATTGACTTCAATCAACATCAGCTTCTGAGTAGAAAAAACTAGACTGCAAGGTAGAAATTTGAATGTCATTAATGGTATTACAGAGAGATCAAGTCTTTCATAATGAGTTCAATAACTTGGAGGCAGAAAGAATCATTGGACAGTGGAAAGACTTAAAAAAATTATGTTGGGTTGGTGAATTTTATCTTTTTTTGGAGATGGAAAGTCTTAAAGTAAGTGCATATATTCATATAGGTGTGTAACTGCTGGAACTCAAAAGTAAATAGGAGACCATCATAGTGTTTATAGGTAGGCTAAGGTAGGGAGACTATAAGGAAGATGAATTTACAGAAAAATGGGCTTGTTTTACCTGTCTCTAATATTTAAACCCATTTTTAAAAACCTAGAGTCATGCACTCATTTCCTTCCTGTAGACATTTCTCCATTCTCTTTAACCCTTTTTGCTCCTTTGACTCTTCTCCCTGCATCGTGCTTACTCGGGCACCTCTCCTCTTCACCTGTCTGTTGACACGTCCATTTAGTTGGACCTTTCTTATCCTCTCCCCTGCTGTCTTAGGGAATTTGCAAGATTACTGAGGCTCTTGTGATGATGTTTTTCTGCTGATGTGAGATTGCTGACAAGACTAATCAGTGGTTATGGAAAATACTGGCATTTTCTTCATGTAACACTTGTGTAGTTTATCAGGTATAGTCCGTCTAGTCAATGCTTGAACTAGGTGACCTAAGGTAAAACCCGGGTCCAAGATACATGAAGTAAGAGTAAATATGTTTACTTAAATAGTATCTTGATACTGTTTAAATAATAGTTTTTAAGAGAAAAGACACAATGCTAGGTGCATGCTATTTTGTGCCTCATTTGCACAGGTGAGAAAAGAACCATCCTTTCACTCACAGATCCCGGAAACAGAAACCTCGAGGACTGAAATTGTGTAACAACTCAATGCTTACTGACTCTCCTTACACTTTCAGATTACCTTTTTGGGAGGAATGTGACAGTCTCCAAGCTATGAAACACTTAGACCATTGGGGAAATCAATAGCTCCAAGTGGAAGCCTCTTTTATGAGTGCCTCAGGTAGAAAATAATGGTTTTGGGGACTTGGGGGACTAGGTGAAAAAGATGAAAGGATTACCCCCCCCCCACCAAAAAAACATTTGTAGACATGGAAAACAGTATGGTGATTACCGAGGGAAAGGGAGGTGGGGGGAGGTAGAAGAGGGTATAGGAGGGATAAGTGGTGATGGAAAGAGACTTGACTTGGGGTAGTGAACACACAATACAATATACAGATGATATATTCTAGAATTATCCCCCTGGAACCTTATATAATTTTATTAACCAGTGTCACCCCAATAAATTCAGTAAAAAATAAAATAATGGTTTTAACATGGTATTGTCTCTGAGATTGCTGGCTCCTGATGTACATGAAAGTGAAGTAGCTGCTTTTTCTCTCTGGGCCACTGCTCTACATTGAGAACACTGAGCGCCTTTCACTGCTCTGCACCAAGAACTGAGGGACATTTTCTTAGTGTCAGAACAAACAACCCATAACCATCAGAGGCAGTGGCATTGGATGATTACATACAAACCCTAAGAAAATGCGATGCTCAGTTGCAATTCACTTTCAATCACAGGATGTGTCTCCTAGGAGCAGGCGCACATTAGGCTACAGTGGTGGGACATCGTGTGTTAGCTAGAGGGACATGCCTGTAACAGAAGCAAACAGAAGGCATATCTCTAATTAAAAAAGAGGTTTGGAAAACTTTCTCTTAAATATATTTACTTTTAATATTAAAGAAGACAATAAAAGCCTCAAATATGGCCCTGAGAGATGGTAAAGACGACATGTAGGCCACAGGCTTTGATTCACATGTACTTACTTTTCAATGTGGACTTTGACTCTCACTTGCCCTGGGTTACTTATATTCTTCACCTGTCTGTTGACACATCCACTTATTTGGACCTTTCCTATTCTCTCCCCTGCTGTCTTAGGGATTCTGTAAGATTACTATGGCTATTTTGATGATGTTTTTCTGCAGAAGTGAGATTGCTGACAAGATTAATTGATGATTATGGATGATACTTACTTTATGGCTAATACTTGCCCAACCATCTTGTGCTATAGTTTCCTTACCTACACATAGGAGTATAATACTTATCTCATAGGGCTGTAATGAGGATTATCTAATATGCCAAGTTTTTATTACTATTCTTGGCTCTTCCTTTATTTCTGCCAAGTTATTTAGGGAAGTAAGTGTGAGGGGAGAGGGAGGTTTGGTTTGAAATCAGGAGATTAAACCTAAAACAATTATTAAAGAGGATGACAAGGCACATGCAAACCAAAAAGATATTTGTTAGTTTTTACATATGCTCTTACTTTAGCCTAATTGTACATTGTATTTCTCATTTGCTAAAACATTATTTTGATATTCTGACATTATAAGACTCACTTTATTCATTTATTTTTGGTTGGTAAAGATACCCTGTTCTTGACCTCTCTAGGAGGTATTATCACATCTTAATTCCCTGGACTTGGTACCCAAAAGACACACTTCTTCCATGAGTAGGAGGAGCATGTCTGCCTTCCCCAAACCAAATGCTGGAACCAATCAAGTTAAGTCTTCCTAGTGCTTGAGCTCTTACACCAGAGACCTATTTATTGGTCTTGGAAGTTAACATCCTCTTGTAGTAGCTACTTATGGACACTAACTATGTCCTCCAGAGTGCCAAAATTGAATAGATGAATAAAGCATAGTGGGTCACTATTGAGTAGCCCTGATATGTAAGATCTGTAGTTGCAATAGCCACATGTAGTTCACATTACCAGATAATCTGGAGGTGTAATGAACTAGGAATTAGATATGAGAGAAGTGGAAGGGAAGTTGTGAGAGAGCCAGGAAGGGAAAATAAATTGAGCAAGAGGAGTAGTTAAGATCAACCACAGAAATTAAGGTTATGGGAGCTAAGTTGTGCAATTGGCTGTGAAACTTTCTGCCTCCCAACTGAGGGGCTTCTGATCAACCATGTTGGAACTTAAAGGAGCCTTGTCCCAAGGGCTGAGCCAAATGTGTGGTTTCACTAGGGAAGGTGGGTGAGCAGTGGACATTAAATTAATATTCTAATTCAACTCAGTCTTCCTATAGTGGGGAAAAGGACTTGTGTATTCCCAAGGGTACAGCAGAGGGGCAAGTACCCCATTCTCACCATGGGCCCCCCT
This sequence comes from Miniopterus natalensis, assembly GCF_054644295.1. Taxonomy (NCBI): domain Eukaryota; kingdom Metazoa; phylum Chordata; class Mammalia; order Chiroptera; family Miniopteridae; genus Miniopterus; species Miniopterus natalensis. The sequence continues at coordinate 30,733,881 of NC_142094.1, forward strand.
CTCTTCTCCACCTAGGGGAAATGAGAGGCTCTGTTTTTAGCACCAGGTATAGTGAATGCATATATTCTGGGTAGAAAATTCTATGACCTTGTCATCACTTTGGCTTCTGACATATTCTCAAGACTTTGTTGCTAGCACAATGATAACCCCTAAATTTCTATCTCCCCCCTTCTCCAACACCTTGAAACTTCAAATATAAATCTATTTGCCTAAATTCAATCCACCAAAGTTCAGTTTATCAATTGGATAATTTAATGACCTGTTACTTCAATTTGCATGTTTCTTTAAACATTTATAAAATTTAGAGTAATTCATATTGGTTTTTTTTTAAGCTTTTGAAGATCTCTATATGGTTTGGTTATCTGGCTCTCATTTTATCTTACTAATAATAGCCTTTTAAGATTTGTTGCATTTGTTTCTCTACCTTATCTTCACATTCAAACTTGGTGAGAGCTAGAGAGAGAAAGGGGATCCCTCATTGGGAGAAAAGACCAAGAGGAGAGTTTGTTCCAGAAAATGGGCATTTGGTAAAGTAGCTGTTAGGTGAATTAACTTCAGGCAAATAAGCTTTCAGTGAGTTGGCTTGCTCTCTGCAACTTCATGAACTAAATCTAAAGGTTCCCTTTCACAGGAGTATTCCTTTTCTCCAAGTAAGAATCAATTTCCTAGCAACTAGAATAAAATCATGCTAAGGAAGGAACTCAAAATAACAATGGAACTGGCGCACTGCATGTGGTTATTTACAATTAGAGAAAGCTGCATTAGCATGAAAAATGTCTCAGGTTAAAAAGTACAGAACCACAGGCTGAAGGAGCCAGTATGAAGGAGATCTTGGAGATACAGTGACTTATGCTTGGGATTAAAAGAGTATCTATGAGAGTAACCCTGCAAATCCCAGCAAGGGTGATTTCAAAGATCACCGAAAAACAGAATATTTTCCATTAAAAGGGGTTGTTTCTCTTCTGGTTGCCAAAGAAAACCTGTTGGAGAAGTGACAGTGTGCTAAGTTTCCCAGCAGTACGGAGACTGTCAGAAAGCAGCAGCTGTCACTAGGAGCAGGAGAATGGTACAGACAAATTGATTCGAGTTTGGACTGTGATGACAGCTATGAATGGAAGTCCTTACTTCTGGAAAGGTGAGCTAGCTTTTGTGTGGTAAGGACATTCCAAGATGAAGGAGACATACAGAAGTCTTCTTTTCCACAAGTAAGTTACTAGCACACGAGTTAACACTCAATTGGTTTGCAAATGTCGGCTGATTTCCCTCTTGCTATGTATGTTATACAGATGCTCACCTACTTACCGTGGGTTATGTCCTCATAAACCCATCGTAAATTGAAAATATTATAAGTTGAAAATGCATTTTTTTTTAAAACATATCTTTATTGATTTCAGAGAGAGGAAAGGAGAGGGAGAGAGAGAGACAGAAACATCAATGATGAGAGAGTCATTGATTGAGCCTGGAACCCGGGCATGTGCCCTGACTGGGAATCGAACCCCGATCGCCTGGATCCTAGGTCGACACTCAATCGCTGAGCCAAGCCCGGCCAGGCTGAAAATGCATTTAATACACCTAACCTACTGAACATCATAGCTTAGCTTAGCCTACCTTAAATGTGCTTGGGATACTTACATTAGCCCAGAGTTGGGAAAAATCATCTAACACAAAGCCTGTTTTATAGTGTTGAATATCTCACATAATTTTTAAAATCATGGCTTGCCGCCTTTATGCTGGGCAATTCTCTTGAATTTCATCTTGGGAACAATTGCCTTTCTCTTCTCACCAGAAGTAGGAGACACAGATTGGTGTTTTGTGGGCATGATAGGATGTGAAAACATAAAACATAATACCCGAAAAGCGCTTACAACACAGTATACGGTATGTGTTGTTTACTCTCATGATCTCATGGTTAATTGGGAGCTGTGGGTTCCTGCCACTGCCCAGCATCATGAGAGAGTATTGCTAGCTCAGGAAAAGATCAAAATTCAAAATTTGAAGTATGATTTCTATTGAATGCATATTGCTTTGGCACCATTGTAAAGTAAAAATTTATTAAGTTGAACCATTCTAAGTTGGGGACCATCTGTATATATTTTTTCATGACAATTATTGGGTAAGCATAAAAAAATTTAAACCCCAAAGAATTTAGTTTATAAGTTATTGATATTACTCATATAATTGAGAGACAACTACATTTTAAAAGTTTTATGGAATCATTTATTGATTAAATGTGACTTAAAAATGACTTTATGTTATAACAAGCCTACACTTAACTGCTCAGATTTGTCTGTTGTATCCATCAGAAAGGGTCAAAAAATGGAACATGATTAGGAGGCACAAACAGTACGAATCTAACTTTTACAGAGAGAAAAAGAAATTCAATAGGCAAAGGAGTTTAAAAAATTCCAGTTAGAAATTCTTCATGTTGCCTGACTTAGTTTCATCTCAGTTGATGGCACAGTCTCACATAAGCATCAGAGAATCTAGAGTGGTTTTGCAAAGAACAGTGAGGGGCTATGGGAGAAATTTCAGAAAACAAGGGAAATCTGCTTATGAGAAAATTGTCATGGGGTTCCTTAGAGAGTCAGCAACAAGCTTATTCCACCAGTATGAGAGGACAAATTTATTCTTTTATTTCCTTTACAGGAGTGTAAAGCAAGTCTATGATTTAAACCATATGTTTCTTTCCAATTTGAAAACAACACTGCCACTTTTGATTATTGGTGTGAGATTGGCACTGAGTTCTTCCTAATTCTAGGACCGTGGCTCTCGCTGTATAGAGTTCTAACCTTTAGTTTCATTGTCTCTTCATTCGTTCTTGAGGTGGCTTATTTACTTAGCTATTCTGACTATATATATTTCCACCAGTTCTTTGACTATCTTTTTTCATCAGTCTTGAGTCAGAGGATATAAGAAAGCTTTTGCTTGTCTCATTTGATTTAAACTTGGCATCTTGAAAGAGGATTTCTTCCTAAACATGTATATTCATACTCACTTGTCCTCTTGCTGAATTGTTGACTGTTATTAACAGACTCCAAGGACATTTCTCATCTTTTTCATTTCTATTGCTCTTCTCCACAAGTTGTGCAATCCCTTAGATGTTTTATATTCACTCAGTATCCAGCATTTTGAATTTTAATGGTATATTTATGCTCTGCTTATTCCTCGTATCTCCTGAAGAGTTATAGATATGGTCATAAAATCCAATAAAGATGCATTTGTCAAACTGATTTATTTTCCAAACTTTGTCCCTGTTAAATTCATAAAAGAAACCAGATTTCTGCATATATTTGACTACTGTAGTGGAAATGATAAGAAGTGCAAGAGTTATCCAGGCACAGATATTAAAAGGAGCCACACGAGAAATGGTGCTGTCGCTTACACTAAATTGTTCCTTCTCAAAAGATGAGGCAATCACTTAAGTAGAAAAATTAATCAGAAAGCATGTTAAATCATCAGGCATGATAAAAGTTGGGTTTTATGATTCATGGTAATTTGTTTGGAGAACTAGAAGGTATAACGAAATAGACTTGTGAGAAGAACTCACAACTGGGTAAGTTCATTTTACTTTCGGATTCAGGAGTTAAGGCAAGCGCTTTACCAAGAGAAGTCTCCCAGGTTTATTTGAGCATTATTATAAAACCTACATTTTTAAGTCGTGGAGCCTCAGCACCATAATGTGATTTTTACATACCCCTTTCCACTGCTGGGAATATACAATGGTGCAGCCGCTTTGGAAAACAGCACGAAGGTTCCTCAAAAATCAAAATAGATTTGGCTCAAAAGTCAGAACTACCTTATGACCCAGCAATTCAACTTCTGGTTATTTAATGAAAATGAAAACATTTATTTAAAAAGATATGTCTACTCCTATGTTTATTGTGGCATTACGTATTTACAATAGCCATGACATAGAGGTAGTCTAAGTGTCCATCAATTGATGAATGGATATAGGATATTTGGTATATCTATGCAATGGAGTATTACTTGGCCATTTGCGAAAAGACAAAAGTTAGAATGTAAAACATGCCAGGATGCAGAAAATACAAAACTCCTCCTCCAGGAACTTCTTTGCCATCAGTGTCAAGGTCACGGAAAGGGCAACCTACCTGACTACCTCCTTCCCACTAAATTATCACAAATATCCTTCAAATCATGTCATTGTCCCTTCATTTCTATTTCCACATACACATTTTGTATGTGTAGGTTTTTTTGTTTGTTGTGGAAATTGGGGACAGTGACTAAATTTTGTGATTGTTTTGACACAGTGTAGCTTCAGGACAACATATGTGCAAACTGAAAGCCAGAAGTGTCCAGGGGAACGCAGGCTGTGGTCCTGGTAAGAGACCTTGCAGGGGGGGTACTGGTCTTCCTCAGGGTAAGAAATGTGCTTCTGTTCTATCATCCTTACATCTCAAGAACAAGGAGACCTCAGCAGACATCTGGATTTCAGAAGACGGACTAGGAGAGGTTGGATTGATGATTGATAGGACTCCTCGAGTTGCTGTCAGATCAGAACTAAACGCAGAATCACATTTAAAAGTGATATGAAGTCAGACCACAATGACTCTATTAATTCAGCTTTCCCAGTTTTTTATAACCATGACCAGAGAATCACCTTGGTAGTTGTTATACATGTTTGTGTCATTTTCAAAGAGCCAGGCTCAGTTATCCTTGATTTATAAGACTAAATATTTAACTTTGGCTTCTGCCTTACTATCTGTAAAGAAACATTGGTGATTATTTGAAAAACACTAAATGCCTAAGTCATCGGTTAAAATCAGGAGTAGCTGGATATAGACATATTCATCTTCCAAAGCAATGAACTACAAAGCCATGTTTTTCATGTGAGTAGAAACTAATTCATTCAAGATAGGTGTCTGCTATCACTAATAAAATGCTAAATATCTCTCAGAGCACTATATTCTAATGAAAATACCAGAAACAAGGGAAATGTTATAGCTAGCTCCTGATCTCAAGCCTTGTCTTCAGAGAGGACAGGGCAAATAGAAAAGTTCATGTAATTGACTATCCAAAGCACAAATGAATTTGTTATTAGTAATTAGAACACATAAATTTGGGAAAGGAGTGTATCTAGGGAGTCAGCCCAATTCTCCAAATTATAGATATGAGTGAAATTAAAACTCAGAAAGAATAACCAATCATTGTGCATTTATTGAAAACTTGTCTGTGCCAGGCATTGTGCTGGTGCCTTTTGTATTTCATATTTACAGCAACTATGCAAGGTTGCTGCAACTATCCCAGTTTTGCATTGGAAAAATAAAGTTTAAAATTTTCTATAGGCTATACAGCTAGTAAGAGTTAAAGCATGAACTTAAACCTGATTTTTCTTCTTTCACATCTTCTTTACCTATTTTAAGATGAAGTATTTTGCCTAAGGCCTAAACAAGCATATCCATCTTCTGACTTTGTGTGATTTTTTTTCTTGTCTTGATGTGCTGCTTGAAGATTATTATGCTGAATTATAGATTTAAAATAAATCTACTGAACCCTCTATGGATCAAACAAAAATTGTATATAAAGAGAGACACATGTAAGTGTTTGAGCAGTAGCACACTAGGTGCAGGGTGAGCATTTTTAAAGGCAGGAAATCCTAAATGCATGATGAACTGCTTGCTATATGTACAAGAGAAAAGCCTGAATGAATTCTCCCATGTGATATTCTATTTCTTATCAGATGTTGTTTCAAGTACCCTCGTTTTCCAATATGGCTAGGAGGGAAGCTGGATTAAATGAATAAATATATATCTACCGTCCAAAACACTTTTTGTCAGATGCTGACAGAACATTTTTATTTCAGCTGGGATATTCATGCTTTTATGTATAATGCTCAATAGCAAAACATTACATGCACAACTCTACACAATAGCTTGCATAGATATTTGGCACTTATATTCAGAATAGTAATTGATGCACCTATTGTGCCTACAGGGCTATAATTCACTTCAGGGTTTTCTGCTGACTTTATACATTACAAGAATTTTACTCGAGTGCCTTATTACTAACTTCAAAATCCTGAGGCTAAATTTAAAGCTCTGGAGTATTCAGTCTATGGACATATTTTGTTTCCCCAAACTAACCAACAAAACGTGGCTTGGATAGGCTATCGTTGTTTAATCAAGCCCTGGCTTCAGAATGTGTTAACATCTACAATCAGTAGACTTTAAGTAAAGCAGATTGCCCTCCCTAACATGAATGGGCCTTATCCAATCAGTTGAGGACATTAAGAGCAAAAACTGAGGTTTCCTGGAGGAGAAGGAATTCTGTCTCAAGACTGCAGCATCAAATCCTGCCTGAGTTTCCAGCTTGATGGCCTGCCCTAAGGACTTCATGCATATATATAAAAGTGATGAGGTTCTAAGAGTTTTATACTAACTGAGGTTTCTGTGACAATGAAGACAATTACTCTTTAAGTGTTGGCTCCTGACACTGGAAAGTGTAGTGATACAATTAAGCCTTCGTGGCTATGATACTAGGTGCAGGGTGAGCCAGAACTGTCACTTCATGCACAGCTTCATTTGTTCACGTATGTTCCATTTTCTTTACCACCCTGCAGTTCACCTTCATCCACATGGTGGGAAATGCTATGTTAAGAATTCTTGAGCAGTAAACCTCCTTCTCAGAGTCCTTTTCCACATGTCTAGTTAGTAAAATCTAGATAAAAGACTTAATTAGATCAGGTGTCATTCTCAGGACCCTTTAAATGTAGCTGGAGGTGGGTGCATGTAAGCTTTTTGCAACTATTAAATAAATACAGATGCGATAAGGGCTGATACTTGGCTGACAACACCAGAGGATTCTTGAACCACAATAACAATTGGCTGGTTTTGTTTTGGATTTGTGTATAATAGTTCATAGATTGAACTTTATTTTTTAAATGAACTAATCAAATGACAGCTGGATATGAATCAAGTGTAAACTGCTCAATTGAATAGTTTTAGATTAAGAAAGAAATGATTAAAGGGACTTGGGTTTTGTAGGTAGATTGATAAACTGGTATATCAAATATCTCAACTGGCAGGACAGGAATCTTAGCTTTGGCCTTTGCAGGCAGATTGATATGGTAGAATGGGTTTGGAATAAAAAAACTTGAATCAGATTTCCTCCTCTAGCTGAGTAATTATGATCAAATAATATAGTATTTCATTTATGTTTTCTTACAATAAAAAGGTTCTTGAAAATGTCCCTCCAAAATTGTGATTTGATTACTAAAAATATCATGATTCTTATCCATAGTTAGAGAAATTACAAGTGGGCTAAATAGTTATTCTAACCAAAAGGAGATTTACAAATCTTGTTAAGTTCTCCTCAATGAAGAGATCATGAGTTGAATTTTATATTTTAATCTTATTTGTACACAACCAGTGGGTGAAGAGGGAAAGTCTTCTTGCCTTCCAATCCTTTTGGCCATTTCTTGACCTGTTTCTTTTCTTTAGAGGACCTTGCCTGTTCAGAGTTACCTTCATTATAACTCAACATTGCTAACTCTGTCTCCTAAACTGTTACTTCTCTTTCCAGCTATAGTTTCAAGAATAAAGTCAAGCTGAAATTCTTCAGTGAGGTCAATACAAATAAAATAAGGGAAATGCCCATTGGATTTGTATGTGCTGTTTCCTGTGCCACAAATATCTCTTACCTTCTCATATGCCTAACAAATTTCTACTCATTTCTCAAGATTTTTATCAGACATCAACTCCTTTTTATAATTTAATTATTTTTTTGATGCACTTATCTTCCTCATTTGGACTGGGAGCTACTTGAGAACAGGATTTTGGTCCTAGTGGTCTCCTTACCCCCAGCACTAAACATGATGTCCCAAGTGTGGAACACTCCATTAATGCTCAGTAATGTTTAGTCTTTGCATCAAAGTTCCCTTCAAAGGCACAGATATATGAAAGAATATGCAGATTTTAGGTATCTGCAAATAGAGTACAGAAAGATGCTGGAAAGGGAAAAATAACTTGTAAGTCCTGTTAAAGAATTTGGACTTGAACCTGAAGGCTCTGGGGTAGGTTTTATGCAGAGAAGTCACTTGGATAGCCAGTGTTGTGTTAGGAGTTTGCTCACACTAGTCAAATAAGTTTGGCCTAGATTAATATGTTGGACTTGCATATGAAGAATTTGCAGAAAATGGCTTTTTGACAAATGAAGAAGATTTGTTTGGATTTTTCCTTATTTCTCTCATTGTATGGGCCATGGGGATAGTCCTAGGGTTTATTATGTTTTAATACCTGAATTCATCTGAGTAAAATGACTTGCAGCAGCCAGCAGTGGAAAATGTCAGAGGAAAGATATTTTAGAGAACCCTGTAGATTAGTCTGGGAAAGCAGATCTGTTGACAAGCCTAAAGAAAAAGAGAAGGGAAAAACTTCACCATCACCAAAAACAACAAATGGAAATAAAATTCAGGAGCATAAAGGAAGCTTCAACTTGGAAGAAAATTAATTCCAAAATGAGGGGTTGTAGGGTCTCTGTGGTTGTCAGCTATAAGCTGTGGAACTGGGCCAGACCTGGGTTAAAGGAACAGGGTCCAGCCTGAGATATGTGAATTAGGGGAGAATAGGATGTGAGCATGGAGGAGTAATTATGGTTACAGCTGACACATTATATGAGGCATAATTGGCAGGTCTCATTAGCAGGTGAGGGTGACATCCTACTGTAAAGCTAAGAAAATAACATGGCTTACATTCCTTCATAAAGTCATAAAACAAGACCAAAATACTGATTTACCCATTTAGTTTTTTCACTTATGAGATAATCTTAAAATCCAAAGTCACTGCAGTATCATAACATCAGGCATAAGCTTAGTCAAAAATATAAACTGACTAGAAGCTAAAATGCAACAAGCCCCAAATGGATTAACCATAATAATATCAACATACTGCTTTTTAAATTTTCATTCAGCAGCAGGATGGGGGAAAAACTGCTTTTGACACTGTGCATATCAATGACGAGACCTGTGGGCCACATGTAATAACATAATGATACTTTGCATCTACATAGAGCCTTTCACATCAACAGCATAAATGAACTCTCATTATCAGAATCATTATCCACAATTTGCAGGCAGAGGGGCCCGTACAATTGCCTGGGAGAACCAATCGTTTTTATGACTTGACCTGAGTAGCAACTGCTTTAGTTTATTTGGAGGGTGAATCCCTTTCAACCCTGTAGCTTGTCCTCATGACCCAGGTTTATTTTCATGCTCATGGAATTCTTCTCATTAACATACTGATGGGTCATTGAAACTGCTCCTGGATCCCTCAGCATGTGCATTTGAGTGAATAAGTTATAAAAGACTGTGCATATAAATAAGCATGTATAAATACATATATACATATATATGTACGGGTGTATGCATGTATATATGTATAAAATGGCTTTATTGAGGCACAATACACATACCATTCAAGTCACCCATTTACAGTATATAATAATTTTTAGTATATTCACAGAATTGTGCAGCTATCAGATGATGGTTAGTTTTGAAAATGCCTTAAGCTTTTTTCAGGTTCTAGAGTATGGAAACTGGAAAATCTGGAAAAGTAAAGATTAATAACAGTAACAACAATATTTATAGTTTGAGTCTGTCTTGTGCTTTCAAATATATCACCTCCTTTAAACATCCAAGATAGGCACTAATTCAAGATGGTACAAAAAGGTGAAATACTACGTTTGAGGTTAACATAACTGGCATAGCCAAAATCTGATCTCACGTTAGGGTAACGCTACAATTCCTTATCCTGCCACATCAAGGAATGTATTTACTTTATGTGGTGTGATGACTCACAGCACAAAAATTTTTTTGTCTAATATTTCAATGTAATGCCTTCTGTGTTATTACTGTGTGTATGTCTTGTTCACTTGATCATTTAAAGTTTGTTTTGAATGATAGCTACTCTGTTTCTCTTTCTACACATTATCCAGACTGTCTCACTTTATTTCGACTTCACTTCTAAAACCAACAAGTTTCTCAGAGGACAGAGTTTTACTTAGGAAAGGTGAGATGCGGCAAGGTGAGCAGATGACGAGGGCCCTTTTGGGGTCAAGTCTAAAGTATTGGTGGTAAGGTTTGTGAGCTATGAGACAGCAAGCTTCATAGACCGAGTGTGACCGATGAATTCCCCGAAAAGAGGGAAGGCATATGCTCACGGCTTGTGCTATCATCACAGTGTTGCCATGACAGAACCGTGACCACATCGCCCTGTAACATCACAGCGACCTCTCACTAAGCCTGGGAAAGAAGTCTGCATGCATGTTCTTTAGCATCCACTCCTTCGTGTCTGTTTGCTATTATGGTCAATAATTTTGTTTGGCTGCTCTCTCTCTACCTTGCCTCCTCTACTGAAACTCTCCCACTTCTGTAGCTTCCCCGTTTCCACACTGTCAGTGTGTGTCTGTGCAGCAGCTTGGAACAGGGCCACGCTCTGCTAAGGGGACTCAGGTCATAACGATGGACAGAATATTAGTTTGAAACCAAAATGACAGCTTTTTATATTTATTCATAATATTTGATTCACTTTAAATTTTATGAAAGGTCTGTAAGAGATCTTATATAATACATCAAAAAGCCCAAGTTTAAAAGGGTGGGAAACACCAACCTTTTGAGAGTGTGTTTCTGAAAAGGGATGAACATGGAATTCCCCCAAATATTTTCAGGCGGCAAATGAGTATGTGGAACATTTTCATATTTACTAAGAATGAAAGAATTACAATTTGAAACATCAATTCAGCAATTTTTAGCAATCAAATAATTACAGCTTCTAATAATAAAGATATGGAAGCAGAGAGCCAGGCTTTTTCCCCCATAGCAGATGTATTATGAAGTAGTAAGGTGCTAGAGAAAATAAATTTTTATTAGGTATTGACAGTTTTAAAATGTTCATATATAAGCATTGAACCAGAAATTTTAATTGAATTTAAATATTGTTAATTAATTAGAATATAAATTATTATTTGAGAGTTTAATAATTAAATATTTATGTGTTTCAACTGTAAGAATCTGCTTTAAATAATAGGGAAACATCTATAAAATGATTGTATGTTGACAAAATAACATAAAATAGTAGTCTTAATTGCATTTTGTAAGATTTGCAACTCTGATCAAGTGCTCTGCATGCTTTTAGCATGAAGAAGGCCAATGTATACAGTGTTGCTTCAGATTGTGATTGAGTCTTGACCAAGGTAGGAGTTAAGGTTTTTATTGATAAATATGGCAGGCGTATTCAGGTAATTCTGGTTTCAACTTTGCTGTTAAAATTCATTATATAATTGTTAAGCATCTATTGTTAAATTACATCGATATTATTTTGTTTCTCCTTATTGACACTAGCTTCATGACACTGTGCAATGCAAAAAAGTGGGGTGCTGATTATTTTAAGGCACAGCATGATTAGAAAAAAGATTTGAAGACTAATATCTTTTTCAAGAGTTGAATATCTCATTTAAACACCATAAAACATTTTCAAGATAGTCTCTCACATTCATATTTAAGTGATTTGCCCAAGGTTTACTCTGGGTAGCCAGTAAGACTGGGATTTAAACTTGGTTTTTCTGATTCCACATCTGTATCCTTTTACACTTTATCATAGTTATATATTTTAAAAAATATATTATTTTTATTTTTTAGAGAATGATTTGTCATGAAATTTTCCTAGTATCTTTATTACGGGGCGGAATTAGAGTTCAGAGATACTATCATAAACTATGTCTCATGTACAAGGTAGGGGTAAAAATAAGATCCTATTTATTTTAACAATGTTATCAATGAGTCCACACTTTTCATTCTGGGAGTATGTCTTTTTCTTATCGTGGCCAGCTTATCTAGGGTCATAACCCTCTGCAGTTTCCTGACCTCAGTATGTCACTCCTGAATGCTCCTTCCCACCCACTGGCGTAGCCACTCAGGCCTGCCACCTTATGAATATTTGCTTTTAAGAGACACCGTTAGCCAGAGTCTCACAGCTGACAGGTTGAAGATAAGCAAAGACCCCTTCCACCCACCCCAACCCCACAGTAAGAGCTTCTTAGAACTTACCTGGGAGAGAACATTGATGCAAGTCCAGTGTCCTTCGTAGGGGAAGACTTGAGACAAGGGAGCGGGAGAACTTTGTTGCTGTCAAGTGGAGCTGCTGTTGAAAAGAATCAGCATCATACAGCTGGAGGGGTGTCTGATACCTGCTGAGATGAGGTCTCTGCTCGCCTCAGTGGTTTTTGATGGGGCAGGAAAGGGAGGAAAGAGAAAGGTCTCTCCTCATTCAACCCATTTAACTTTTTATTTTTTTAACTTTATTTTTATTGTTGACACTATTGCATATGTCCCCCTCCCCCTCCCTGTTGCCCACCTCCACCCAGCCCCGGCCCTCCCTTCCCTCTGGCCATCACCACACTGTTGTCTGTGTCTGTGGGTTATGCATATAAACTCTTTGGCTAATCCCTTTAACTTTAGTTACCTGAGAGGTGTGGGATTGAAGGGTTGAGGAACACTATGGGCTTCCTAAAAATTGTATGCCTTTGTATTGTGTGAATTTAAATGGAAATGTGTTTTTTTAAATTTAATTTTAAATTTAATTTTAAATTTTTTAAATATATATTTTTTGATTTCAGGGAGAGAGGAAAGGGGAGGGAGAGAGAGATAGAAACATCAATGATGAGAGAGTCATTGATCGGCTGCCTCCTGCATGCCCTCTGCTGGGGATCGAGCCCGCAACCCGGGCACGTACCCTGACCGGGAATCGAATCTCTTACCTCCTGGATCCTAGGACGATACTCAACTGCTGAGCCATGCCAGATGGGCTGGAAATGTGTTTTTAATAAAGTAAAATTAAGTTTTAAAACAGCTAAAAATAATTCAGACTCAGCTAAGGTTGATCCACAGCACTGTAGGCTTGACATCCCATATGTGACAGCTCTGTATTTCAGAGCCCAGCCCCCCAGAGATCCCTGAGTTCCTTGGCAGTGCCAGGGTGTTGGAGAAAAGAGCTTTGCTGGTTCAGCTACATATGGAGCCTGTTATGGGCCTCTGGGTCCTGCAGGCTCTTCCCTTTCCTTTGGGAGTGGACAGAGGCGGAGGCATCACAATCTTTTCCTTCATAATGACTCAACTTTGGACTGTCCTAAGCTCTCAAAGAAACTTTGAACTCCGAAAAAGAAGGTAGTTCAGATGTTATGATTCCTTCTTTTAAAAGAAATTCTTTGGTTTTCAAGCAAAGATTCCCACTGTTTCTCATGTAGCCACCAGACACAAATAATGAGCAACATAGGGAAGAGTAAGTCTATGCAAATTAAAAAATAGTACCTGTGATGCGTGTATGTAATGTGGCCGGCCTTTTACAAATACTGGAGTTTTGAAAATTGTAAGAAATTAAACTTTGTTCATTCTTAAAAATGGAATTTGATTTTAAGGAAATTAATTATTTAGAAAATAAGATTTACAAAAAGCTACCACATTTATTGAGTTTTGCATTAAATTTTCTCCTAATCTTGGCAACTAGCAATATACCAATAGTTTAGTCTATTTCTGGGGACTTATTGGCCTATAAATACACTCCAATACTTCATGCACTGAATGTTTTAATACTGATTCAATAATAGCTAAGCTTTAAAATATGCTGATATTTCATTTTAAAGAAACTATGAAATTGTTTCCTGAGTAATAATTGTTAATTCAGAAAGAAAGCAGGAAATGAGAAAATACAGAATGTTCAGTTGAGAAAAATAAATATCTTTGACCCAACCTTGGGGAACATGAAAAATTTGTTTCTAATTTAATATATCACCATATTGAAATTGAACATCTTTTACAATACAGTACTGAAAATAGATTGTACTGTGATTATCTGGCAATAAATTTTTAAGAGACATTTCATCTTAACATGTTAGGCCCTGGTAATTTGACAATTAATGCTTTTTAAAAAAGTACCTTAATTTTGTTGGTGTAATAAGTGTGGATGCTAAAAGTCAACTGTCTCATCAAGTAAGATCCTTCAAGAACCAGATGCTTGCTTGTTAGGAGCAATAAATAATAAGCTTTTCTATTAAAAATGACAACCTTGTCCAGCTGGCTGGCTTAGTAGTTGAGCATCAACCTAGGACCCAGGAGATCATGGTTCGATTCTCGGTCAGGGCACATGCCCAGGTTGTGGGTTTGATCCCCAGCAGGGGGCGTGCAGGAGGCAGCCGATCAATGACTCTCTCATCATTGATGTTTCTATCTCTCTCTCCCTCTCTTCTCCTCTCTCTGAAATCAACAAAGATAAATATATATATTTTTTAAAAATGACAACCTTAATTTTATTTGGTTTGGAATGTAAAGTGGTATTTCTTTGCCTGAAGCAAGAATCATTGAGCAAATGTGTGGTTCTATGCTCAGATATGAGGCTGCTGTGTTATCCCTGGCAGACACCTGGGAAGCAGGTAAATGGTCAGTGTCAGCTGTGTCAGGTAGGAAGAACTGGCAGCCATGGCCATGGAAAATGTTGTGCAAGTGGGAATGAGGGTTGAGAGTGATTCTTGCTGATTCGTTGAATGTTGCTATTAATGTGGCTTTAATAAAATACAGAGGCCCAGAGAGTGAGCTCCAGCTACTGTAGACTGGGTGAGCATGGATTGAATTAACAACTTGGTGGAGCCATAGGAGAGGCGAGTCAGAAAAGATTGTCAGAATTTGAGGGGCTAAAAAATGAACCATTGCTTGCTTATCCATGCATTTAAGGAAAAGTGTTTTGATAAAAAATGTAAGAATTATTTTTCAAATCAATGCCGGTTCTTGTGTGGCAAAGCATATGCATAGTATTTTGTCTGTTTTTGTGTGTTTGTGTGTGAGTTTATTAGGATTATGAGTTGAAAGAAATGGAATGTCACAGGAAGTTCTTGTCAGCTATGTCAAAGTAGAAACAAGACTGTATGCCGATGCTGCTGCCCAAACACCCTATTATTACTCATGATTTTTAGAGCATGTAAAAGATAATCCTCCTATTCTCACCGTTGGTTATGGGTCTGCTTTATATCACTATATTTTTACTTATTTACTTTCCAAATGATAACTGATATGTCTATGCTTTCACACAACCCAAAATTTGAGAATCAAACTTAGATATCTATGTATAAGTGAAAATGAAGCCCAAACTGACTATTATTTGATCAATAATCAGTTACTGTCCAGAAGTCAATCAATACTGTCTTGAATGTTGACATATCCTAAATCACTTTCGTGGGTGTAGTGAAACACAAATGGGCAAGTTAAGGAACATGATAAAGAAAGAACAAGATAAAACAAAGAAGTTGAAATGACTAGGGAGTCAGAGGCAGTCTAGTTCAGAGGTTAGGAATAGGGCCTGTGTTTTGGATGTGTCTCCTTGGGCATAGGCAAAAAAAGAAAAACAAATAGACTACATCAAACTAAGAAGCTTTTGTACAGAGAAGGAAACCATAAACAAAAGCAAAAGACAACCTACTGAGTGGTAGAAGATATTTGCAAATGATACATCTGATGAGTGGTTAATATTAAAAATATATAAGGAACTTGTACAACTGAACACCAAAAACAAACAGTCCGATAAAAAAATGGGTAGAGAACCTGAATACACAGTTTTCCTAAGAGGACATACGATGGCCAACAAACACATGAAAGGATGGTCAACATCACTAATCATCAGGGAAATGCAAATCAAAACTACAATGAGATAACACCTCATACCTGTCAGAATGGCTATCATAAAAAAATCAACAAATAGCAAGTGCTGGCAAGGATGCAAAGCAAAGGGAATCCTCCTGTGCTGTTGGTAGGACTGTAAAGTGGTGCAGTTACTATGGAAAACAGGATGGAGATTCCTCAAAAAATTGAAAGGGGAGCTGCCCTATGACCCAGTAATTTCATTTTTTGGGTTTTTATCTGAAGAAACTAAAAGCATGAATTCTAAAAAATATATGCACACTTGCTAAGAAAATATCTAATGAAAGTCTGAACAAATTTACTATGTTAGTAAAACAGGCGTTAACAGGTATTAACTTCTAAGTGTTTGATTCCTAGAAAACAATAGTAGAGACAAACAAGACAGAATCAGGAGGTTTTTATGCTGATGCTGAAATCATATATTAGATAATGTAAATAGTGACTAGAAAAAACCCCAATATCCAAGGTGTTTAAAAGGTGCATGCAATTTGTCTGAACAGGGACAATCAGAGATGTATTTTTGGTGGATTCCGTTACTACTATCATTATAAAATCATTTCAGGCAAACTTAATTAGAAAAAAACCGAAAACTTTTGTATTTCCTAAATAGTGATCAGCACAGACTCCTGAATTATTATGAGAAGCAACATTTTCAGAATTTACTTGAAGAGTAAGTTAAATACTTTTGGGGAAAATAAAAGTAACAGCAAAGGGAGTTCCAGAGAAGTAGTAACTAAGACTTCCTGAAAGATTTTAGTGTTAAGGACAGCATTCATTAAGTTGCTAATGCTTGCAAATCTACATTTGTTGGTAATGTTGATGAATTTATTTTAACAAATGGTTGACAGATCTTTAGGTTAAAATAAATTTTGGAAATAATCCTGTAGTTGAATACTTCGATGGATTTTTGTAGCTGATAAGAAAAAATTATGTTAAACACTTTTCTGAAACCAATAGTTGGTGGGCAGAAATAGATCAGCCAGAGACAAAAAGCTACTTATCATCAGAAAGGTGGGTCATGGGTCCAGGGAGTGGCGGATACCTGTGTCAGAAGTCACAGCCACTAGAAGTTTTCTTAAATCACCAATGCTCCTTTAAAATTAGAGATATCAAGGCTTTATTGTACTCATGAAATATTTCTATTTCTTGAGAGACCTACCTATGTTTGCTTTCTCCCTTACATCCCCAAGATCCTTACAAGTCTCCATTTATGGAAGCGCTTGTTTGTGTATGTCTTTCTTGCAGACTAAGATGTCCCA